>NC_134172.1:22756321-23069591 GCF_964188355.1 Buteo buteo | reverse complement strand
CACAGATGGGCCATATTCAAGGCTATAATCTTCCTCCTGAACAACTCTCTTCTCTCAGCCAAGGCACAGTTACTCCATCTGCCAGCTCAGTACTGCCCGGTCAGCCTGCACAGACATCTTACACAACGTAATTTTAAATATTTTCCTATTCAAGTTTAAATCAATTTAAACATAAAGGACTACAGATAATATTTAAAGGATGGGTTTTTTTCTTACAGAAGAATAATTTTAAACACAACTGAAAGATACTTGAGTGCAATTATTTCCAGCGTGCTTTTTATTGGTGTCATGTATTTGGTAAAAATTCCTGACAAACTTCAAACTTTTCTGTTGTTTTTATAATTTTCTCTGGCTTTTACTTTTATGTATAAGAAATATATAATTTTTATATATATATATATATTTCTTTTATATAAAAGAAAAATTAGAGAAAATTATATAGACATGACTGACAATTCTGTGGTTTTTTTTTTAAAATATAATCTTCATTGTTAAATGTATATTAAAAGTTAGCTGCTGCTCTGGCAGGCTTTGTGTAATTTCTGAGATAGTGTATATTGTATTGTTCTTTCTTCAGATATCTTACTGTGGAAGCATGGGGAGAATTCCACTCATTTTGGGAAAGAAGTGAATGGGCTATGAATATTTACTAGAGCTTTTACAGCTTCCCCATATAAAGGAGCTATAAGTGGCTTTCTGTTTTGGGTAGATGCCCAAAGATGCTAAGCTTTCACTAAACTACCTATATTGTGAAAGTTTTGAATTGACCTTAGGAAAAGATTAGTTTGGCTTGGTTTTTTTTTCCCCACTCTCTGTATACAGTAATCTTATTTTATAAAGTTGGAAAGACATGCATCTTGAATTATCAAAGTATTTGTTAGTCTCTGTCCCCCAAAGGTACTTATTTGGGGTGGTAAGACCTATATTCATAAAGTGAGTTTCTGCATACTTCACCTGACTAGTTTTGCTATTTAAAACAGGCAGGTTTTGTTTTTTTCGTGAGCAGAATGGAAGATAAATGGGATTCCATCTTACACATTAAAATAAAACAAAGTATAGATTCACAGTCTAGTTTTAAATCTGTGGGAGGTGTGTTAGGTGTGTTTAAATCTGAGAAGTGTGTTTGAGTTTTGATTGGAATATTCATTGGCTACAGTTTTAGATATGCAAGGTGTCCAGAGTTAGGAGATTTTTTTGTATATGTATAGAACAGCTGAAGAAGCAATAAAGTGTTGCTGTTCTGTTGGTAAATTGTTCGTTAATTCAAATTTAATTTTTTTTTTTCCAGTGCAATGGTTGGCTCTGTTGCTGGAAATACTTACTCTAACCAGGCTTCAGTGTATAGTCCACCACCTGCTACTGTTGATGTTGCTGCTTATCAGAATGCTGGAACTAATATGTCCCAGGTGCCAAACTATAACTTAGCATCTACACCTCTGCCACAAACAGCCGGCAGTCAACAAGCACCTCCACAACAACCACAGCCTCCACCACCTCAACAGCCACAGCATAGTTACTCACAGAAGGCTCTGCTATAGGATCCAGGACTTCTGATTCCTAATCTTCTTTAACCTCTGCTAAAGGCAGTTGGCAATTCTATGAGTTTCTTCCTTTAATCTCTTAAACTTTGTTTATCCTCAGCTTAATAAGAATCTATCTTGGTGAACAAGTTCAATTTGCACTGACTTTTTAGGAATTTTTTTTTTTTTTTAATTTTGCAGAGGAACGGATATATTTAGGACATTTAATTCCTTTTAAAATGCCTAAAAATTGGTACAAGGTTATTTATGTCTGGTAAAATTGGCTAGTCTGTGAAAACTCAACACTTGCAAACTGTTGTGGCATATATGTTATGTACATATAGTGTGTGATTGCAGTAGTAGCCATTTCGTATAGCTATGGTGATCATGTGAATATATTTAACACAATGTTTAAAAATAATTTACTTTACTATTTTATTTTAGTCATGAACTGACAGCCATGTTTCATAGTTTTGTCTAGTTTTATGACAGATGTGATGTCTTTTTCCAATGCAGGAAAAGCAGTAATTCTGCATATCATGGTTACACTTACAAGCTAAGGTCTATATATGAATTTACAAACTTATCTGAGTCTAGGTTTCATTACTTCTTGAATTGAACACAAGTGTATCATGACTATTAGATGGCTTATCTACCAAAGTAAACTAGTTAACTAGTAAGTGATGCGGGGGGATAACAGCAAATTATGATTCTGCTTCAGATATAATTAATAACTTAAAACTACTACTGAGAGGCTGCTAAACATATCATGGGACCATGCAACAGATCAGGACCTTGCATTTTATCATGAGAAGCATGTAATTTATTTTTTCCAAGTTGTTTTTTACAATGAGAACTAGAGCTGTATTATTCTATGTGTGTTGGTAGAGATTACACCAAAGACAGAGGGATTAAGTTGGAAGAGAAACGATGGAGTTTTAAACTGGAACACACAACATAAATAACACTACTTTATTCAACTCTTCTTAATTAGAACATGGAGAATTATGGACATTTAAATCACTTTGCTGAACAAACCTTCAGGGCTTTATTTTATCTCTTGTGGCCTTGCTTAGCAATTTGTTCTGTTTACTGTTCTTACACAAACACTTCTGCCTTAAACATCTGTTTCAATTTCCAGTTGTACAATTTGAGTTTATTAGCCCTTCTGTAGTATGAATAGTTTATGAGGCATCTTATTTTCATTCACTTTCAGGTTACTTTGAATTCTCTTCTGCAGCAACGTGCATTAGCTTCTTTTAAACCCTTGCATTTCTCAGTAACTTAGCCAGGTGGCTCTTTAAGGCATGATATTTTCTTTCTGTAGCTGAGGTGCTGCAAAAAGAATGCAGTAATGGAAGGTAGTATTTTAGATACGCTTGATCATTTTCTTGTACAAAGACTGTTGTTACTTTGCATTTGTATTCAATCTTTTAATGCATCCTGGTTTCCTCTTATCTTTTCCAGTGACTCTGATTCCTCTTAGAGCAATACTAGATGGCTTCAACATCAGATCTGTGTTTTCAGTCTTGTTAGTGTGCATGTCAGAAATTGTTTGCTTTTGCGTGCTATATTTTAGTGTGATGCTTCTGGAATTAAATGTTGCAATTGTACATTGTACTATAAGCTGACCTCAGTTATCCCATACGCTCCTGCATCTGTTCACAGTTACCTAACATGCCTTTGTTTCAGTATTTTAATAGGCACTGGTATTTTGCCTGTTAATGCTTTCAGATGACTACTTTGCCTAACTTCTAACTGGGGTGGTTACAAAACACGCCCATAGCTGATGTGTTCTAGTTGGGGATGTTCTAGCCAGCTGGCTGTTTTGATACTAGTATTTTCACATATTTTTTTTCTCTAGAATTCTTAAGCACCCTCACAAACTGTCATTACTTCAGTACTTGGTGTCATCACAAAAGTGTGGAATTTGAAAGGAAATACTAAAAAAAAAAAAATAAATCAATTCAAGATATTGTGTCATAGATCATTTTTAATAGGTTGAAGAGGTGATTTTCTTTAGAAAGGGCGTGTAGTATCATTTATATAGTGTTCTCTGTATGCTTTAGGTACCTTATTCCAAAATCAGAGAAACAATGTGTGTAGAAGTGTATAATTTCTATACAAAACTGAAAATAACTTTTTACTCCGTAGTTCTCGGGCCCTGAATCAAGGAGAAGCTTGGAGCATCAAAATAATCCAGCTGACATTGACTATTTGTATTCTTCAGTTTTCACATGTTGTGTCACATGTTCCCTAATAAGGGCCTATGGAACCTCTGTACAGCAAGAATGCTTTTTATTACTAATTTGTCTTTGTTTTTAAATTTTTTTAAGTCGTCTTTCCTTAACACACAGAAATGCTTGTTCCTGCTTTCCCCTTTGAACATTAAAAACTTACGTGTATCTTACATTTTTCTATTTTCCAACTTAATTATTTTTGGCATTTATCAATCTTTAAAAAAATTAAAATCAACTTTCATTTGTGTTCATCGTGATCAAAAAACACTTTCTAAAATGCAATGCCACTATAAATTCAGTATAATAAAAGTTGTGAAAAAAAGATGGACACTTTTTTTTCCTTCATGCCTTTTATTAGAGACACTGCTCTAAGGTATCTCCTGTAACAAATTGTGAATTTTAGTTGACTTAGAATCAGTTTTCATTGTCCGCAGTTGGTGCAGTAGATCATTAGATTTTCAGCTTCAGAGCCTTAGTGTTTCTGTTGCATCCTATGTTTTCCATTTCAGGTTAAATTGAATTTAGAGCTGTATTACTTGATATTGATTTTTCTCATTTATCAGAAAAGATTATTTTGTCTTCTTGCTTGGTTGTGTCCCATGTGCTAGATACTCTAAAGCGATGCCTCCTCCTACCTTGCTAGATGCTGTCATTGCACTAATGTCTTCACTCATCCTCTTGTATCCTCTCTAACTGATAATTTAGCAATTATATTTCAATTCCTGTCCTCTCTGCTGGTTTGGTATCATGAACCTGGAGATGCCATTGCTGGTGCTTCTTTGCTGTGATTTATTCTGAGATTCCTCATTTGTGCATTGCACTGACCAAGTTCACGTATGTTCTGTCTTACTATGGTATTGAACACTGAAATATGGGTGAGAGGGGGAAAGTACATGTACAGCTACTGTATGGAAAAGCTTTTTAGCAAATCAATGAAGTGTCAGAAAGTTAATCTCTTTGAAAGTTAAGAATCCCTGGAAATATGTTATTCATATGCCAGTAGAAGACCTAATTTTTGAATGTCTTGTTTCTTTGTATGTAAATTGTCAATGAAAGGCTAAAATGTTTTCATAATATTTTATATAACCCTTTGTTATTCAACCCTTTCATTAAGGAATACAAAAAATGTTAATTAACTTCAGAAAGGGTATTTTAGTGGCTTGGTTGTCATGAACTGGAGCAAACTCTGGAAAGTGCCTTCTGTGCATTTTACTTCTATAAACAAAGCTTGTTTACCCCTGTGTATCATCTCAATTTATGTGGGCATAACAAAGATGCCAAGATTTACTGTAAAGCATCCCAGGAAAAAACACTGAGGCAGCATGTCAAAATTTGCTACACCAATGTCATGGCAGTGTGTTCCAGAGTGTGCGGTTGCAGGAACAGTTGCAACATATTTACCCACCTCTGTTTAGTAACTGGTACGCATGTATTTAACGTCACTGGCCAAAGTACATATAGACAGCAGTAAGACAACAGTAGAAAGGAACAAAATACAAGAATTACTGCATGCTTCTTAACAGGTGTGGAGCAGCATATTGCCCTCATGGTACAGTTATTATTCATTAATTTTAAAGAGGAGGGGACTGAAATGAATTTGAGTAACCAAAACTTCAGAGAATTCTGCCAGCTTGCAAATGCTTAGATGTAACAAAGGAGATAAATTTGCTTTTAATAGCTTATACATATTTTGCTGATCAAATCTAGGCTGCTGTTATAGTTCTCTGATTTCTTCTAGATGGCAGGAACATCAGATTTAGACTGGAGAACTGCTTAATACCTCATTCTCCAATTTTTTTAGTATTTTCTCTAATATATCTTACTTTATTTTTCACTCAAATTTCAAAGATATCTGTGCAGTCTTTACAAGTAAAGGTCTTACCTTATTCCTTGTCTGCTGGATTTCACAGACAGAATGAAAAAGAACATCTCTAATTACAGCAGGTACAATGGCACTTTGAATTACACAACTGCAGCTTCCTTTGGAGAAGATGCATGTATCTGTTTTGAAGAACAAGGGAGCATAATTTTTCCAATTAAAAACTGAGAAGAGATTTTTTTTTAAAGAAAAAGGTAAAGTAAAGGTTACAAAAACCTCCTTTGCTAACAGCAGGCAGAATCATTTTTTACTGTGTTATTCAATGTTAGTAAAGCTGACCAATTCTACACTACAGCTAGCCCTTTTTCATTTTCAGCTGCAATGAAGAGGATTAACCTTCACGTGTATACTATCCAACACCATAGTAAAACATGGCAAGGCCTTGACATTTGAACTTTTTGCTTCAATATGTAAAAAACACTATGTACGTTTTTGAAGCCTTGTTTCTTAAATTAGGATGTTTGTGTTTAAAAACATTCCATTTGCTACTATGTAAAATTGCAGATCTGAAGTTCACTTTTCATGCTGCTACCTTAGCAGAAAGGTGGTAGGAGTTTCTGTTCTTCTATCCTGCATGTGCTTCTGGAAATCCAAATACTTTTTGTCTTTGTCATGAATAAGAAAAGCCTGCTGCAGTCTGCTTTGGTTTTAATAAAGCATACACAGTAGCAAAGTGTATTTTTGGTTTTGTTTGTTTTGATGCTCCCTTTGATGTTGGCATATGTATATATTTAGATATACTGCACTGTTGTACAAGAATTGTTTTAGTAAATAACACTATTTGTAAAAACTGTTAATTGTTTTTGGTATGAATGCAAAATATTAAAGTTGGAGTATTTAGTTCATTATGTTGCAAAGTCAATTTGTAAATTTCATGAAAGAATAATCAGAAAAGGGCTTAATTTGCTGGAAGGACTTGGAGATGCAATAGGCAAGGTCTGTTAGAAGTAGTGAGCTCAACAGATTTCAGGTGGGGTGGAGGTGGGGTTTTGATTGGTCTGGGGGGGTGGTGGTTTTTTTTGTGTGATGCTTACACATGGATTATATTATTTTTACTTTAAAAGTTTTTAATCTGTCATTAACTTTCTTCAGCTAAAATCCAAGTAATACATTGTACATCTTATTTCAAGTACACTGCACGTCCTCTTTCTTTTCGTAAGAAATACAGCATGAATATTTTAAAGGGGTAGTAAAGAACAGATGAAAACAACTCTATCCGTACATTCTACTGTATATATTTGCTTACAGATCAATAAGCAAATACTACTGACAGATAATTTACACAGTTATTTGGCAGTTAATTCCATTTCGGATGACAGTAACACAAAGTAGCGCAGAACTTGGTTCTTTGATCTATGTGAAATGAGTTGAAGATCAGGCTGAAGCCTGGTTTGTGAATCTACATTACTGCTTAAAATACCGTCATAGCTGAAACTTGATAGTCAAGACAGATGTGCTGTGTTCATAAAACAATGTTAAACTTTATATGTTTCTTGCTTAAACCCATGTAAGCATCTGAGATCACCATGGGACTTTGGGAGCAGTCGGCAGTGTATTATCAGTTTGGCCTGTTCTTGGAGTATCTTCCTAAAAATGTGAGCTAAACACCTTAGGATAAGTGATTATGTGGACTGTAGGTTAATTCAGTATGGTAATTTCTGTGTTTCAAGAGAATATTGAGTCAGCTGACAGAATTAAAAGTCCTACAGATTGTGTAGAAATGAAAACTGTAATGTCTCCGATTTGAAACAGGGAGGGGGAATTAATACTGAGTTTGCTTTACTGCCCCTCTCTTTTGGACAGAAAACATGTTTATGTTGAGATGCCTACGATGAAAATATAGTTTGAGAGTTTGTTCCGTAGCATTTAAAGCTTATTGTAAAATCTGCTGCCATGCATCTGGGCAACAGGTAAAATAAGCATCAGTCTGTGTTTAAGAGGATGAAACCAGCTTCACTTAAACTTTCGATGAACTTGTTCATATGTAATCTCTCTTCCTAGCAGTCACTTCATACTGCATTATGAAGCTGGGGACCTTAGTGCATTGTCTTACTACTGTACCTGTTTCTCAAAATCTTACGCTACTCTGTTGCAGGATAAAGAATTTTATCTTTCACAATATTTGTAAATTTAAATGATCTGGATTATTTTAAGTCAAGGCTGTTTTGGTTGATACGGATCGTTATTGGCGTTTTAAGCGAGAAATGAGAAGTAATCCATTGTGAGAGAACTTGTGGAGAAACTTCCACTGATTAAGGCTGATTTGCACATTTTAAAATTCACATCAGTGTTGGGAGTATACATGGGTAACATGCAATAATACAGAAAATCATATGGGGAGAAAAAAAGGCAAATAGGTATTTCCAGTTGTAGATTGAGAGCATCTTTAGAGTACAATGTCTTGAGCTGATATAAAATACAAGGAACGTAGTGATTGTAGCACCTCATGTTTTGCTTTGACTTTGCTTAACCCCGTTAAGCATGAGTTTTGAGTTCTTATGCATGCACCTTTGATTTCTAAGATCAATGTAGGTTGGTGTTTATGCCCCATGTTCCCAAGAGTGGTCACATCTGCTGCCTTAGCAGTTGTACTATGGACCCTCCTCACAGACGTGCCGAACCCAACAGGAACGCGTTGTGTGGTTGGTAAAGCCTGTCACCAGCGTGACACTGTTCACTAGTGGAAACTTGTCTGACTGGTCAGTGTCTCTGTTTACCATTTTTGGCTATAGGAAGCACATGTATCAAGAAATGGAACCCTTCAATGTATCCATGCCTGGGCCACTTAATTTTATACGCTATATTTTTTAGCAGTTTTCTAAGTTTGATTTACTAATAAGCAAACAAGTCTGCCCTGACTGCTACTGAAATGACACTGGAATGTATTTCTAGCCAGTTGTGGTGGCTTGCCACTATTGACTCATGCATCCTCAGGTATTTGTGGATTATGCAGACGTGTTTACTTTCGCAAACTATGTGTCAGACTGTCCCAATTTGCTAGGCTTCACAAAGGAGTGTGAACATTTGGATCCCTTGGTTTTAATGCCTTTTAGACTTGTGAAAATTTCCCCAAATTAGTCTTTTTCTTCATTCCTCTGGTGACATGCTCTTGTAGGTGATGCTGAAGGATTGTGGCAGAGTTCATTTAGGAAAACCCTGCAGCAAAAAAACATGTGGCCTAAGGAATATAGGTAATATGATGATTTACATAAAAATATGGTGGTTTACATAAGAACAAATGGAAGTCTCAGCTCAGCCGAGGACAGAGAAGGCATGGTTCTCTGGAACTGTGTAAGAACACAGGATCAGTACCAACCACCTCACTGAAACGTGCTATTGAAAAATTCACATAGGTGTTTTTCAGAGAAACCATAGGGGTTGTCTAAAAGACTTGTTAGGGGTGTGTTTGTTCAGAGGGCTCTTTTTCCTCCTGGTGCGGTGAGGAAAAACAAATAGTAAAGAATTTTTTTCTTTAACAGAGTCCACAAGCTCACTTCGTAACACATTTCTTGCAGCTTCTGTGGAATTGTGATTTATATTATCTGATTGTGTGGATAATGACACTCAAGTAGGATTCAGCATTAGTAATTTTTAAAAGTCCTCCTGCTCACTTAACTGTAAAGTAGATAATTTTAATTTCCTAATTTATCTTAGTAAGCTCGTTCTCTCTCAAACCAGACATGCTTTCTACTCTTGAGCACTTCTTATCTTCCGGATAATCAAGGCTTCCTGTAAATGTTAGCTGTTCCTTCCAAGGTTTCAGAGTCCCACTGATCACTTCAGGGGGTAGTTATTTGCCTTGCTCGCTCAAACCAGTCCCTAAATTTTGCCTCTTCCAAGAACTAGACTCCCTTGAATTTGTCTATCCACGAGGTTCAAATTGACACCAGATTTGTTGCTCAGATTCCTTTATTCAGGACAGATAGTAGGTAGCAAGCAATTGATTGCATATCTGTAAACAGCACTGAGCTGAGCAGCATTCAGTCAGATCCTGTAGTTCAGCAGCAGCGATGCAAAGTATCCTAATCCCAGTATATATCTATATCTATATATCTCCTGTGTGTGTGTATATATATATTCAATCAGTTCCATATACTATATGTGTTTCCTAATGGTTATCTCCTTCTTTCATATGCTTTCTATACTCGATCCTTATAGTAAGCATACCCACAAATAGTAGTGGTTAGTAAATCATAAATTTAATAAATTTTATATATACATATATATATCTATATTTGGACATTTCCACTTTGCAGATTGTCCTTCCACAATAATACAGGTGTATTGTGGAGCCTTTAAGTTGTTTTCTGAAATGCAGACAGTCCTGCTCTTTAATCTCTGAAGTACTCTCCCACTTCACTGGTTCAGTCACACAACTGCTATAGTTGGGCTTTGTATTTTTCAAGTCTCTCTAATGTCACTTTGGCCAGCAGTGTATTCTTCACATAGCACCTTGCCATTAACTTTGGATCACCATTTTCTGATTTGCTTTATTTTTTATTCATCAGTCGTGAAGTTTCACAAGGGAACTGGTCAGCTTTCAACCCAGGCAAAGAACACCTCTTTTCTTGGGAACTGAACTTTAGTTTCAAATGGTTTAATGATACAAGCTGATAGTTGCATCCTATTTGCTGTTTTTATCCATTACAGGATTCAGAAAGGCAATTACTTTAGTATATGTGGCAAGTCCATCATAAACTTTTATCAGTGGTTCACCAGACATTGTGTCTTGCTTTCAAGAATTTGATTATGCTTATACAATCCCAGAGACAATTGCAGCTTTCATTCCAACTGGACCATGCACTTAACAGCTTTTGCAGTCTTGTTTGTCTCTGCTAGAGACTTTGTACATTCTTTGAGCTCTAGTTTGTCACTAAGGACTTCATATGATGGATGGAGGTGGGGCGGGGAATGTAGGCGAAAGTTGGTAATAGTGTAAGAGCAGTCTACTCCAACCCTGCATTTATCAAAGTTTGTGTCTAGATTTTTTTGGGTGTAATTTGTATCTTCCAAAGTGAAAGCATGTCCTTCAAGAGCATAGGTTGTTTCTGCAACTTCCTGAAAAAAAATTTCTAAATCTGTGACAAATAGGGATGTACTTCCAGAACACCATGGATTGCTTTGACAATAAAGAAATTTCTTTATTCTATAGTGAATTAATGTAAGCACACACATTCCAAGTAGTTAGAAATTATAATTTTTTTAAGCGTTACTGAATGGCTGCAATTTTTACCACATGGGTAGGTGAAGACTCTCAGCTTTTCCAAGAATAAGTCAGTCAGTGCTGCTGGGACTATTCTCTTTGACATGTCCTGGCCTTGTCTTTGAAAATAAACCGCTAGAAAAGTATTCTGTTATGGAACAGTTCTAAAGAAAACAACCAAAATCTCACAATCAGCTCTTTTCTTTCTCATATTTTACTCAGGAGGAGGCTATTCTAATTATTTTAATTGTACCATTTAGGTAGAGCAAATAGAATAGATTTAAGTGTTTAAAAGTAAATGCTTTCCTTTGGAAGTCGTTGTTTTTCAAGTGTCGTACTGTGCTGAACACAATATTCTGACGGAAATGTCTGTCTGCCTAATTAGCTGACCCTATTAAGAAGTGGAATTTGTAATAGACCTTGTAAGAGTTTCCACTTAAGCATAACCCAGTATGTTTCTGTATTTTTGTCATGGTATTTGTGTTATTAATCTGTCCCATCCTTATATTTTTCTATTATTATTGTGGGTAATTTTAATGATTTTTTTTTTTAAAATAGAGTTTACATAAAGGCAACTCCTAGCTAGAAGAGAATCACATTCATAAAATAGGGAGTCTGCAATGGGTCCAAGTGCAGCACATTTGTAATCATGTTAGGAGTGTCCATCCTGGTCTTGAAAATACTCTATTTAACAAGCTTCTTTCACCAACCTGTTTTTTTTCTTTTTTTAATTTATTTTAGTATTAGGTGGAAAAAGCGAGTCTTTTCCCTCTCCCATTTGTATTGGCTCTTTTTCAAATAAATCAGTAACTCTTGCACACAAAAACATGGTGATCTTGACATTTTTCTTCTATTTTCTATCTTACCTCCTACTCCTTCCTATGTTTGCATTTTCCTTTCATTTTTGTCCTAACAAACCTCAATTTTACTGGTCTCAATTCCCAGCGAGTCTTTCAGGCTGCAGCCAGTTGCATGATGCACAGCTCTCCACAGTATTTGGAAATAATAGTTCACTATTGAAGATTTGGTGCAAAATCCTCCTCTGGTCTGCCAGGAATCTTGTTGCCATCATTGCAGTTTGTGGTCACTTGATTTGTTTCTGGCTGTTTTCTTTATGAAGTTTAATTTTTAAAATGCTTCAGAATACTAATGGGTACTTTGCAGTTCCCCCTCCTCCAAGTTCAGAGAGAATTGTCCTGCTTGAATAGTTTGAGCATGTGCTGAATCAGTGTGTCTTGACAGTGATAACATCCCCATTATCTATTGGAACTTTGTATAATAATGTCAATTTAGCCTCTTACAGAGTTTTGTCTTCCCTATATAATGCCGGTGCTTACGATATTCAGTTTAGGATCTTGGAACTCATCCTTCCTTTTTCTCTGGAAGGCATTTGAGTCTGAGATTTAACCAAATAAGTAGCAGCTCTGATCAGAACTACTTTCAGCTCATATTTTTGACAAAAAGCAGGATAAGCACCACACATTCCCTGGATGTGTTCCAACAAATCCATATCCAAATAACCATGCTCATGGGGACTTCCCTATCCTGGGCTAATGGTGTGCAAAGGGATGACACCAGAGACATGACTCCACAACAGTATTTTGAAAGAGTCCTCCAGACTAAATGCAGCACTGCACACTTGCTCATCCTCAATGAGGGACTGGAAGGTCTCAGATGCTGGCTGGTGGATGCATGCAGGGTTAATTTTCTGTATCCTTACTAACAGCAAAACTGTTATTATTACAGTTGCAATAGAGTTTCACATATAGGCAGCAGTCAGGAAAAATAGTGTTGGCCTCCTTCATATGCAATTTTATTGTTTGAATATTCTACGGACGTATTAAGGAATATGACCTCCTGGTTCATTACCGCCAGACTGGTTTTTATCAGCAGCCCTACTGCATGTTCCACAACAGTAAATCCTGTAGGCTTAAGATTCTTTCTTATCAACAAAGTCTGCAAAAAATCTCTCTTTCATGATTTCCTCCTGAGCCCTGGGATCCTACAGGACAGTTGTAGAATCTTCTACATATTCATGGCATATTTAAACCCACCTTGTACACTGAGTTTACTGGAATATCCAGGTCACCTGGCTTTTCTATTTCCATTGGGGGCACAAAGTTTTAAATTGTCCATTGGGAAAAAAAAAAAAAAGAAAAAAAAGAAAAAAAAGACCTGGCCACTGAGGTATAATAGTCTTGGGTTAATTTATCTTAAGAATAAAAAACAGTCCTGCATAGGATCAGTATGAGCAGTGCAAGCCTGAAGAGTTTGCGTTTCATTTGAGAAAGTTGGTAAGGGAGTATCTTTAGTTTCTTTGATAGGAGGATGCCGTGTTCAGGTATTGATTGATAAAGGTGTCACTTCTAGCATATGCTTTGCATGGATAGTAATCTTTGCTTCACTGATTCTTTGATCTTTCATTGATTATGACTCCCAATGCAAAACTGTGAAGGATGTGGTGCTATAAAATGGATCTTGAGTGCAGATCTAGCCTGTCATAATTACACAGAAATACTTATTTTGTCTGAATTTCTCAGCTAAACCAGACTTGTTATCCATAGCTCACTACAGGTATTTGGTCTATTTTATTTCTTATTTCTAATACTTGTTTGTCTTGTAGAACAGAAGGGGCAGCTGTTGAAGATATCTGTGGTAAGACATTGAATATAGCAGTCAATATTTTTGGGCAATGTTGTACTTTGGAATAGCAGTGACAAGCAAGAGACCATGATGAAATGGATTTAATCTCTTCTCTTAGTACTTTGCTGCCAAATTTGTTAAACGTTGGCTTCACTTGAATTGGGTATGACATGTGGGGTAGGGTCTCAAGAACTTAAGAGTGGTGGAGAGAATGAAGGAAAAAAGCAAATTAGCACTTGAGGTGGGTGATGCAATCAGGAGAGACAAAGAAGGAAGAAGACTTTGTGCAAACAAATGAATCTTTAATAATGAAGTTTTGTTTCTAGAAGGACACGTGTGCTTTGTATAGAGAGGATTCATCCATAGAAACCCTCAACTGTCTTAAACCAAGCAGTATTTTAAGTCTGTGTAAAAAGTAACCTCTTTGTGTTATAAAAGATGTAAAGTAAGCCAGGGCTCTGAGTGAAATCAGAATTACAGCATGTTCTGTAATGTCAAGAGACTTACAGAAGTTTCCTGCTCTAGGTGCAGTAGTTAAGTACATCACCCAGGAGAATTATTAAACAAAAATTAAGTATATATATAGGCAAGTCTTTTTGGCCAGTATTCTCACTCCTGTGGCACGCGATATCCTGAGCACTTCAGTGTTGATCTTCAATTGCTTACATTTGCACTGACTAGTTTGTAGGGAAAATCAGGTTTTATGATTTAGGAAGCACTTCAGCTTTCTTTCCTCCCCAGTTTGCTGTTCGCCACTTGGGTCTCAGCTTTAA
Organism: Buteo buteo; assembly: GCF_964188355.1. NCBI lineage: Eukaryota > Metazoa > Chordata > Aves > Accipitriformes > Accipitridae > Buteo > Buteo buteo. The sequence continues at coordinate 23,055,333 of NC_134172.1, read as the reverse complement.
GAGCGTAAAGGAAGCATGGGATGTATATATGGAGCATGGTTTACTATATCCTGCTTCGCTGCCTGTATGACATTTGCTGATTTGGTTTCCTGTAAAAACTGATACATCAGCTCACTTCTGGTCATAGATAACAGGCAGGAAGACCTGCCAGGACTCCTAAGAATAGTCCGTATAAATCCTCCATGCAGCACAGAGCTGAAGTGAGTATTTTTATTTTAGGAAGAAAAAGCAAATAGCATGTTTTGATACTGCAGAAGGAAGCTGTTCTCAGAAAATACAGATATTTTAAGTTGTTCATGATTTCAAACCCATTGCTCTACAGAAAGCTTAGATAAGTTGACAATGTCAGTATGAATTGAAATAAGAGAGAACGAAGCTGTCGTGTCGTTGCTGTCTTGATTGCTTGGCAGCCTGCCATAACGGGTCTGCCTGAGCAGTTACACACTGTACTGGCTGAAATAACAAGTGGCACGGTTGCTGTTGTACCTTCAGGAACAGACTGTGAGGATCTCTTGTACTGAACTGAATGCTGCAGATATCTAATTTCTGGGATTGCTAGTGGAGGTAATCTAATTTGGGTTTAAAGGCAGATAACACAGCTAGCTACTAGTGAATGAAAAATCAGTATATTTTATCTAAGGACCCCCACAGTGCTTGAAATGACAGAAGTGCTTTAAATATTAAGAGTTTTCTTCCATGAAATTGTGGAGATGGCAAATTATAGAAAAGACTAGTCTTGACAAAAAGAATGCCCAATAAAGGGAAAAACCTACCCTATCACAAAACTATTCTTAACCTATCAGAGTAATTGTTGCCACTTGAATTCTTCTGATTTAACTGCCATTTAATCAGTTTTGAGACTTCAGATGTAGGATTAAACTAACAGCTAGGTTTCACATTTTCAAAGTAATTTTGATGCCTAACTCCCACCGAAATGAGGCATCTAAATAATCCAGCCACGACAGTGGCTGATCTCTTGCTTCTAGCCAAGGCACCAGGAAAGGCAAATAACTAATCCCAAACCCTGCCTGGTTTGGGATTATTATGCCTTTCCTCTAGGCACCTTTTACTGAATGTGCTTTCCCATGTGTGGTTTGGGGTTTTTGTTTTGTTTTGTTTTTTAATTTGACTTACATAAGAAATATTTGTCGATCTGTGGAAATACCTACAAAAGTTGGAGTCCAGGTCACCCATAAACAACCTGTATCTGTACCAAAACAGGACATGAAGCTCTCCTGGTAACAGGACCATGGCTCTTTGGCCAGGGAGGAGGTACAGGACTCTTCTGTAGGAAAGAAAGGGAGAATGCATGAGGCTCCTCAGCCCTACAGTGCTGCCTATGTCCACATGTGTGAGGGCTCATCCCCTCTGCTGGTGCAAAAGATATAATAATCACAGAAAATAGTACCATACTCTGAATTATTTTGTGGGGCCGGACATTTTTCAGCGAGGCCCCAGACTAGGTGCTATTGCCTATTGTTTTGGTCTTTTACGTGGTTTTCAGAACCATGTTGGAATTTGGCTCCCTGCTGTTCTGAGGAGACATTTCGTGATTGTACTTTATCACTCACTCTGAAAACAAGTTTTATCATGAGGAACATGATAATCTTGCCTATGACTGGTCATCATCTTACAGGTATTGATCGACCTACACACTACGCTACATCATCGTTGCCTTAAACTGCTGAAATGAGGCACGCAGCGACTGTGCCGCGTGCCATGAACATGCAGAAAACCTGCAGCTGAGGTTAAATTCCAGGAGCTCTGGATTTTAGTCCTGTTTGCACATCATGAGAGTGCTGTTTCCCTGGATTCAAAATCTCTTGGCGTAGCTCCCGGGAATCTGGACTACTTCCCTTTCAGATTTTACAAAGTCATTATTCATAAATATTCTCAAGGAAATGCCTGTTGAGTCTGCTACACAGTGGTACAAGACAATTCACTTAAATCTCAACATTTTAAAATATTTCTTTTAATGGGAAACCAGTTGTACAAGTAACAGTGAAATTGGCTGTTTTCCTTATGTATACAACAGGTACAGCTTGGCTTTGAGGCAGTGTGAGATCTTCTGATTCCTTGTAACTCTTCCCAGTAGGAGAGAAAAAGGTGACTCAGTCTCTTTGCTTTTTCATGCCAGGGCATTTCTGCTGAAAATGCTACCCAGTGAAGAGCTGAAGTGATGGCTTACATTAAGATACTTCTGGTCTGAGTCAATCATTTCACTACTGAGCAGTTTTCAGATGGCAGGTAGTGCTGTTCATGTGTTTAACATGTTGCTACATTTCTTAATAACTTTGGAGCTCTTGCAAAACTTCTCAAAATTCAAGGCAAGGCTGTTGAATTTCCCAGAAATGATGATTTGCAGACTTAGACTCACCCCTCATCTTATCAAAACTTTGTAAGAGGAAGAGATCAGTTTAAATTTCTGTCTTCTTTTTATCTTTCTCCCACTAAGACCTAGTGCAGGAGACACTGCACCGAGAGGAGGTGGTAAGGTGATTATCTCTCGGAGCAGCACTGCTCTGAAGTTCAGCTATGGATGAGCAGATGGAGGAAAAAGCGAGAAGGCTCGTTACTGCAACGCCGGCAGCCTCCTGAGATCCAGGTAAGGATTAAGCCCCAAGGTATGTTTTACACCAGTCCCAGCCTCCTCTTTCAGTATGGGCCTTCGCGCAGCAGCACTTGGTGTCGTCCCAGCCCCTCCTCACCCCCTGGCAGATCTGCTCCCTCCATCGGAGCTACTCCCACACACCAGGTAGTACCAGCCTCCCTCCCTCTACCCCTCTCTTGCAAGTCATCCTCCTTCAGTGCATACCTCTTCAGACTACAATCTATAAAATTGTTACATGGCTTTTATTTCATTGGAAATAGGCTGGAGGGTGGAATAGCTTTGAGACTCTCGGCCACTTTTTGGCTCATAAATTTCACTATTTGATACTCAATATACACATCACTATATTTGCTCCTCTAGTAAGTTGAGGGAGGTAGTAACTCTTTCATTTTAAGGGTAAGGAAGTGAGGGTAGGAATAAAGTGAAACACAGGCACACTAAGTTAGGTACTTAGGACTGGCTTTATGGAGAACTGTGTGTTCATCAGGATGGGCGATGTTCCTGGGTGACACTGCAGGGACAGGACACGTGCTGTGCAGATCTGAAATCCACTGTGGGAGGCATCTGTTGCCGTACACGTGTTCAGATCTAATGCACCCTGCTGTGGTCTAATGAATCATCCTGTCTTGTGAATCTAGCATGACAATCACTTTTCAAGCAAACTTGGTGAAATGCATCTGAATGCATAAACAGTTTTGGACTAATCAAACTTACATTATTTGGTGACTAAACAATGTCAAATAAAAACATCATTATCAGTCTCAGTCATTCTCAGGAGAGACAAACCTAGCACATTTATGAGCAAAACGCAGGGTGAGCTGTAGTGGGGCAGAGGGCCATGTCATGCTTCTGGTGCTGGCCTAAAGGGAAGTCACTTGGAGGGACACTCGGTCTGTTCTGGCACAGACAGAACTGAGGTGTGGAAATTTTATTCCCTTCTGCAGGAAATATTACCGAAAGAAAAATCCTGTTGTTGAAATTAGAATGAAATGTAACAATGTTCTGCAAAATAAAATTTCATTTTTCCCCTTTTATATTGAAAGTGCAATAATATGTACTCAGTGACTGTTTAGTTTATATGATAGTTCATAATACTTCAGTTTTACTGACCTCATTTTCTGATGAAAAAAAAAATTAAATTCTGCAAAAATGACGAATAAAATTCCAGACAGCACAGGCTTAAGGAGTTAATTGAATAAGACAGGAGGTTTGAATATTAAATCAAGATGTAACTGCAATTCTCAGTGCCTTTAATTAAATTAGGTATATTTCCTTCCAAAAATCTAATATTTTGCCCATGGATAAACCCTATACTACAGGTAACACTTCATAAACTTGAGGTCAGCATATGTTTAAAGTTCTGTAACAATAATCTGACTAATATTAGGGATAGTATCCATTTTTAAAAAAATAAGTGCCTTTTTTTAACTCTTATTATTGTTTAGTTTTATAGATCTTTGGGAAATTGCACTGAAACCTGTTTCCTTTTTTCAAATAAAACTCCTCTGTCACATGTGTGCAGTACTTTGCTACTGTAACCATCATGAATTAATATTCACAATGGCAGAGAACTACTGGCGTACTGATCATGGATGTAGACTTTTATTTGTAATAAATAATACTGCAAAGTTGCTCAACTGCTACCCAACAGAATAGTTGCCAAAAGAATGTTTTAAAGATTTCTCAGGTATTCCCTTAATACTTATAGGAATGCCATAGTATTCCTATTCTAGTGAGACAAGATCAAATATGTGGTTAAGGAGTAATCCAAAATTAGATTATTTGAAGTAAAGTTAAAACAAACAAACAAAGAAACCCTCAAATAACCCTCTTCTCTACAAACAAAGCCAACCCAGACTCTCTACCTGACAGTTACCTATTGATCCCATAACCTGCTCAGAAGTTTCTTCTTAAATACTGTCTCCTACTGATTTATTTCTGTCCTAAAGGATGATAGTTCTTGAAGGACCTCTGACAGCTCATGTCTCTGGTTATATTTTGAGTTGATAGTGACAATGGAGATGAAGACTGTTGTTTTTGAATTAAACTGGATTTTTTTGTGCTTGTACCATGATATGGCAAATAGAAAGGACTGGCAAACCAGCTCTGTCCCATTTATCCTTTTAGCTTTCTCTATCATGTCTCAAGTTTTGCTTTTCTTTTCTAAAAAAACCCCATTTTCTGGTAAGAAAATCTCTCCATCCTTGATTAAACACTGTTTCATCTGCAAACTGCCATATTTCTGCTGTGTCTCTTTTTAACCATGATAAATAACTAGAATTGAGTGTACAGCTCAAGGGTAGTAACTGTTATCAGTATGTTCTGGCATTACATTGATTTCAAGGTGTGCTCTGCTCGACTCCCAGTGAGTTCCAAATTTTGCTGACCTTTGACTCTGCAATAATATCCACACAGTTGGATATTATTATGCATGAAGAAAACTTTGAGACCACTGGTGTACTTGTAAAGTTATGAGGGGGATTAAAGTTGTGTATTTATTTTGTTAATTGAGAAGTACTCTATCAAAAGACTTACAGCACCTAGATAAATGAGAGGTGGCAGTCCAGAGCTTTATAATTGTGTCTTGTGCAGATAACAGTGCTGTGGGTCCCACTGCTCTGGTTGCATACAGCTCTTTGCCATGCAGAGCACTGTAATTAAAACAAAATTCCCACAGTTATAGCTTAGGAGTGCTTTATTGTTACAGAATGGGAGAGACAACTGAATAGACTGTGAAGAGCAACCAATGCTTACTGCAGTGCCACTCCCTTTCTCCCTTCTGGCTGGAGGGGATTTATTGCATGGATTTCAAGTTTGAGAGCAATTCTATTCTGGGAGTGAGCTAAGTTACTCCCAAATCTGTGGTGAGCTAGTTTCTTCCTGTACAACAGATACCTGCCATAGGTATGTAGGCAGATGATAGAGAAATGAAGTTAATCCCATTTGCTCTATGCTGGACAACTGAAAGGTAAAAAAGTTAATTAAAAAGGTTGTTTGTTTGTTTGTTTTTTAAGAAAAGCATGTAGGGCTTCATAATAAAGGCTTGAGGTGCTGCCTTGAGAAAACCAAAAAAAGTTACTCAGATTTAACATTTATTCTATTGCTCTACATAGCACAATGTTGTATGTAACTTATTCAGGAATGCAGGCCAAGGCTTAAGTTAGGTAAGACTGGACATCTGAGGTGTTCACAGAAGGGCATGAGGTCCAAATTGCTCTGCTCTTTCTCTCCACTGACAGCAAAGGAAGGTTAGAATGATTGTACTGCTGTCTTAGGAGTTGTGTAGGTGGGCTGAACACATTTGGGCATTTAGAGGAGATTTTTTTGTGGAATTTAAAGTAATTACAGAACAACGAATCTACTTTCTTGGCAGTGCTTTACTTTTTTTTTTTTTTTTCTTTACCAGTGGTCAACATTTCTTGTTGAGATATTGGTATTGTAAAACCAGTGTTGAACTGGATCCTACTTATGTTCACTGTTCCTATTAGCTGTCTAATTTCTACACACTAGCAGAAGTCAACAGGATGAGCTTAAGCCCTGCAAAGCAGGAGCTGAGATGAAAAAGTGCTGAAAGTTTTCATAACCCTTATTTCTGCCAGTTCCTGTATAGAGGAAAGGTGCCTGATTCAGCCTTATCTACATTTGAAATCAGCTCTGGTGACTGTTGGTCAGCATTCATAGGTTTGCATCTTGGCTCTTGGCAAAATAATGCTATAATTTTTCCTCAATTTGATAGTTACATTTAGTTTGTCTGTCACTGAAAATTCTTAGGGAAAATTCAAGACTTCTGTCCATTTTCTGTGATTTTCCTCTTAGCTTTTAATTCCTTTTGACCCCTGAAAGATTCTGGTTTAAATAAAGGTAAATTCTCTGACTCCCATATACTAATTAGAATGTATAGAATAGTAAAGTTCTTGAAATGATCTTCATAAATAATGTTTTAGTCTGTGTCTGCTGTGGTTTAACCCCAGCCAGCAGCTAAGCCCCATGCAGCTGGTCACTCACTCCCCTGCAGTGGGATGGGGGAGAGAATCAGAAAGGTAAAAGTGAGAAACCTTGTGGGTTGAGATAAAGACAGTTAAATAGATAAAGCAAAAAGCTGCATGCACAAGCAGAGCAAAATAAGGAATTCGTTTACAACTCCCCATCAGCAGGTAGGTGTTCAGCCATCTCCAGGAAAGCAGGGCCTTGGGAAGACAGATGCCATGACCCCCAACGTCTCCCCTTCCTCCTCCTCCTCTCCTCCCCAGCTTTTATTGCTGAGCATGACATCATACAGTGTGGAATATCCCTTTGGTCATTTGGGGTCAGCTGTCCTGTTTGTGTCTCCTCCCAACTTCTTGCCCACTCCCAACCTACTCGCTGACAGGGCAGCGTGAGAAGCAGAAAAGGCTGTGCAAGCACTGTTCAGAAATAACTAAAACATCTCTGTGTTACCCACACTGGTTTGGTCATAAATCCACAACATAGCGTGATCTGAGCTGCTATGAAGAAAACTCCATCCCAGCCAAAACCAGTACCATGTCTAACTTTAATTAGCTCTTTACAACAATACAATCTTCTAGAAAGCTCACTCTCAAGAATCATTCACTAGTGTGAGAATGTTGTTTAAATACTCTAGGATGACTAATGACATGCTGAAATGTTTCCATTATAGGTAACCTGTTGTAGCATCAAAAAACCTTCGGTTGGTTGCATATAAACTATCTCGCTGTTCGCAGACTAAGAGTGTAATGTCTGTATCAAGAGAGCAAGCATTTACAACTTGATATCTCACAAGCAAGTTGTGATGTCAAGCAAGTTGTGATGTCAGGCATTTAAAGAAAAACACAGAGAAGAATTAAGCTAGGGAGAAGTCATCAGCATCTTCCACTGCAGAACTTACAAACATTGGTGTCTTAATGCTGGAAGGCTTCATGATGCCTATGGAAGAAATCTTTCAATACAAAAATCTTTGATATCTTTGGATTCTGTTTAAACCAGGTGGTTTTTCTTGGTGGGTGGATAGAAAGTGGCCCAGTTTATGGCTACATTCCTCCCTGTCCCTAAGCAGAATATCTTTACTTGCCAGGCTATTCTCTGAAATGCATATAACTTACAAAGTTTCTCATTTTGAGATAAAAAATCATGTATATGCTAAACTGATGGCTTGTCTAAGGAGACATCCTTTCATTAAAAGAAAGAAAGTCTCAGCTGTATTCACCAAGTAGCCCCTAACATAATACGCTATTTTTAAGATGTGAACACCTTATAACTAAGGACCTCTTATCTGTATTTTATACAAAACAGTCTCCACCCCACAATCCAATATCTAGCTGTATTTCTGAGACATGACATAGTAGAATACCATAGAAAAATCAAATTAGAACTAAGAAAAGGCACATGACAGCATCTATGTAGGCACACTGGGTGTTCTACAGCCACAGATCTTCTCTCCTTTGCCACCAGGTTCTCTGGTGACAGATATTAAAGCCTTGACTGTTCTCCTTCCCAAAACACTTTATTATATTTGTTTTTAGAAATCAGAAACCTCAAAATCAATTTTTGAATAACATTTCAGAGAAATCTGATTTGCATAAAAAGGAAATATTAACTTTGCTAATTTGTATTTTTTTTCCCCTACTCAATGTCTTGTTTATGTAGCTTCTTAATATAGTATAGGTAGTGCAGTAATAGCGAGGATACAAATGATGCCCATTTTGTTCTTGAATATGTGTTTATTATATATGACTATGCAAACATTAGAAATGTATAGAAAACTACTGAATGCCATCTGAGAAGTACAGGTTCCCATGTGAAACGTCAAAAACTAGCTTGGATGCAAATGTGAAAAAATGGATAATAATCCAGTTGTTTTGCTTCAACACAAACAAAATAGGCATATAATGTTTCAGGTCTGGATATGATTTCATTTAGACTGAACTTTCCATCTTCCTGTTGACTACCAAAGTCAAGGGCCACTGTGACTTCAGGATTTCAGGGTATTTTGCCAGTGCCAGAATCAGAGAGGGTCCGACCTGTTTCAGAGGAATTTAGGCCTTTCTGTTCCAAGTGTAAATGGCAGCTGGCTTGCTACCCACGGAGAGAGTTGAAAACATATGTCTATCTAGGGCACGTATCCTGTCATTAGTTATTTAGCAGATTGGACTTCTGGTAACTATTTCCCTACAAATCACTATAGCCTTAGGCTTTGCTGAATCCTTTTGTCTCAAAAGTCAGAAAATCTTTCCCTTGGACTGTATCAGAACAGAATATATGATTCATGTATTTGCGTGACAATTCCCAAAGAGCAAGCCAGATCCAGACATAATTGTTGAGGAGTATGCTGCAGATGAGACATGGATGCTACGTGAATAAGCTCATCGAGACCTGTCCTGCTCTAGACAGGGTGTGTGTGTGTGTGTATATATATATATACACATATAATCCCCCCCCCAATGGCTTTGAAGTGGCAGTGTGTCCAATGTGTGCAAGGGAAAATGAGAAAAAGGCAGTTTTCAGATCAGGAAGGGAGCTAATTTGGTGAGGCACAGATGCCAAGAAAGGATGGAATACTCGTTTTAGAAGTTGCTCTTCTGATATCTGATTTCGGTTGGAAGGGACCTCTGGAAGTCATCTAGTATGACCCTCTCCCCAAAGCAGGGCTAACTTGAAACTTGGATCAGGTTGCTTAGCTCCTTGTCCAGTTCAAAGAATGGCCTAATGCACTTCCTTCTGTCACTTCAGAGTATAGCTCATTCCTGGTGCAGCCACCGACTGCTGAACACATATAACTCTACTCATCTACTCACTTCCATTTTTCTGCCTATTTGTGTGACACACCTATGCAATTAAGGTATGTGCAGTCCTTTGATACTTGAATTATCTCGGTTTAATCTAAAGACTTTTGTGGCAGTTGTACTTATATTGAGACAACTTCACACAGTGTCTCCCTTCTCTGTTTATCTTGGGCCAAAAGAATACCATGAATTCCCAAACTTTCAGTGGTGGTCTTACAAATAACATTATTCTGTTGGGGCAGCAGCATTATTCTCCATCTTCTGACTTGTTCCTTCTAACACTAGATGCTTTCCTGGTCTTCCAGGTGTTGCTAACTGCTAGTGAAATAAATATGTAAACAAATATTAAGGTGACTTAGGAAAATATTTTTTCTTCCATCTCTAAAAACACTTTTCATACATGCTTTGAATGTCTGAATCTTTTGAAAGTGGAAGTGCTAGAATATGGAGGAATTCTTCATTTTTGAATTATGATTGTTTGAATTAGCTATAATCTTCTCAGTGTAAGCACTCAGACCTTCTCGTTGTTTGGCATAAAGGCCATTGCAAATAGTTAGCAAATAATAAATATCTGCCATACGCTGCAGCAAGAGATAAAGTTTCCCAGATGAGAATTCATCAACATAACAATACAGAACATTGCCGATTATGGCTGAAATACTTCCCACCTCCTGTCCCTGGGCCAGGCTGTTCCTGACCTTTACACAGGTCCACAGATGTCATGAGAAATTATGAAGCACTTCCTCTTCACTCCCTGCATGTAGTCCACAGGAGGGCCCAGCACAGCTGAAGTGCCTCCTGGAATCCCTTCCGATGTTAATGGGAGTTTCATCATTGACTTCAAATGAGCTTGGACTTCATATCCATTGTTTCTTTTCCTCTAATAATATTGCCAAATTACCTTCTCACTCTGCCCTGTCTCCTTCCACACTAATCTCATGCTGGTGTTTCCCTGGATGTGCTCTACTCTTCCACCCAGACCTTCCAGCAAGGAGGCTTTTGAAGATGTTCAGTACTTACCAGAGATTTCCAAGTGCATGACAGTACAGGGATAGCTGCTGTACAACATGCTTCACACACACGGTGGGTTTGATGCTTTGCAAATTCATGTATGCTGTATCACAATGCTCAGTAAGTCCCATATGTTACAAATGCCTCTATATGTAAAACAGCAGTAAGACTGACATTTAAAATCCAGTTGGGACCCTTCAGACTGTATATTGGTAACAGCCTCTGAGGAATAACATGCTGCTCCCCACAGAAAAGCACACAGGGAGGTATCGTACCCAGCACAGCAAGAAGCCATAAAAACCTCAAGGGTCTAAAGGTGCTCTAAAGGCACCTTCCTTTTCAGAAGGACTATTTAATTCCACGTAGGTGCTTCAGTTTGTGAAAACCCAGCTAGCAAGCAAGGTTCTGTTTTTCTCACACTCTGATCCACGAGCAAGATTTGAATCCTGTTAACAGCAGATACAGCCACCACAGTCAGAAGAATAAATAAATCGGCTGAATTTCATTTACTGGAGCTCAGAAAAATGCCTCGTTAAGAGTTTTTAAGCCCGTGCGTCCCCTCAGGCTCTTCCTTTCCGCCCCCCCCCCCCCCCCGAGGGCCAGGCTGTGCCTCCCGCCCCGTCCCCGTCCCCGTCCCCGCGTTCCGCTCCCCGCCGGTCGTTGGAGCAACCTGCTCGCACGTGGGGGAGGAGTGATGGGGACGGGCGGGGGGGGGGGGTAACCCAAATCCCGGTTCCCCAAAAGTAGGTCTCTGCTACTCCCGCAGTCCTCGCTCTCCGGAGAAACCCGGTCGTTCGAGCGGGGGTTTTGTTTGAGGCTTGAGTTCACCTCAGAAAGAGAGGAGGAGGAAGGGTGTCCTGCTCCCTCGGCGCGGGTTTCGCTAATTTTCTTGGAAAACAAACCAGTGACACACATGCGACGCTGACAGGGTAGCAAAGGGGATAAAAAAAAAAACAAACCAACACCACAACAACAAAAAAACCCCAGCCCTCCTCTCAGCTATCACCACTTTATCACCTGCATGTGCCTGGAAGGAGGCTCTTCCCTCCGCTGAGGGGAAAAAAAAAAAAAAAAAAATCAGCTTAGGAAAGCAAAGTTTGAACAGCGAATTCCTGTTATTTCAAAACGCCCCATGTGACAGGATATTTCCTTATCATTTCGAGCCCAGAGCTTTCCCCTGATCCACCAGCCCTTCACAAGTGCGGAGGACCTGCCCGGCGGGAAACCCTCTCCTCACAGCAGCGGGGCGCCACGGGCGAAGCCGCGGCGATGGCTCCTTCCCCGCTCCTGCTTCTCCTCGCACTTCTCCCCCGGGTTTTTCCGCTGCTGGGTAAGTGCCCGCAGGGGCTGTGCGGGGTGAGACGTGCCGAGAAAGGAGCGGGGTCGCGGCGGGCACCGAGCCCAGCCAGACCATGGAGGGGGTTAGGTAGAAAACGTCCGCGCAGGTGGAGAAGCCCGCGGCCATTTTAACCCCCTGGGTGCTGCCTGAGGAGAGCCTCGATGCGGCGGGGCGGGCGGCTGAGGGAGGGCCCGAGGGGAGGCTACCGCCTCCCCTCGGGCCCTCCCTCAGCCGCCCACCCCAGCTGCCTCCCCTCTTCGCCGGCACCCTGAGGTACCCAGCGGGCGAAGCTGCCCGACGAGGCGGCCTTTTGGGTGGCAGTGGTGGTGTGGGTGCCAGACTGACCTGTCACCGGCGGTGCCTCGGTTTCCCTAGGCCTGGGGACCTGCTTTTGGCAGATGGCTTTCGTGGGGGGATGTTGAGGTAGCTGAGGTATTGGCACGGCTTAAGGCTGCGAAAACAGGTGAAAGCTGTGTTTCTGGGTGAAACCTGGAGCTTACACCCGCGCGCTCTGAGAATTACCGTCATTTCCAGCGCGCAGCTATTTTTCAGTGAAAGTTTTGCATCTGCCCTTCCTGAAAGCCTCTCGGCATCCTCCACGCTCCAGGTTGAGGTCTGCTGAAGCAAAACTTCATAACGCTGCCTTGTAACCATTCTTGCTTTGTGCAATTAGCAGCAATCATTGTAGGCCATCTGGTAAGCGAGAGTCTGCGTGGAGAAGACAGTCATCTTACCTGCTTGCTGCCTCATTGCTTCCCCCTCTTTTGCTTCTGGCTTTTGGTGTGCTCTTCTTGTGCTCTCCATTAGTGTTTAACACTGGTAGCACTTCACTGGCTTCACGAGTTCCTTCTTGATTTACACTTGCATAATCTGTGATAGTTTGCAAATGCTGCAGAGCGTGAAGCTACCTTGGCATACTGGAAAATTCTACTGTGGAAAAGAGACTTGGCCAGTGAGATTTTACAGTACTTGGCACAATTCTTCAGATACAAGCTGAGGACAGAGATAGACAAATAGTCACAGTGTGGTGGGTGAAGAAAAATGAAAGCCTGGGAGAAAAATTCTATTATGATCTACTTGGGACTTTTGAGGAAAAAGATGCTAGATCTCCCTGTATGGGTTATAATGGTGAGGTAAGTTGGTTCCTGTGCCTGGCATATTCCTATGCATTTTAAAGAACCTCCTTCCAGGGCTAAGTTTCAAAATATGGAGTACTCTGTTAGAAATCTGTGTAATTCAAAGTACCAACACTGTGGTACTCATGATTGTGCTGTGGTGGACCTTTAAGCGTACCACCTACGGCTCATCTATAGTGAAGAATTGCACCCTGTTAGGGGAGCTCTATAACAAATGTTGCTACAGAACAGTGAAACACAGTTAATGGTTATATAAGGAATTCTGCTCAGCCCATTTTACAGATACAACTCACCATGTTGACAGGAATGGTATCAACTGTTTACAGAGGAGAGTTGGGAGGGCATAGAAAGTGTTGCACTAATACCTGGCTTGTTTCATATTCTTCTAGACTATCTAATAACTCACACAGAAAGTGTTGTACGGGAATCTCCTTTGGTGTCCCAGCAGGCAGAGTAAACACAGAAATAAAGCTGTAAACTAGAGCAATACAGGACCGTGCTACAAATCTGCTGTATGGTCATGGATGAGACAGGAGCAACTCTGGGGGGAAGGAAATCCTGCAACTACAGTCTCAGCCACAGTTGCTCCTGCATCCTGCTGCCTCCTGTTCTGTCCTTCTGTTTTGGCGCCAACTTCAATGCCTGCTTGGCTGTGTTGGCCCTTTAGCTGCTTACCTATGTATTATTCCCTGTCAGAGCCCTGTGTGTGCTGGGGCATTTGTACAAGCAGCCATGCTGTGTTTACACACTGCTAATGATTTGTAAAGATGCAGTCAGAATAGCAGAGGGCCAAAGATTTGCCTCTCTTCCCCCCCCCCCCCCCCCCCCCCCACTGGCCAGACGTCTTTGTTCAGCTTTCTATCCTTGTTTCTGAAGCCAAAACTGTGCACCCTTTCAGGCTTGGGTGAAACAATCCAGGCTTTTGACTTTGGGGTACCTTTTTCACATATGTAGCATCCTGTCTTTAACACCATAAGCTGCATAAAATAAGGAATGTTATTTTAGGTCACAAATACAATTGTAGCAGTTTGAAAGATCAGGCAGTGTTTTCCACACATGTGAAAATGGCTGACATGTCTTTTACCCAGAAACTTTAAATAAGATTTCAGGAAAAGTAGAGTTGCAAGCATTGCATATATCAGTTTACAATAACATTGTGCTAAATGCTAGTAGAAAAGCAGAATAAAAAAATTTATCACCAGCAGTGATAATTATACATTTCCTTGTATTGTCTGTGAGTAAAACAGATTGGCAAAAGGCAACAATTTCTGTCTCCAGTGCTCATCAGTTTTACACTACTTCCCAGTGAGTTGGAAGCCAAAGGACAGGAGAAGGAAACTGAACCATGAATGAGATAAGTCTAGGTCAGCTCTTTCTCTGAGAGAGAGGTTATTTGTTCCCAGGTTGTTCTTCTGCAGAAAAGTACAATCATTTCCACATTGGAGCCTCAGCAGAGAAGGGAAAATTTTCTGTGGTTAACCTGTTTTCCTCTTAAATATTTCTCCATTATAGAATTTGTTTAATTTGGTAATCATACACTAAAATAAATAATGTTTTAATTAGCTTCAATCCCCAGAGTCACATATATTAGTATTTCTCTTTCCTAGCTTGTAGCCCAGTTAAAATATAGTTTTAAGACCTTGTGCATCCTGTTACGTTATGTGATCCAATATCAGAGAGAACTATTAAGTTACTGTGCTAAAATGTATCTCAAGGGGATCAGAGAGGAGAAATTCTCAGTCTCTGGGCAAGACCAGCTCAGAAATGTTGCACTCCATAGTACATCCAAGTGTAAGAGATGCTAAAAACTTTTCTAGTGGTTATGATTTTGAAATAAACCTTGAATACATGAAAATGCATGGTGTAAAGCACTATTTGCTAGGAGGGAGAAATAACATTGGGAGCTATGAAAAGCCTTGTAGATTTTCATGAGTCATTAAGAGACGTAACTGATGATGGCAAATATCACTGTTGTCAGTATTTTAAGAAAGGAGAAAGAAATCACTGATGACTCTAGTTGAGTGAAAAATGAATATACTGTTCTAGCCCTACAAGTAGCTTGTGTATAAAGCTTAAAAAAATAGCCTCCCCCTCAGTTAAGACTTAAAGGATCTTAGCAGAGCTTATGGGAACAGAACTCCCCGGTGTGGGGAAGTGAGGCCTGAAGAAATTAGTGGCTGTTGTCATCTCCTCACACCTGGAAGCCAGGATCAAGGAGCCAGCGCTGCTGGAGTGCTCAGTGTCAGGATCTGCAGTGTGTGGTGTGCGTGCTCCCTTGTTTCAGTAACTCCCATGGGTGCAGTTTGGAATAATAACATGAGTGTGTTTTTTCTCTTCAGTTTCAGCCATGCTATAAAGTTACAGCAGACACTAGAGCTGCATCTCTGCTGCCTTGTGCTTTTGCATGTAGATGCTTTCACTGACGCAAATAGTTGAAATGTCCTCACATCTGAACTTGTTGCATTCTACAGTCACTTTAACAGGTGTATGCCACAGGAGTACCGCACCTTCTTTTGCTGAACAGATTATGAGATTTTAACCCCAAGAATAGTGTCTAGATTAATATTTCATTTAGATAGTATCTAAGATTACTTCAAACCAAATTATTCCAGTGTTTTTTGTCTTACAGATACTAGCATCTTCTTAATATATAATGAAGATCACAAGCGCTGTGTACTGGCTCAAAGTTCTAATTCAGTGACTACTGCTCCTTGCGTTCAAGAAAATGAGTCACAAAAATTCAGGTGGGTCTCAGATCACCAGCTTATGAGCATAGGATTCAAATTGTGCTTGGGAGTGCCTTCGAAGAAAGACTGGGTTCCGATCACTCTGTATCCTTGTGACAAGGCTAGTGAACTTCAGCGATGGGAATGCAGAAATGAGACTCTCTTTGCAATCCAAGGGGAAGATTTGTTTTTCAACTATGGAAACAGACAGGAAAGGAATATTATGCTGTACAAGGGATCTGGTTTATGGAGTAGGTGGAAAGTCTACGGAACCACAGACGATCTGTGTTCTCGAGGCTATGAAGGTAAAGTTCTGTAAATTAATTTCTGTATTTCAAACTCATTTCTATGTGTCTCTAATTAAAATATTTAGAAGTGTAGGAGAATTTCCTTCATCTCATTAATGATCAGTGAGTGTGACTTCTGGTGAAATCAGGAATACTTCAGTGTGTGTTTTATGTTTTTTGAGGGGTTCATTTTGCTTTTTTGTCAAAGTTGTCTAAGTTCTGACAGATAATTAACTGTGCATGGTAGTGATTCATTTGAAGAGGGGAAAAATAGTCTATGGTTATTCAGAACATGTGTATAACTATTAGACAACAGTTAATGATAGCTTTTACTCTTTACATGTGTACAGAAAGACCTAGTGTAAGTGTATAGTCATGTTGATTATGTTTTTTTCTTTTTCTTTGGGGAGAAAATATTAATTATGCTGTAAGGATTTAGTTAACTCTTGACATCTTCAGTTCCAGTATATTGAAGATGCATTCCTAGGTGTTTGAAGTGAGTCTCAGAGTTGGTGCTGAAGTGTTAGACAAAGAAATTAGATATTTTAAATAGTTAAATTTGAAAAAGTTATGTATGATACATACATACATACAGACATATATATATATTTATGATAAGTATCTGGGAATATGTTTGGCTCCCATTTAGTATTCTTTAATAAAAAGAAATGGTCACAGAGGGAGGTATGGATGCATTTTCCATGGCTTACACAATGGCTGATTACAGTACTAGTCCTTGTTCTAAAGCCAGAATAAAAGAACTCTAGCAAAGCAAATTATGTGAAAGGAGGTGGGGGGAGATGGCGTGATGGCCTGCCATTCCATCCTCCTTTGTTTTCTAGCAGCTCTGTGAGACAGTGACCTTGGTATGTCACCTCTCTAGCAGTCCCTGTCTAGTAGTGTTCCTCTGTATGTCCTCCCATCAATGCACGTACATTATATGCGCACTCACAGAAAACTGCTTTAGTTACTTTGATAAGTGTCATCGAGTCAGGCTTCCGATGAAACAAAAATTACCTTTAGATGCCAGTGGAAATTTTATTTGGGTGTAGTATATTGGATTCACCTGTGGTATATATCTTTCAATTTTATATGTACGTGTTCTTCCCTGTGTAAAATGGTCTGCAAATGGACAGAAGAATCAGCAGTTGTTTGTGCTTAAAAAGAAAATTGCTTAACTGTGTGGATTTTATACTTTTGATTTTTAGAAATGTAAAATTTAACACAGGGATGTACTTGTCTTAGCTCAGTCAGTTCTGGTCAGTGGTCTGCTTAAGCAATAAACGTTTGTCTCATTGTGGACATGGTTGTCAACTCAGAGAGTAAAATTATCGATGTCCCATTTCTAGTACAGTTAAGCATTGCTTTCTATAATTTCCTATAATATGATCATAAAGCTGAACTGATGTATATCCCATGCTTATGACTGTTTATACATTTTCAAATTCTTATGTCTCCTTAGATACCTACACAGTGAAAGGAAATGCCAATGGAGCACCTTGTGTATTCCCTTTTAAGTTTGGTGATAAATGGTATGCTGACTGCACAGATGCTGGCAGATCAGATGGCTGGTTCTGGTGTGGAACCACTTCAGACTTCGATGTTGACAAGATGTATGGATTTTGCCCATTGAAATGTAAGTTTTGTATGTTCATGATTCTGTTGTACTGTTATCCAGCTGACTGGAAATATTGGTGTCTTCATCATGTGCTTTACTGTACAAAATACAGTCTGAAATGGTGCATTTTTCTGTCTTTACTCAGCCTGCTATCCTTTTAGGAACTACTTAAATACATAATTATAGGGCTCAGCATAAAAAAAATTGACCAACTACATCCAGGTGAAAGTGTGTTAATCATATGCTGGAATCTGTAATTACACATTTACTTAAATAGACAGTTAATTAGATGTAAAGACGCTACATTAGTATATGCAAAAGGCTGTGTAGAAATTTGTGCAGCAGAACTGGAAGCTAGAATATAGCTTAATTGAAAATTAAGACTACTTTGTAGAATGAGTTGCCTTTTAAACATGAAGGAGCTTACATGAAATTTTACTAAATCCCAGTATTTCCCAAATCTGTATGCTATGTTGTAGTTCTGTATTTAAAATCAATGAGAAGTATTTATATTCTAAATTCCCTGGTTTTAGTACAGTTAGAGTTTCAACCATAGTATTATGAATATAAAGACCTTTATTAAGAAATGTTGATATTACTTCAAGTAAATTGGAGTAATATGCCTGTATGTATTTGAATTCTTTTAAATTTGAATACAGTTTCTCTGAACTTCTGTGAAACATGTACTAAGCATTTTGTCTGCAAGCTGCTGCTTCTTCTGTCATGCTGAGAGAGGTAGCACTTCTCCCTCCCTTCTTCTTTTTTATCATGTTTTGCTGTAAAGCTCCAGCTGACCACAGTCAGAGCTAAAGAGAAAAGTATGTCTTTCCTTTGATGTGAAGAAAACAGTTTGGGTTGATCTTAACTGGTTTGGTGATGAAATATTAGTGTCCTTGCCTGATCTCCATGAATGCTGCATTCATTATTTTAGACAAATAAAAATTTCATGTTTGTTTGTTTGTTTGTTTCTATACCAGTATTATTTTCAAGATATTAAAAACATGTTGGAAATATCAATCCCATCAATACAGCACATGCAAGGTCAGCTTAAGAATGCTACCTGTCCAGTGTTCTCTGAGTATAGCAAATAGGAGGTATCATTAAATTTTGTTTAATTCTTTGGCATAATGCAAGGAAATCCATTCAGATGACTGTGATTGCTTTTGGAAAAAGCTGCTTCATGCTGATTGCCTGCATGTTTCCTTCCTGATTCTTCAGTACTGGCTATAAAATATTCAAGTTTGGGTCATGTATTTTAATGAGAGACAGGCTGTGCTAGCAGAAGTTTTAGTCAGCCCTATGAAAGAGGAATGCACTGCATGAGAGAGTGATAAGTTAATAAACTTCAACAGCACCTTTAAACATAGAATGTTTAAGTCTTTTTATGTTAAAGTTTATTTAATAAGAGTGAAATGTTTGGTTTTTCTTAAACTGGCTGAGGGAGCAAAGGTGTGGTATGAAAATATGTGGTGCGACCTATTACAGCTGTTCATACTGGGGCCTGGACATAAGTGAAATTATCATGACTGAACCAGTCACTTTTTTTCATTGTGAGCAAAACCAGCTCAAATGTTCTCCAAAATGAAGAGGGCATAAGACCATAATTATAACAGTTATTATACTCAATAGAGGTGTAGAAATTTGACCAGTGAGATAACGTAATTGTGAGTATGACCCTTTATTTGGTGCTTTAAAAAGAGATGCTGATACAGTGACAATAGAAACTTAAATGCCACAGGAAGAAGCAGAAATGTTGCTATATCAGACAATTTTTAGTAGCTTAGGAAGTACCGGTTCTTTACAGGTTACACTGTGTCTTTTTGAGCTGTATGTTGCACTGCAATATAAAAGTAGGTGCTGGGGAAGAAAACAGGTTGTACAGTGTAAGACCATCAGGAGAGTGAGTCATGAGATATGCCTATAGCTGTATTCAAGTGAGCAAAAGTCTATTGAGGCCCCTTTCTTGACAGATGAAAGAGCTAGAATTTTTGTGAAGAATTTAGAAAGCCTTATAAGTGATGCATAAAACTTGCAGCTGACTAGGAAGGAAACGAAAAATGCAGAGAATGAGGAAATATTTAAATAGTCATAGCCTGGTATGTTAATTATTGGGCAAATCTACATCTTTGTATTCATTCACAAATACTGAATTTATTTTTTTATGACAGGCTTTTTCCCCATGCTGGTGTTTCAAGATATTTTGAAGGGGTTTTCATTGTGGTTCTATGGCTGGTTCAAAATGCCTGGTGAATTGGTCAACTAAGTTATATGGGGTTAATTGTGTTGTTTCTTCTGATTTATCTGGAATTCATAACCTGACTTTGGACCTCACAATTTTTTCTAGGAAAGAGAAAGAGAGGAGCACTTTGGGAAAAGATATCTAAGTGAAGATAAGCATGTGAAGGAAGTTTAGTATAATTCAGACTTTTTTACTATTGACAGCATTGTATCTTTATATACTATGTTATAAATTCACATAAACTGTAATGTCTTTATTATGAGATTCCTTCCCTGCTATATGCTCAGAGAGGAAGTGATGGCAGTTATTTTATAGATTGTCTAACACGATTTATATTCAGTTTTTGTTTGCCGTGATTTTATTCATGTGGTTTCCAAGGATATTGGACTAAGACTCCTACTTGCTTTGGATGGATAACTAAACAAACAAGAACGCTTTATTGTTACTGCTAGTCAAAGGCCAGATTTCAGCTTGCAATTTTGAAATTAAAATCTCTCAAGATTCTTCCATTTCCTAATTCAGGAGAAAGACCGTATTTAATATGGTAATCATGTTGACTTTTTTTTAATTATAAATGTCATAAATGTCTGCATTGGTCAAGACTTTGTGCCTTTCCTGTAAGTTTGAACTTGTCTGTCAAGGGCTATAGCAGAAATTCAATGCATTTTTGGTCTGCTTTGTTTTGTTTCAAAGACTGAGAACTTTCAAAGACACAAGTGAAATTTTCCAATTTACTATATCATACTTCTGGGGTTTTGATAGTAATGAGCGGAAATAGCTAGTTCTCACTAATTTCAGTGTATACAAAAAGCATGCTGAATTCATCTGTGTAGGGATGAAGTTCAGCTTTTTAATTCTTTTTCCAGTTATGTACTAAAGACAGGTGGGGTTTAACATTAATTTAGTTTAGATGCTAAAATATATCATTCCAGAAAAGTGATTCGTCTTCTCGTTTCTTGGGATACTAAACTTTAAACAATAGCATATAGATTTTCCAAAATCCTGCTCTGTGAAGGTATTTGACCTCACAGAACTCAAAAATCTTAAAAACAAATTTGCCAAGGTTCATAAATGAACTTTATTTTTATGAAAGACAAAAGTTCTACAGGAGAGCACCATATGCAAGTCATAAATTATGAGACTGGGAGTGTGAGGCGGAAGGTTGGATGAATGCCTGAGACTTGTTTACCTCTTCCTCTGTAATAATTGTACAAGATTTATAAAACCCTTTCTATCAAGTCAGAGGCAGTTTTATTTACTGAATTATAGATTGTAGTATTTTTGCAATCTCCATTTTATCCCAGGCTTGTGCTTGTGCTTGTGCTTGTGCACAGGAATTTATGTTCTTGTAGAACACAGTGTAGCGAAGAAATTTTGCCTTCTGATAGTCATAAAATATTTTGGACAGAAGTTGGTTTGTGGATAGTGATAATGGGATGAAAGTTCCCATTTTTAGTCAAGTGTCATTATTACTGTAGGTTATATTAGATTTTTTAAAATAAAGATAATTCGAAAAGAAGCACTTCATATTATCTATAGACTTTCAGATTTAATACAGGAAAAAGTGGAACTAGTTACTGACCTGCTGACATTTAACATGTATCATCCTTTGTCTTGAGTTTTGTTTATTGTACTGTTTTCCTCTTATTTGCACACTTAAGTTTTCTGAGCTCTCTGAATTCGGAAAAGGAAAAGACCTCTTTCTCAAATTTTTCACAGCTTGCAACTTGAGAAACTCTGATACAGGCTGCAGGATTTTCAGTCATTTTCCCATTGTCAGCATACATACAGTGACCTCTGCTATACTCTGCTTTTGTCATGCAACTTTAATCTCTTTATGTGATATGTTGCTCAGTGTTGGGGGCTCCTGTAGGTTCCATTTTTGGCAAAGCAAGATCATACTTGTGGGGATTCAACTGAGACGAGCCAGGAGAGACTGCAGCAATGTAAGGAGTGTGGCACCTTCTGGGGCCACTTCTAATGTTGGGCCCTGCTGGATGATGTTTTCACTGGTTTAGCACTGCCTAAATGTGCCAAGTTCAGGTATTCAAGGAGATCACAGTCAGGTCACATGGCAGAGAAGAAAGCGTGATGGTATGTCAGATATATGTATAAGACAAATCAGGAATTGAAGGAAAATGTGAGATGGATGCTGGTAATGTAAGTTTTGCCTTCAGTGCTTGGGTCTGATTACCTCTGTCACAGTAAGAAAATACATAGTCACTTTACATAGTGCCCAAAATTAGTAAAAAATTGGGGTTACTAATCTCAGAAAAGTGGTCAGCTTGATATACACTTTAGCTAGCATAAATCTGGAATTTTTTAGTCTTTTTCTCCACAGTGACAAATCAACTCTTTTAGCATGACTTTAGCCACTCAACTTCTACCTTAAACAGCAATTTTGTTATACTGGAGAAAATGGTGACCTTGTTTCATTACCTGTGTACTGTCCAACACAGCTGGCATGGTTTAGCTCTGCTCTGGATTTACTAACACATTAGAGAGCCTCAGGGCTCCTTTCAAACTAGTTGTCTATAGCAGTGTTTAGGTTTTGTGTATTTTTGCTATGCAATTTATTATGTATTTTACCTGGCTCCGTCTTCATGATCAGTAACAGCATTTCTTTTTCTCCCTACAGTTAACAGTATTGATTTGTTGTGGAATACAGATCCTTTAACAAATGTCCAGTATCAGATAAACTCTGAGGCAGCTCTGAAATGGCACCAGGCAAGAAAAAGCTGTCAACAACAGAAGGCAGAGTTATTAAGCATCACAGAGTTGCATGAACAAACATACCTGACAGGTAGGGTAATATTATCCATCAGGCTTTTTTAAAAGGGCATTATTGTAACAGTGACACTTCTATAGCATGTTACATCTTGAAAATTGCTATTTGTTCAATTCTAGTAATTAGTAAATTTAAATTGTTATCTTGAATGATTCAGCTGGGAAAATCGGACAGAAAATGATTATTTTATCTTGATTAAATATTGCCAGAAGCTTAGAGTAATATAAAAAATACAGCAATTAAGTAATGCAAACAATGAAGAATGAATGTTGGAATGCAGAAAAATGCAAAATAGTTTGTAAACCAAAAATGTAGATACCAAGATTGCATCCTTCTTGTGCTCTACTTGTGTGCACTTGTCAGCATTTTTGGCCTATCTCATTGAAGCTGTCATATCATCAGTATGTGCTAAAATATGAAAAGAAAGAAAAAGAAGTAATAAACAAAAGGACTCACAAATAGCTTGTTTTATTTTTGATCTCCTTCAGTGTTTTTTGAAGTAATTTCCAAACTTGTCTGAGAAAATTCTCTTCTGAATTTGTACTTGAATATATTTACATTCTACGGTGAGACAGTCTCCTCTTTATTACCTTCTTAGCCTGTGTACACACAAGAAATAGTCCACTAATTCATCTATTAAATGGATTAGAAAATATTTTGAGTATGTTACATCAGTTGGAAGATAAACTATTCTATGCCATAAGCTATATGTTGTACTACGTAAGTTCACAGAATCAGAGAATTAGAGAATGGTTTGGGTTGGAAAGGATACTTAAAGGTCATCTAGTCCACCCTCCCTGCCATGGGCAGGGACATATTGCACTAGATCAGGTTGCTCAAAGCCCCATCCAACCTGGCCTTGAACACTTCCAGGGATGGAGCATCCACAACCTCTCTGGGCAACCTGTTCCAGTGTCTCACCACCCCCATCGTAAAAAATTTCTTCATTATGTCCAACCTAAATCTACGCTCTTTCATTTTAAAACTGTTACACATTGTCCTGTCACTACAGGCCCTTGTAAAAAGTCTCTCTCCATCTTTCTTATAAGTGCCCTTTAAATATTGAAAGGCTGTGATAAGGTCTCCCCAGAGCCTTCTCTTCTCCAGGCTGAACAACCCCAGCTCACTCAGCTATTCTTCATAGGAGGGGTGTTGCAGCCCTCTGATGAATTTCCATGTCCTCCTCTGGACCTGCTCTAACAGGTCCATGTCTGTCTTGTACTGGGGACCTGAGAACTGGATGCAGTACTCCAGGGGGGCGTCTCACCAGAGCAGAGTAGAGGGGCAGAATCACCTCCCTTGACCTGCTGGTCACACTTCTTTTGATGCAGCCCAGGATACAGTTGGCTTTCTGGGCTGCAAGCACACATTGCCAGGTCATGTCCAGCTTTTCATCCACCAGTACCCCCAAGTCCTTCTCCACAAGGCTGCTCTCAATCCATTCACCTCCCAGTCTGTATTGATATTGGGCATTGCCCCGACCTAGGTGCAGGGCCTTGCACTTGGTCTTGCTGAACTTTGTGAGGTTCACATGGGCCTACTCCTCGAGCCTGTCAAGGGCCCTCTGGATGCCATCCTCTCCCTCAAGTGAATCAACCACAGCACTCAGCTTGGTGTCATCTGCAAACTTGCTGAGGGTGCACTCATTCCCACTGTCTTATGTCATTGATGAAGGCATTTAACAGTATTGGTCCCAATGCAGACCTTAGAGGAATACCACTTCTTATTGGTTTCCACTTGGATATTGAGCTGTTGACTGTAACTCTTTGGATGCAGACATTCAGCCAATTCCTTATCCATCTAATAGTCCATCCATCAAATCCATATTTCTCCAATTTAGAGGAATGATAAATGTATTTTTAATGCTATGAACAGTCTGTTCTGTCTAAACTTTTGTTTTCAATTTAAGGATTTGGTCAAGACATAGGTTTTTTTTTTTTACTGAGTGTGATGAAATTATTGTTGAAATTAGTGCTCAAGGGACTAATCTGGCACTAACATATAGAAGTGAGTTATTAGTAGGTGTGTTTTAATTGCAAACTAGTAGATATGGCTGCCAAATGTATGTGAAAACCAGTTTTTCATTCTGCAGCTACCCTGGCACTACCAGGATTTCCTGTCATGCTCAGTTCTTGATTGTTTTAACCACAACTTGTTTGTATAGAGGTAGTACTGGAACGCATTAATGTGTTGGTGCCAAATCAGGCTCTGGTATGACATTCCAGTCCTTTCCAGTGCTTAACTACCCCACCTTTTAACCTTGCCATGTTTCAAGTGCTGCCCATAATCATGGTGTCAAAGACAACTAAAATACGTAGAGCAAAATTACATACTGGCATGATGCCATTGGTAGAAGCAGAAATGAATAAAATATATAGCGCAATGATTTTCTGTGAGCTATGCAGAAATACATTTAATTAAAAAAAATCAGCAGCCATCTAGCTGGGCTTCCAAGTCTTATATGAAATGCAGAGATAGACAATTGATTAAAAATGACTATAAATAATGCTAGAGAATTCAGCAGGGCCATACATAAGCATGGTATTTCTAGGTGCTTTTCAGAACTAGAGCAATAACTTGGAACTGGTTTTGGAAGCCTGACTTATCATTGGCTAAAAGAAGTGAAATCAGATGAGTCTGAAAAATGTACAAGATGTGCTGTTAAAAAGATGATGTTTGGAATGATGGCATTTTAGTGTACTTTGATAAAATGTGAACAGATTTTTTGCTTTACAATATTTTGTAAATTTGAAACTCACGCTTGTTAATTTTATTGGAAGAGAAAATCCACAATAGGAAACTATTCACGTTTCATTTTAGAATACTGATTTTTGGTTTTGTGAACTTTTGTGCAACCTTATCAATTTAATATTTTATAATTCTGGAAAAAAATTATTTGTTTAATATTTATGATCATTGGTTTACCAAGAGCATGCAGAAGTGTTTGTTTTCTATTGTCATAAAATTCTCCACACCTAAAAATGTGAAAACTCTAAAACTGAAGTGACCCATGTAAGATGACATGTTTTGCAGGTTTAGCATAGCCACCTTAACTAAAAGGTTAAAAGTTGTTAAAATTTGTACTGGGAAAAAGGAGAAGCAGACGGTTTAGCTAGAATTCAGCTGTCATGTTTTGAGAAAGTGTTTGCTCTTGCTGTGCACTTTCAGTATCTCTTTGTCTCTGTTACCTAGGTTTGACTGGCAGACTGAGTTCTGCTCTCTGGTTCGGTCTTAACAGTTTGAATTTCAACAGTGGATGGCAATGGGTTGGTGGTGCTCCTTTTCGATACTTAAACTGGGTTCCAGGTAAGGTTAAATATGTTGCTGCTCAGTTTAAAGGGCAAAAATTTTGTCGTTGTGTAACATATTTCTTTTCTAGTACTCTGTTCTCCTGCAATTATCGAGCTTGTTTTGATGTTGAAAGATTCTGACTGTAGCTATAAACCCTGTGAGTAGTGGCCCTTATGCTAGGGATACACACTGGCGTTAATTTATTATTCACAATGGAAATGGTAGCCTCAAAATCCAGAGGAAAGTTTTAAAATTAATCTATTTACAGTTCTTACGTATATCTTCTTAATTTACTTTATTTCTATATGAATACAGAATAAATCTGATGCTATGTCTTCATTTGTGAGATTAGACTGCTCAGTGTATGGTCTGGGTTTTGTTTTGTTTTGTTTTGTTTTTAAATTCTTTTCCTTTCCAGTTTGTTTTGGTTATTTACTTAAAGATTAGATTTTCATTTTCATTTGACATGAACCTACCCATGGAATTAACATGTATCAGACTGAACATGTTAGGCTAGTCTACTTTGAAGCAAACTCAGCTACTTCACACCTGTAGTTGCAATGTTGAACTCTGGTGCCATTATTAAAAAGCTAGTCTCTATGCCATCTGTACACATGGTGAAGAAGAGGTGCTTTTCTGGTTTACCACTCAGAGTGCCTATATTAAGGTGTCTTTTTGCAGGACCCTTGTACCCTTGCACTGGCTATTCAGGAAGCCTTTGGAGACTAAAGTAGATGTCTGAAGTTATGCAGTGTAAATACTCTTCTTTATCTTCATTGAGCATGTCACATGTATTTCATCTGCAGTAACTATAAATGCATGCTTCATCATATCACCTAGTGGCTTCCTTGTGTAGATAAGGCCAAAAGTACATTTTAGGTGGACAAAATTCTTGAGTAGGTAAGCTTTGAAGAGTGAATTGAACTACTTTATTGAATAAATAGCTCTCCAATGGAGTGAGTGCACAAGGCAAACAGATGGGCTGAACTGCAAGTTGCTGTGAAGGTATTTATAGGTCTGTCATCCAAGTGTACTGATGAGGATCTGCATGTAATGAAGAGTGGGGGAAAACTGATTGTGACGTAGAGCCAAAGCAGCAAGGGGAGCTGTTCATGACTGTTAAAACTACAGACAACTCTCAGTTGTCCTGTAAAGAATTGGGGGTTTGGTGTAACCAAAATGGGCTCCATTTATCTTTAACTCCTTATTTTCCTTAATTTCATTCAAAGATAATACTCTTAAATTCATATAATATATTTTATATTTGTGCTAGCTCCTTCATGACTTTGCTTTAGTCAGCCTACCTCTACCTCATCCCCATTACCCTCAATGTTCAAGAGCTGTCTGTTCTTCCACTAGTATATTTTAAAAGAATTTGTGGAAGCTTCATATTCTTCCATCTCACTAGCCCTAAATAAACAACAAAAAAACATGGGAACTAAGTTATCAACATTTAAACCAGAATTATGCTGGTTAGGCATTTGGGAGAGCTAACTCCCAAATGCCTAACAGCTGAACATTTTTGTGCATTAAAACAATTTAAATTTGTATTTTTGAAGTAAGCATATCTTTTTCTCCTATGGGAAGAAGCTATAACATGACCTCAAATATAAGACTAACTGTAATCTAAGGTAATGAAATTGTAATGTTGTAAGAAAATTTTCAGTGAACAATCTTGCATACTAAAAAATATTGTTTTGCTGTGTTTATTGCTGAGCAGTATTGACACTTGCTTGTTATGTAGTATAGTGGCATGTGTACAGAAATGAAAGAAAATCGATATGAAGTTTAATCACATTAGACCAGATCTTGAAAAGTTCATCTGGTTTATTGCAGAAATTTGTTCTCTTCTACAGGTTCTACTTTTCTTCTAGATGTTTCTGTCAGTGCTAATGCTAATCTTCAGCTGAAAACATCCAAATATCCTGCAATTGTTGTATTGTTTAGATAAGCGGACAAGAAGTTCACCTTAGCAAAATAATTACTTATTATTTTTCTGCCTTTACTGTTATACTTAGTACAGAATTTGACTAGCTTACTGAACAGTTTTTTCACCTAAAGATTTTGCTCTGGAGTTTAGACATTCTTCATTTAGAAAGGGAAAGAACTCAAACAAAATAAATAGGTGCACTGTAATACTTTCCATCAAGACTTTGAACCTGTGAAGAGGTTGTTAAATTGTGAACTGGATAAATATCTCAACTCGTGGTTGCTGTGAAAAAATATCTCTTAAGGGAATGAACTGCCCTGTTCAGTCTAAATGACTGTGGAGTATCACAATTGTCTATATGTTAATGTATTTTATAATTAAAGCATGGAGCAGGTTAGAATGTGAGAGTAATTGGGAGGGTAATCGTGATGTGCTTATACTTTGTTGTTGCTGAGGTTTTGTTTTGTTTTTTTTTTTTAAGGACACCCTTCTCCAGAACCTGGAAAAATCTGTGCAGCATTAAATCCTGGCAAAGGTGCTAAGTGGGAGAATCGGGAATGTGATCAGAAACTTGGCTATATTTGTAAACGAGGAAATGCTACTTTAGAATCTTTCATTATTCCTACAGGTAGGTTTGGTAATAAACCCTCAACAAATTAGTAATGACCAGTGTTTTTTATCTGTAATTCTAATAGGTATGTGTTATTGCACATGGTAAAACCACGCAAAGGTCTCTGCAGACTGTGGCTTGACCAAGATTCCCTGTAAAAGTGAACAGTGTGTACTTCCTTTTTGTTCTGGCCTCCCTAATTCCTCTGTAGTAATCTTTCTTCGGTAGCATTGAGTTCTAAATTGCAGAAATGGTGGAGTTCTCTTTTCCAAAACCAAGAGAACTATCAGATTTTTTTCATAAAATAAAAAGAGAAATAATTTAATGTTTTTTAAAAAAAGATGTAATTATCTAAAACCCCATGTACTCACTGAAACTAATCTATTTCTTCTTGCTGTCATTTTTACTACTTATGAAAGTAAGAAAGAAATTTTGCCAGTGCAGGTTGGTAGTGGACTAGAGGAATTTTTTAAAATTCTTTTGAGAGGGTTAAATAATTTTTATATATATATGTTTATGAATAAATAGATATAGAAATATATTAAAAATATTTAACTTTTTAATGGAATTATTTAAATTATATATATACAGACACTTTTTCAGAAGAAATGCAATTCTGGCACTTGCCTAATATATATAGGAAAGACAAAACAGGGATAAGTTTTCATAGCTTTATTTAGACTTGTTTTGTTGTTATTATCTCTCTGTGTACTATAAAAACCTTGTAACTTATTCCTTAGTTTCATCACTCCTTCTTTCTGTTCTTTCCAAGTTTCTTTCTCTTTCCAGGACATACAGGTATCTCCTAAATCCACTGACATGATTTTGTATAGGTTTTAGAAGCAGAAAGCTAAACCATTAATGGATTTCCACTCCATTTATTAATATGCATTATTGGCAAACCAGATATTTTGGAAACTCAGTGTTTGACATTTGGCTTAAAAAACATGTTTTTGAATGTTTTTCCTGCTTTTGCCAATATATAACCAGTCCATTCAAAAACACTTAGGACACAGACTTCTGCCTAATTGTTTGGCTTTATTGCTAAGAGAAAAAAACACAAGAATGAGCTAGTGTCTGGTTAATTAAATATTGAAATCAATATTTAATACTTAAATTAATTAAATTAATACTTCAGTATTGAAATCAAGCATATTTGTTGCCTTAGCTGAGGACTTCAGTGCATATTTTAATTATTTCCTAAATTAAGATGTAAAGATTTGTAAGGATTTGTATACTGCTGATAACCACATAGCTAATTTATATAGGTTGTCTTAGATTGTTCAATTGGCTACTGCTCAGCTTTTCAGGTTTCATACATCAGTTCTTAAACACTGATGCCTATAAATATACTATCAACTCAATACTGGCTGCTGTCTTATTTAGATTTAAATTCAGTTTTGGGGGGTCTAATGGCCATTTCTTTCTTATCCATTAGGCTTTTGATTCTCCCCCCTCCCCCCTCCAGCCTCCCATTTTCCTAGTAATTTGGAGGAAGAACAGAAATGAGACAAAAGTTTTCAATTGTACAGAAATTGCTGAGTAAACATGGTGACAGATTAACCAGAAATTGGCAGTGATTCTCTTCATAAAATATTTTCCAAAATGTCCCATGGGGGGAAGTCATAAAAGGAATAACCATGCAATCATGCAAGGTGTTAAGTGCCCTCAGCTTCTAATGATGTAAAGGAAAACTCATGGCAGATGATGTTTTCCTGACTAGGGCTCCTGAGTCAAGAAATAAATTAATCACAAATTCATACATACACTTAGATGTGCATTTAACATTAAACACAGAGGCAATCCTTTGAAATTTTAACCCTAGAAGTTACAATTAAGTCTAACAAGGCAGTATGCAAGGACTGTGTGACAGAAGAACACTTTACAACAGAATATAATCATGCTTGTGTCCAAAACAAAGTAGAGAAAAATCGTTACACAATATTTATTTTTGTTGCAGATGAAGATTTTCACAAAGCCAACAGCTGTACATTTTTTTGTAGCAGAAGTGTTTTTTCCAGCAGGGGGCCACATCATTGTATACATCTGAGTAATGCAGACTCTTAGGGCTTCAAAGCATTTGCCCTGTAATACAGCAAAGTGGATTAATAGGAACCTGTTACTTTCACCTGCAAAACTTGCTTATTTTTTAACTTAATTGTCGAAGGAAAGGCTGTCTGTCTGTCTATCTCCACCAAGTGACTTCCAAAATAGATTTCATTCCAATCCAACAGGGTGTAGCGACCTTAAAGTATTGTTTCTAAATGTTTCATGAAACATTCAATTAGAGGAAATAAGTGCTCTTAGCATCACTGTTGTGACTGCTGTGTGAGGTCTCTCTTATCATGCCACAGAAGATGGGTGTGAGAGGTAGAAATTTGAATCCCTGAATTACAAGACAAATTTCAGCTATTGCTTTCACCCTTTTAGACGCCCAAGGCAATCACTGTGAGATCTTCAGACTTCAGGAAGCCAAGCTTACAGTTTACAAAAGTATTTGCTCTCTATTTGCAAAATAATCATTCAATGCTTGCATACTTCATTTCTCTATCTTGATCTATTCCACAGTAAATTAATCAGCTAGACATTTGGGATAACATTTTTTACACATCAATGTGATTTCCTTTGTAACATCTTACTTGTAATTTGAATTGCTTCTTTTGCTTAAGTCAAATGAAGTTCAGGGAGTAGTACTTGTTTCCATTAGGATGAAAAAATAGATTGTATGGCTTTGCGTTCTCATGTACTGTCTTTAAAGAAAGAATAGGGAAGCACAGACTTAATTTTTGCTGACTACTGGAAATGAAGAACTGAAGACTTTCTCTTACTGAGAAATCCCCAGCTATGTCATTCAATAAGACTTGCACCAAAGAAACTAGACTGTCAGCTGCTTTTCTTGTTTTGCGGCCTGCAACAAATTCCCTGCTGTTACTGGATTTACAAACAAAAGATTCTCCCACCTTGCCATAGCTGTTTTAGTGTTTACAGTAATAGTCTCAGTCTCCTTTGGTTGGAAAAAGAAACTCTCATGGACTCACTCGGGAATAAATACCCTTGTGACTGTCTTTGTAGCTATGTCGGAACTGCTGATGTCTGTTCTATTCAGTGTTTACAGTTAGCAGAAGGGTGCACTAAGTGTGTTGGAGGTGGATATATGCCTAGATTTTTTTTCAAAGCTGTTCTCTGACTGTTACAGCAAAGTGTCATGACCCAGACTGGACAGAGCAGGGAGTCGTGTTTAATTCAAAATTCCCTCTGGCTAAATTAAGGTGAAATGACACCAAACAATCAGTTAAAGATTTTATTCATGACAGAAGCAAACTGAACTGGGGAGGCGTGGTAGTAGGTGGCAGGGTTTCTCACAACAGGAATTGGCATAAGACTACTTCTGTAAACTGTGTAACCCAGGGTAACCATATACATCAATTCAGGGAATAAGGAGATCCCGCCCGTCAAGTCATGAGGCTCAGAGCAGACCCCCTTGCTTTCTAGAGTCCTCATCAGAGAAGGGCCCAGGTGTGGCTGGATCCACTCTTAGTCTCAGACTTGGTCAACAGTTTATGTCTTGAAACGGATGAGGTGTAGGGATTGTGGAAAAGGAAAAAGAAAGAGAGAAGAAGACAGAGAGAGAAAAAGGAAGAGAGAAAGATTTCACTAGTCCTGGGTCCAGCATTGGTTCAGTCAGAGGAGGGGTCCAGTTCTGGTGGGCTTGCACACCTGGGGCTTCAGTTTGTGTCCTTTTTGATAAAAGGACATCCTTGCCCCTCCTTCGGGCAGGCAGTCGAACTTATTAGGCTAATAAGTAGTTTGTGAGCCTTTAGGCTTTGGGGTAGTTTGGGGAGTAACTTCTCCTTCCTTGCAGACGTGGCCATTGTTTGATCTTTGTATCAGAACAGCTTATCAGAACAGGGAGCTGTGCACCCTCCAGCACGCCTTCCCCCTTCTGTGAACTTGCCCCACCACAATTTTTGAGTCATTAACTCTTTCAGTCTCTCACACAAAGCACTGTAAAATGCATACGTTCAGAGCTGAGACCAGACATAGAACAAATTAGGCAGCTGTCTGAAGCATCAGACTAACCTCTTTTACCTTAACAGATGTTAAAACCTTAACAGCATTTGCCACCTCTGTCGTCTCTCATTTCTCTCAACACCACTACATCCATAGAGTTTGTTTTTCCAGGGTTCCCCCACTCACTATTCCAGTTCTTCCTCTCCTGTGGCAGGATTGACAGGGCTCTGACCAAGCACTGAGCCCCTTCTCATGGGCTGACAAAGTTCAGTTTTACTTAAACTTTGTGAGAACATGCTAGCACTTTTTTGAGGCAGGTCTGCAAACTGCAGCAGACACTGTTTGTAGCTGTGCTAGAAATCTGCGTTGTGACACCAAGTATCTACTAATCATCAACATATTCCAGTTGAAACAGGATATGTGCTTGCAATGTGGGCCTGACTGGTCATTACTTTGGATGCCTACTTAAATATTTCTACAGAATATACCCCACTGTTATACACAAACACATTGCTTCTCCTTCCCTGAAAAACACAAATTTTTTTTGCCAACAGAATTTCTGCAAAACTGCTGTCCTTGTTCTACTCTATGTATTGGTGTTTGCTAAACCCATCTGCTGATTATAAATAAAGTGCAGCAAGAATCATAATTTGTTTCTGCAACAGCAATATTCTGTTTATTGTATGTTTGGGTGGCACTCCTATCAAGGCTGAATTGTTTGCTGAACAGCAATGTGGTTGTTTGGAGTACTCTGGTGTTGTTCTGTTGAACTTTTAAAAGTGAGTTTTAAGCATAAATCATTTACTTTGACAGTATAATTTTCTCAATGAAGCTTTTAAAAAGGATTCCTAAAAGCAGTATTCTTATTCAGGTTCTCTTGTGATCTTGTAGAACCAGTTGTTTCTCCTTTGCTAGTCTAGCAAATGGGGCTAATCCGTAAAATGCCTAAGGTTTGTGGAAAAAAATTACCCTCATAAATATGTTTTGTAAGCCCAGGTTCTTAACATATAGCTATACAGCGTGGAGGAGAAAGAGTAATGCTGACATGAGTGCAGAAAAATGATAAAGCACAGCTCTGCAAACCTTACCTTTGAGTATGTATGTATGCATGCATATAAAAGTAAAAACTGTGGTTTATGGTTATTTTTAATTCTGTCTTTTCACAAGATTCAAGCACTTGTTTGCAACTGTAGTAGTGTTTAAAAATCTGAAAGTTTCAACTTTTAATCATGCATGCAGATTATTATCCCTGTACATATTTTTCCGCTGTGCTGTTCTTCATGAAGAAAATATATAATTAATTTTTGTGTTAAACCTTTCCTTATGAGCTTTTCAGTCTTTAGTTAAGAATAGAATTCTGAAACCCTTCATGGTAATTTTTCTTTTCAGAGACTAATGTGCCTATTAGATGTCCTGATCAATGGATGTCATATGCTGGTCACTGCTACATAATTCACAGGGACCCCAAAATATGGAAAGATGCTCTAACATCTTGCAGGAAAGAGGATGGGGATCTGGCGAGCATCCATAATGTTGAAGAGTACAGCTTTGTTATTTCTCAGCTTGGGTACCGTGAGTATTTTTTTACAATAACTTACATATATGTATACTAAGAAAATAAAGAGTTTTGAATATGTCTTACCTATTAGAAGAAGGAGGAGACTGTTTAAAAAAAAGAATTTTCCTGATCACAGGGTGCAGAAGGAGATAAATTTTAAATTTAAAAAATCTTTGGAAGAAAAGAAACACAATAAGAGCACAAACCCCAAACTCTACTGTCACAGAAAATCTGTGGTCAATGTTGTGAATTGCATCAACCCCAAACTCTATTTCTTAGGGTCTGCTTCTACCTCCTTTTATACAGATTAAAACAATTTTCAACCTTTTCAGAAGCTGGAAGGATTTTTTCTATTGGTCTACAAAGATAGATGAGGGGAAGCAAAGTCTGTTGGTCAAAGACAGTTTGGGAAGATCTGGGTCCTACTACCAGCACTGTCATGTCCTTATTTTTCAAGTCATGCTGCTTGGGTTTCTTTTGAAAAAGGAAGCTGTTTGTCCCAGTATGTGGATTCAGATGTGCCCCAAATTAAACATGGTACTTAGGCACTTGGTTTCTGAGCACACATTCAAGTTGTTGCAAGGCAAGTTAAGCTACAGATGCTGTGTGTTCATTAGGGGAGATGCAACCATGCTGATGCTGAGTCAATTTTGTGGTTGCTATTGCTTTACATGAACTTGATTTTGCATGTAGGATCAGTTACTGTCAGGAGGAGCATGTTCACACCTATGTATGCTTCTTTGCAGTAACTGATCCTGCATGTGCTTTTAGTGCCAGGTAAGTGTGAGTTAGTTTATCCTTCACTGAAAGTGCAGTAAGCCGCTTTGAGCTGCAGTGTAACAGCAATCTTGGTGTGGCAATCATAAAATAGCTTTAGTTTTGTATCCTAGCCAACTCCATGGCAACTTATGCTTGTCCTCACATTCCTGAAAGAGTGATTTGTTGTTCTTTCATGAACAATATGAAACTTTTACTCTTTTTCAAAGGACATTATTAGGAAAGGTGGGACCTCTTGACGAGACATTAGGACATTTGAAAGAAATTACGCTTTAAAGGAATTTTTCTGTATTTTCACCTTACTCCTTCAAAGTAGACTATTTCATAGTTTAATGCATTCTCCAGAGACCTTTCCTGAACTGACTATGCTGCACTGTTTTTGTAGAAGTGAATGTTTCTGAAAGGCAAATAGTCCTGAAGGAAACCAGGCTTCTCACATATGGCACACTCACTGCAACAGGCTATTTTGAAAGCATTCTTTTCAGAGGAGTAAAACTGGAACAAGTAAACAAGTCTTTTAAGGGAGTTTATGACAGTATCAGATCACCCTTGTTCACCACTGAGATGAGAACACCATGTATTGCAGTGCCTAGAAAATCTTGTCTGCATCAGAACTCTGCTGCAATAAGTGCTGTACAGAAAGAACAAATATCTATCTTTGTGCCAAACAATTCACAGTCCTATGATAAAACAAAGGAAGAAGCGGTACAATAAAATGAATTTTGTCATAGTAGCTGAGCTTTTGTTGGCATCACCCACAAAGAGAACTTTAGAGAGGAACATGAAGAAGAATAAAGAAGTGCATTCTGGATATTTACACAGAAGTCCAGCATGTGATATAGCACAAAAGTGGCCCAGTGCATGTCTGAGAGAGTGGGAAACAGCTTATTTACAAGTGGCTGGGAAAAAAACCTCTTGGTATTTAGTCACCCAGCTTTAGAGATGAGTGCAATACTCTATGACAGCATTTCTTCTTCAGAGGAGAAAATGTTATGCAGGAGGAAGGTCCACAGAACCAGAAATGGCTCTTGGCCATTTCTGATTTGCATGGCTTATTTAGATGACTTTGATGTAATCATTTTGTTAAAGAATGCTGTTCATATTACCATGGTGTGAGCCCACCACAGTAGGAGGTCTGGCCATGGATGAGGCCTTTGCTATGCTGGGTGCTCAATAAACTCAGTCAGAAAAATTTTAACAAATAACTAAACAAAAA
The DNA here is from genome assembly GCF_964188355.1 of Buteo buteo. NCBI lineage: Eukaryota > Metazoa > Chordata > Aves > Accipitriformes > Accipitridae > Buteo > Buteo buteo. The sequence goes on along the minus strand of NC_134172.1, from coordinate 23,019,406 downwards.
AGAAATTAGAGAGCATGGATGGAGGTAGCTAAGGAGGGAATGAGAGCATGATGGACAGTGGAATTGGAACAGGTTACAATTTTGGTTGCAGAGGAGAGTTTAAAGGAGGGTACTGAGATGTGATGTTGATGAAAATGGAGCCTGACGTCCTGTGAATCTGAGCCCGTCTTATTGGGGGAGGGATGGTAAGGACAGTATAGATGACCTATGAGGGCTGATCATACTTAGGTATACTAAAGATGGGAGAGACAAGGGAGGGAAAGAGAAAGGAGAGAGAGTTGATTCCATTAAACTGACAGGCTGGGAGGGTGACTTTTGTAGCAGCTTGGTTGGTCAAAATGGGAAGCTTCCATGTTCCTGTAACTAGCAGATGGGAGAAATGTCACAAGAGTTTTAAGTTGTGGGAGTATCTAGGAAAACCTCCATCTGAAATGTGTTAATCAGAAAGGATTGCCTTGATGGCAATGACTTTTAACTGTTTTACAGTCACTTCTGTGTCTAGTGACAGCAGCAACAGAGAAGAAACAATTATAGTTCCATTGAGAGACCCACTCCTGCAGCTGATGTCTTTTCCCAGTGGGCTCACAATCCCATTTTTAATTTCCTGGGTGACTTCATTATCAGGTTGTCTGTGGTCAGTCTGGATATAGGATGTTAGAGGAAGACTTATGGAAGAAGGCAAAAACTATGACAACAAACTAAACAGGAGAAACCTCTGAGTGCTGTAGATGGGTTGTAGAAATGCAAGGTCATAAGTGGTGGAAAAATGTTAAAAAGTAAAGTAGTCTCCCTATCATTCATGAAAAATACTCATGAGTAAGATCTAGCAACCAAGTAGTTCATACTCTGCTTGGAAAGACTGCTATCTAAGGAAAGGACTGTGCATGTAGTTGGTCAGCGTGATCTGAGCCATGTGCTGTAAAAAAAAGGAAAACCTGCTGCCTTTAGCATAGGCTGGATGACAGACTATAAATAAAAAATTAAATAATAATTCAAGAAATGCCAATTGCACTGAACAAAGTCATAAAATCAGTTCTAGAGAGGAATATTCTTTGATGATGATGGAGTTCAGACTGATTATAAATGCCCAAATTTTAATCCTCCTTATTCAAATAGTCTATTCAGAACACAACTAGGTATGAACATTATAGTAGCAATAGAGTGGAGAATTTTAAGCACAGGCAAATAAACCTTTAAGAAACAGCTGCCATAAAGTAACATCTTTGATCAGTCCTGCACTTTCATTCCAGCCAAAAACCAGCAGTTAACTCCGTTAACTGTAAACTGAAAATTCCAACAACTACATGAATTTCATTTCGCTCTGAAACGAAATAAAATATAGGAACACCTGTAATAGGAAAACTTGCAGGTACTCTAGTTGTCAGCTGTAAAAGTCAACACTGGGTGTCTGAGCATTAGAAAAGAAGGCACTTCTTTCTTCACTATACTAAAGGTAGGAGGCAAAGGGGAGGTAGCATTTTATTTAAGTGTTTATTCATCTCATTACAAGAGTTGTGAACTGGAAAAAAGGAATGAACCTAGCTGTGTTGTAACATAATTCAACAAAGAGAGTATTTTTGCTGTTTTATACAAAGTTAAACACTCGTATTGCCACTATAATGAGTGGCCTTTCCTCATAACTGGAGTGGGTATATGAGGAACAGTCTGCTGTCTTTATGAAACAGGGAGCTTTAATTTCCTCTGACTGCCTTTTAAACTTCCTGAGAATAAATTATTTTCCATTCCGTGAAGATAAGGCTTCACATCGTATAAAAGGACTGTTATCAACCTTGTTAATCGTATGTTTTAGAGCCAGCTGATGAGCTGTGGATTGGGTTGAATGACCTCAAAGTTCAGATGTATTTTGAATGGAGCGATGGGACACCCGTCACCTATGCCAAGTGGCTTCGTGGAGAACCCACTCATGCAAACAACAGGCAAGAGGACTGTGTTGTTATGAAGGGAAAGGTAAAGTCATGTGGCTATTGACTTAATTATCTTATCATTTCATTTATCATTTGGGCTTTTTCCTATGCCAGAGCTGTAGCATTCGCTACATATCAAGGTGCCACGCTTAGATCACTGGTCGGCCCGGACCAGGGAAAGAGACAGATAACACACACAGTGTGAGCGCCAACTTCCCGCTTTTATTGCGCAGTTAATTCCTTTTATACTAACAAGGGGAGGTGGGGTTACAGGTACATCACAAGGCTGCGACTAACCCTCTAACTTTCCGTGACAACGCGAGATCTTCCGAACGCCGACCCCTACACAGAGCAAAAAAGTAGGGGATATTACTGTTTGAAGCAGCCTATTTTAGAGTCATACAGGTGTTACTTTTTGAGGAAGGACCCTTGTTCAAGGTCGCCAGAAAGTTGTTTTTATTGTCTTGCCTGAGAATCAGGCAAGTGGTGGCTTTCCTTGGAGGGAACTGCTCCCCAAGATCCATATTTGTGGATTTCAGTTTGTGCATGTGGGCTTTTTTGAAGAGGCTTTTAATTACACTGTGAACCACATGAACATGTAAATGCTTTTCTTCAGGAAGCTACAAAGACATTTTGGATATGTTTGGATTTTTTCTGCTTTGTCTGAGTATGGGATATACACCTACCTTAAAAAATTGCACTAGCAATTTTTAATGATGTTAGAGAGAAATACTATCTTTAGAAGAAAATAGAAGCTTTTTTTTTCTTTTTCTAGGCAAAGTTATAAATCTCAGATCTAGGTGGATTAGATGTTATATCTGCACTGCACATGAAGAGCTGTGAGAAAAGTAGTTAGCAGTGGCATTAGTGGAAGCCTTTACTGAGTGACTGTATATCTACAATTAAAAGGCTGCTTTGAAAAGGCTGCCTTTTGGAATATGGCAATGACCGATGATGTAGGTGTACTACAGGAACTGAGATAATACCTGGTATAAAAGTCAGTCTGTGTGTGATGTTGCAAAATGGTATTTTTCATCTTTCTGATAATTAAGAATATTGAACTTACCACCTCCTTCAGGGTTTACCTATTTTATCAGGAGGAAAAAAAGTATTTACCCATACCAAAGGCATTTCATTATTTTGCAGAATTAAAACTTGAGGGTTGTACTTTTGGTGAGTGCACTTATAAATTAAAAAGGAGAACTAAAAATTTTTTCCCAGTTGGCCTGAACACTATACAGAGCTTGCCTCATAGGGCAAGTCTGCACTCAAGCCCCAATAGACCTAGTTTTCTAACTTGCTTCACTTAGGTGCAATCATCAACAACAACAGTGGCATGTATGCATGCAGCTCATTCATGTGCCTCCATCATTCTGGTGCACAAACACTCAAGTTCAGAAATTAAGATTCAGTGCAGCGGGAGAGGGCTGAGCCAGCTCTGCAGCAGGAAGAAGCTGTAGAGGACATAGAGGAGTTAGCAGGTGCAGCACTAGCAGAAAAAGGGATCACGTCATCAGTTCCAGAAAGGAATGAGGAAGAGAACTAGAACAGCATCCTTAGGAGAGCAAAACCAGAGTAGTATCCATGGAAGAGGCAAGCCTGTGCAGGGTATAGCATATTAATCTCCCCAAATTGAGCAGAGCTATGTGTGTTTGTGGAGGTGTTCTCTGGCTAGGCCAAAGTTCACGTTTATAGTTTCATTGCTGTGTGAACTGAGCAGGGAGAAGAAACTTAATGTACAGTCAGATGTGTCCAGAAGGTTAGAATTTGATCTCTATTTTAGTGAAGAATTTTGCACTGGTCAGAAGCATGAGTAAGATTGTAATCTATTAAAAATTTCTCTCCATTGTATTAGTGGACACGCTCTGGTGAGAAGACCATAAATGTATACTTCTTCCATGGCAACCAGGCCACGGTACACATGGTAATTGAACAGACAGATTTTTAAGGGTGTGAGGATTTTTGTGCTCCCTTGTCTGTGCAGTGGCTATACCAGTGCTGGTTAAGGATGTAGTAGATGCTTTGCCTAACAGAAATATAGGGTCAGACAGTGGAAGGAAGCTGAATGCTCAAATGTGAGGATCAGTCAATTGAGGTTGTAAATAACAGTTGCTTCAAGGACTTGTATAATGGTCAAGGCTGGAGAACGTGCTCAGGAATGGGAGGTTTGCAAGGTAGCTAGTCTGGGTGCATGTGGGTGGTGCAAGGAACACATAGCTGAGATTTTGTCTCATCTACCATCCTGTGTCATTTAGCCACCTTCACCTGTTGGTGTGAACTTTGGAGTTTTATGGTATTGTACATGGAAGTATTGGTGCAGGAAGTATTAGAGGAGGTTAGAGGCTGACAAGCAATTCATAATTTGGCTAGTACTTTAAAAAAAGTGCTAAGATTGCTCTTGATATTCATAGTTTCTTGATGCAATTTTTTTTTAATCTTTTTTTAGTCTTTTGGAACATACAGGGCAGCTTAAATGCATTGGTAAAGCCATGATTTTTATCAGAACAACTTGACTGCCTTCAAACCAAGAGTTTCAAGAGAAAACAACAAGGGGAAGAATTTGTTTTGTGGCTCTCTGAGGATCTGGATGGTATTTTCTGGCCAAGCCAAGTGTTATAGCATTTTGGGGAACTTGGATTCAGGTTAAAAATCTCTATTTGTGTACAGAAGCTGAGATCCACTAGCTTCTAATTTTCTGCAAACCTAAGCAAATTGCTTCTTGTGATACTTTGAATTCTACCACCTGTTGCATTTCTCTAGGAAAGAGACAGCTACCTCAATTTCTGTTGCAAGAGTAGAGGAAAGGCACATCTGGTTAATTACATAAGACTTTAGGAGAAAGGTGAGGCAAGGAGAGATTGCAACTAACCCTAGCAGTATCCTCTGGTGGAGGGCAGGAACAGCATGGTCCAGAATAAATTCATGCCACTCTGCAATGCCAAGCCCTGAAAGAACCACTGTTGGTCTACCTAATGTTTCCCCCCCTCCATGTGGTCATTCATTGAAACCTACTGGATAAGGAAACGGATGGAAAAATAGGAGTCATTGCTATTTATATCCTCACCCTCACTTTGTATGGTCGTAAAGTCCTGAAGTGTCCGCCCAGACTGAACCACTGGAACACACAACCAGTTCAATTACAAAGAGGCAAGAATAGTTACAGATATATGCAGTGGCGTATGATTGCTTGTATGTGTCTAGGCAGATCTGTTGATAGAAGATGACCTAAGATTATAAAAGGGATCTAACATATGGTTGGGTATTAAAATAAAATTAATTGAATGGCCAGGGTCTCAAAGCATTAAGATTTAGATTCACTGGTCATGTCTTATGTGCCATGCTAAAAGTGGCAGCGTTCAGTGCAGTCAGATGACCCATGATCATTCCTCAGAAGTAGAGTTTCTGATGGCAGGCTGGCATGCTTAATACTATGGTCAAGAACCAGCTGAAAATACCAGTGCAGGCTGCTGGGTCTTGACTTTGGGAAGGGATGAAGCAGAAGACTCCATCCCCTGGTAGACCAAGCCTTCTCTTCCTTCACCTACCACAGTGTCTGTCAGTACAGAAGGATCTTGGAGTCCTCCAGCACTGAATATGTATTAAGTGAGACTTGTATCTAAACCCTAGAGGCCCTTTTAATTCCAACAGCAGTAGACAGTTAGATATATCTGTGGCTGTAGGTATAAATAAAAGTAGCAGCCTGCTGTTCCATTCTGGTGCTTTAGAAAAGCTGTCATCCTTTTGCTTGTATCAGCACTCTAAAGCAATACAGAAAGCATGATGTAGTTTTTGGCTGAAGAAATAAAGGGGGTTTTGATTTGTGAAAGAGAAATCTGAAAAAACAAAAGTCTTCAAGTATACACAGCTTGTTACAGAGGTTCTTCCAATTGTTTATTTAGTAAAAAAGCAGAATGAGCTACTCTAGGGTGGGTTTTTTTTGTGTGGTTAAGAACAGGTTAGCTGGAAGCCAGCAGGGGTATTAAAATTAAATTAAAATTGTCAGAAGCCACAAGCCAAGCCTAATAGACCAGCTTGCAGGGACAGTGCCTGTCCAGTCAGAGCCTGTCCCACTGTCCCCAGAAAGGGAGCAGGGCAGGTGGGCTAGGCAGCTGGTGGCAGACCAGAGCCCACATTCGGGATAATGAGGCAGGTCCAACGTCAAGCCAAGTAGCTGAGTCAGGATCAGGTCTGCAGAGAGTAACCAGGGTCAGACACAATCCAGTCATTGCTGGGCAAGTGCATAGTGAGTGACAAGGTCTGTCCAAGATCAAGCCAAGAAGACAGTCCAAAGGTCAGGATCTGGATCAACAAGGCCCATAGCCAGGTAGAGACATTGGTGCAACTGGAGACAAGTACTTCTGTTACAGCATGGACAGGGATTGAAGGCCCAGGTCTGAGCTTAAGTGGAGCCCCAGGGCTCATGGGCAGGCAGGTGGGTGGAGGCCCCAAGTGAAGATGGTGGGGGCCATTTAGGTCTATTGGTGCTCTCAGCCTGCTAATGGAAAGTTAGAAATGAATTATAAAGTAAGGCATGCAACAATGCCATCAAAAAGGACTTCTATTTATAACATGCTTGTTCATTGTGTTACGATTTTTGTCTATTTTTCATTGAATTTGGTGGTTGTAGATGCGGTTTTATTTTAACTCCTTCATTACATTGTTTTTACTTTTCATTTTAATTTGACTCTGTACCTTTTGGACAGTGATGCAAATTAATGTGTTACAAATTTGCTACGATATAAAGAAGCTACTATTGGTCCAGTTTAACATTTTGAAAGGGTAGCTGTTGACATATGCTATGCTTTAGTTTTTCCACCATTTATTTGATGGGAAGACTCTTTTGCTTTCTATACAAAGTAGTAAGTTAGACTGGTAAATGTTTCTTTCAAGGCTAAATTTTAAGGGCTTGATGCTTGCCATCAGACCAGGTTTTCCCTTGGTTCAAAAGTCAGTAACTAGAGAGCCAAAGCTTCAGGGTAAGTTTTCCTGTGTTAAAGAACTGTAAAAGTTGTGAAAGTTGTGCTGATTTCTTCCAGGCTGTGACAGTCAGAGTTTTGGGTGGTTATCTGAAGTGCCTACTAGTCTAGCGAGGCTGAGAAAGAAATGGTAGGAGATTATGAGACACCCACCAAAAGACTTGCCTTGTGGTCAGCATAGGACAGAGAAGACACAAGCATGAGCTGTGAACATCCTAGGGTTCTTCATTGTTGTAGGCAGTAGTATTGAGTTTTGGGAGTTTTTGCTGGAAGTGGGGTTTGTTTAGGTTCTTGAGGACTTGGCATATTGTGGCACAAGGGACTGTGTATTACCATGATGATCATTTTACATTTCGGTGTAGGGGAGGGGGAGAAAGAAATTGCCACCAACTGCTATGATTTTACTTTTACAAAAGTGGAGTCTTTAAGGCACAGGTGAGAAAGTGTTTTGCACAGGTGTTTCTCCTCATCTCCCAATACCTTAGTTCATCTGTTGAACCAGAATGTATGTAAAATATAGTGGGAACATGGTGTGAGGTTCCTTACTTTCAGTACAGCTCCCACTGAATGTCATTGTTTCTTCTGATAATCTGTAGTATGAGGAGTAACAATGTTAATTCTAACTTTGACAAGGAACTTTTTGCATCCTCAAAGTTTTATATAAGTATTAACTAAGGAATGTAGTCTTCTGTTTTTTTTTCTGTTGCAACTGGATTTCTGTGGGGAGAGATGACACCTTCCTTTCCTCCTGCATGCTTATTAAATCAGTAGTTGTAGAGATGGTGTATTACTGTCACCTCCAAGGGTTCACTTTTCAGAAGGCTAAATAATTGAAGAAGGTGTAAGTCAATGGTGAATCAGCCCCAGTAGAAGTGAGGTTGGAATGAGGTTGGAATTAAGTACTGAACTTAGATGTAGGTTTTGCTTCTTTTAAAGCTGCAAAAAATAATTGAATACTTAAAAGCATAAAGTGCCTTTTTTGAAGACTAAATCCCACTTGACTGTGATGTTCTGTTCTTATGTTCAGGATGGATTTTGGGCAGACCATTCTTGTGAAAAGAAAATTGGCTACATCTGTAAAAGGAAACCCATGTCAGAAGCTCCTACAGAAGAGGAAACTATTGACATGGGCTGCCAGAGAGTAAGTGAAGAAAAAGCTGTCTGATCTGAATAGGCTTCTAGGAATGATTAAGAGGAGAAAATGCCACCTAGGTGACAGATAAAACAGGAAAAATGGGTTCTGTGTTGTCATCATCAGAACAGTTGGCCTTCTCATTTCTATGGCAGACAGGATAGGTGGTACATATGAATAAATCTAGGCTCTGACTGTCATTTGGCTCTTGATGCTCCCTTTTTTTTCCCAGAACTTAAACCAAAACTCAAACCTGTAGTTCCTGCAGCAGGCCATTTTTCCTTGATTGGCATTCAAGCTGTCCTAAGGAATTTGTCTGTGCCAGCAGTTGCTCTTCAGCTCTGCCTACAATTTTCTTCAAAATTATTCACAGCAGGAAGGGTGTGCTTCTCTACATACTATTCTCAAGGCTTTGCTGTGGTCTCTGGCAGTGCTCTCTACTTTGAATAATTTGTAGGAGTGCCTGAACAAAATGAATCCATTGTGCTCCTTCTGAACTGCCAGCAGATCTATTGTTTATTTGGTAATGCTCGCCTTCTGGTAACATAACACTCAGTAATTCCGAAAAGCCTACAGTAATTTGTTATGTCATAGGGAATCTTACTGGGTTTTTGTCTTCCATGAAGAAATTGCCTCCCCTCCCCCCAAGTCTGCTTTACACAGCTGCAGAGGAAGTCTTTGATGTTTATTCCCAGTATTTGTAAAAGAGTACCTGGGAACCTTACAAGTATTCAACTGTTGCGGAAGATAAAGGGATCCTAATCCTTATGGATGTTATCCTTGCCTAGAGAACTAAGTGCATGGTTGCAGAAAAAAAGTCTCTCATAGGTGAGAAATTGAAAACCATCAGAAGAAAATTTGTTTGAATTGGGGCTGGTCACAGCAAACTCTCCCTCTGTAAGCATACTCCTGAGTTAATGGCATTTGAATCACGAAACATTAGAAGAGAGTGTTAATGTTAATTAATAATAAACAAACTTGTCTGAAGTGTCATTCCCTTTCTGAAAAGCCAAGCTGAAATTTGCTTCTCAAGACCATTCTCATGGTTGCACAATGCCTATGCGCTAGTTATAATCCTATACTGAGCACTAAAGGTGTACAGCAAAGTCTCTCATGCCTTTATAAGTGGAATGCACTGATTAAAAATTCATTATATGTGAAAAATTGTTCTATGAAACAAAATTTAAAAAGCTTTGATCCTGCCTGTTTCGTCTGGCTTTTTTTCAATTCGGTTGTTCCTTTGTCTAATGGTTAGGTGACAGTGGGATAAATCAGTTTGGTTTTGTTGGGTTTCTTTTTCCTTTCCTCTTTCCTTTCTTTCCTTTTCCTTTCCTTTCCTTTCCTTTCCTTTCCTTTCCTTTCCTTTCCTTTCTTTCCTTTCCTTTCCTTCCTTTCCTTTCCTCTTCCCTTTCCTTTCCTTTCCTTTCCTTTCCTTTCCTTTCCTTTCTTTCTTTCCTTTCCTTTCCTTCCTTTCCTTTCCTTTCCTTTCCTTTCCTTTCCTTTCCTTTCCTTTCCTTCCTTTCCTTTCCTTTCTCTTTCCTTTCCTTTCCTTTCCTTTCCTTTCCTTTCCTTTCCTTTCCTTCCTTTCCTTTCCTTTCCTTTCCTTTCCTTTCCTTTCCCTTTCCTTTCCTTTCCTTTCCTTTCCTTTCCTTTCCTTTCCTTTCCTTTCCTTTCCTTTCCTTTCCTTTCCTTTCCTTTCCTTTCCTTTCCTTTCCTTTCCTTTCCTTTCCTTTCCTTTCTTTCCTTTCCTTTCCTTTCCTTTCCTTTCCTTTCCTTTCCTTTCCTTTCCTTTCCTTTCCTTTCCTTTCCTTTCCTTTCCTTTCCTTTCCTTTCCTTTCCTTTCCTTTCCTTTCCTTTCCTTTCCTTTCCTTTCCTTTCCTTTCCTTTCCTTTCCCTGCAACATACATGATCACTTAATGTTTATTTTGACAGGGTTGGAAAAGACATGGTTTTTATTGTTACTTCATTGGAAATACATTTGTTCTTTTTCTCAAGCAAATCAAACCTGTGGAAGGCATCAGGCCTTTTTAGCAACTATTGAAGACAGGTATGTAAAAGACTACATGCATGAGGGGATCACATAAGGATTTAACATCTAGCGTCATCTGAATATCAAAAAAACACTCTGATCTGGACAAAAACCTTGCTTTAGAGGACAGCTATCTGTAGATACAGAACTTCTCACAGTTTTTGCATTATATTCAAATCCAGGAATTCAGTTTATAATAAAAGTAGGTGACGGCTGGAAATCAGTATTGATATAGATGGTTATGTCAAGGAAAAAAATAGAATTATGTTTTCTATTTCCTTAATTGTAGTGGCTTGAGGATGGGTTTTACTTGAGTGAGGGATGCAGAATCCAATTTTGATTATTAAGTGAAGAGATGCAGCTCTGAATTCCTTTCAAAGGGTACTTCAAATGAGCAAGAGCATATAATTTTCACCCACCTGGTCTTCTCAGAATTGAGCTACTTTTAAAAAAATAAATAAGAAACCAAATGATAATAGAAGTGCTTGGTATCTGAAAATCCATCACAGTTCAGCCAGGGTTCAGTGTGTGCTAAATTTCCGAACAGGTGGTGCACATTATTAAATACGGAATATTGGGAAAATGAAAGTTAGGGTTAAGAAACAAAGCTTATTTTGCTTTCAGTTGACTTGATGCTTTACACTTTCTTACTTGTTTCTATATAATCTAAATAGATATGTTCTAGTGTGAAAGCTCTAGCTGTCATGAATGGTAGCTCTCTAAATGTAGGTAGCACTGTAGCTGTCATACAAATGGTTTAACATTAATGTGGTCTTCAGACTATACCTTGTTAAGGGGAGACTTCTTTTATTTGCTTTGATTTCTTAAGAGCTGTTTGTTTAAACACCATAATGAACTATGACAGGCTTTACCTCTACATAGGTTTGTTTCCCAAACATAAGTTTTCTTGCATGATCATTGGATCTAATTTGCAGTGTTCCTTATTTGATAATTTAGTATCATACTACTTTAGCCTTTATTTTTGCATATCTCTTCCATAATGCTGAGATTCCTTTTCAGTTTTGGATTTACCTGAAACAAGAAGTCATTAAATCAAAGGATACTAGGAACTCTCAAAAAATACAGTGGTATAACACATATGTCATGTCAGGGTTATTCTTTCCCACCAATTTAATTTGAGTCCGTGATTATGTCACTTTCTTTACCGGACATCTGAAGAGAAGGCAGAATACTCTGGTACTGAAGCTTACAAAATATCTATTATGTAATGTTTTGTTATGTGCCTTGTTCAAGTAAATTCATCCAAGCTGTGCTTTCAAGAAGTTACAGTGGTAATTCTGAGAAAATAACAAGCCTTTTATAACTTTTAAAAATAAATGTAACAATATTAATGTAACAGTTGTGTTCTTTTAAACAGATATGAACAAGCCTATCTGACTAGCCTGGTTGGGCTGAGAACAGAAAGATACTTTTGGATTGGACTTTCAGATGTAGAAGAAAAGGGAACGTTCAAGTGGGCTAATGGTGAATCTGTCTTATTTACACACTGGAATTCTGAAATGCCTGGTGGGTATGGCTCTATACTGTTTAACAAGTCCAGTGCCCAGAATACTTTGCTCACTACTTTGATTTTATTTCATTCCTTAGCCCTTACTTGATCGTATAATGACTAATTGATCTCAAATATATCTGGCTGCTTTTTCAGGCATGTAGTGCTGTTGCTAACTTCCTGCTGAGTGCTGAAATGAGTTTTTAATATGAGTTTGGGAAGAAACTTTAAATTGAGATCAAGTTTCTGATTTGTGTCTGTTCTGGGAACATCTGTGTCTGTACTACTCTGGAAGAGCAATATCTGCAGGCATATTGCGCCCTGCTTGCAAGTCCTGCCTGTTCAGCCGTATGTCATTGTGCACTTGCTCACTGCATGTTCTGAGGTGTGTGAGATCACAGCATGCATGAAGCACCTCTGGTCCTAGAAAAAATGGAATTGTAGGGAAGGACAAGAGGCCCAAGGGAAGATTTGTGTTTAATCTTTTTTAGTTGATATATTTGCTAGATTAATTGTGATTTCTTTATTTACTAAATTTTGTTAATAAAAACATTGCTATTTTTTTCTGTTCTGATAAAATTATGGGGGTGCGAGGTCATTTCATCTCTGACATGATCACATCAGAAAGGGGATGGTCATCAGCCTTCAAGGTTCTGGTGTGTTGCATTTGCCTTTCAGGAGATCCTCTGATTCATTTTAGTTTCAGTGTCTAAATGTTGATTTGAATGTGTCAGGTGGAGTGGTAAGGCTATGTAGACCATAAAGCCAACACTAGGCCTATACAGAGTAAGTCCATTTTTGAAAATCATAGTCAAATTAGACAAATTTGAGAAACTAGTTCTAACCACACCTTCAGTTTTAGGGAAGAATATATTGGATCACAGGTTATGATGTTGCCAGAGTCAGCCACTGGAGGTGATTTGATGTGAAGCACAATTCAGTATCTCAGATGTGGATGAACCACAGATTTTTTTGCTTGTTTTTTTTTTTTCTTCATGAATTAAAATCATAGAATCACAGAATGGTTTGGGTTGGAAGGGACATTTAAAGATCATCTAGTCCTACCTGCCCTGCCATTGGCAGGGACATCTTGCACTAGATGAAGTGGTTCAAAGTCCCATTCAACCTGACCTCAAACATTTCCAATGATGAGGCATCCACAACTTCTCTGGGCAACCTGTTCCAGTGTCTCACCACCCTCATAGTAAAAAAAAATTCCTCATTATGTCCAATCTAAACCTACTCTCTTTCATTTTAAAACCATTGTCTCTTGTCCTGTCACTACAGGCCCTGGTAAAAAGTCTTTCTCCATCTTCCTTATAAACCCCCGTTATGTATTGAATGGACGTGATAAGGTTCTCCAGGCTGAACAACTCCACTCCCTCAGCCTTTCTTCATAGCAGAGGTGTTCCAGCCCTCTGATGATTTTTGTGGCCCTCCTCTGGACCTACTCTAACGTTAGAAATATTTTTGGCTCTGTACAAAGTCTTAATTTCCATCAGTATAGAATATGAAGTTTTCTAAATTCTTATGACCCCCTAAACATTGCTTTTGTGCATTCCTGTTTTCAACCAGGAAGAAAGCCGGGCTGCGTTGCCATGAGGACTGGAATTGCAGGTGGATTATGGGATGTAATAAAATGTGAAGAAAAGGCAAAGTTCCTATGCAAAGTGTGGGCAGAGGGAGTGACGCTTCCACCTCTTCCTACAACAACTCCTATTCCTCGGTGTCCAGAAGGTTGGGACTCAAACAATCGTATTAGCTTCTGTTTCAAAGTAAGTATGTTGCTTATTTCTGCATTAAGGTAGTTTGTATTTGCTGCACATACATGCAATAAAAATTGGTATACATATATCTTACTGTTTCATGAGCTTATTTACAGATTATATGTAGAGGTCTTGTTCCCTTCTATTGAAATGCTGATGGTTTTGTTTATTCTATTAAAGTCTGATCTTCAGGTCTGATCTTCTGAACTTAATTTCCAATTCTTTTAAGACTGAATTTCCCATTCTTTTAACATTAAAAGTGCCTTTCTCCTAGTTGTTTTGCAGCAGATACTCCTGTCAGCAATGCAGTTTGCTAACTTGGCTTAAAGACACTTATACTAGGCCTGTGTTTCACAGAGGTGAACACTCATAAACCCTGTATTCAAAGTTTCTGTAATCCTCCCAGAACAAATTAATTGTAAATAAATTGCTTTTGGATAGCGGATGTTTCTTGATCTTGTGATCAATATGGTCTATGTTGTCTGATTGCAAAATGCTCTCTTTAGCCTTTCTCAAGAGGAGAGCAAAAGAAAACATGGCTTGAATCTCAAGAGTTTTGTCGAGCTATAGGAGGAGATCTGGCATCCATTAATGGTAAAGAAGAACAGTATGTGATATGGCGTTCTATTGCGTGAGTATCTGTAGTGTGGTTGTCCATTTACTTTAATTAGCCTTTTGATCTGTCTGAAATATTTAATTTTAGGTGTAAGTTTTTACTTCAGTATAAGCCAGTCTGGATTCATTATCCGCATCTGTATCAAACACATAGCAAAAAAGTAGAGCTGATGAAATAGCAGAGTTGTATGACTAGCAGCAATCACTCCAGAAGCTAATGCTAAAATGAGATATCTAGTTGAGGCTACATTTATCATGATGTAAAAATATTTACTGTGGTTTGGGGATATTATAGAATTACCACAGATGCCAGTTGTTTTCACATAAGCACATGTACAAGATATAAATCTGGTCAATATGTTGTTTGTTTGTCATTTTTATGAACTAATCAGAAAGCAGAAGCAACTTCAGAGTAATTTTTTCCTACACAGGGAATGTAAATAAGGTTAGTAAGTCCCTGAACTGTAAAAATCAGGTGTAAGATTTCTGAATGAGATCAAATACTCTTAAAAAGGTAACACTTGCCATATGACCTGAATAGACTGTGCTCAATGAACTTGTACATCCCTGTCTAACTAGGAAGCAAGACTGAAACATAGCAGCCTTGCAAAATGCTACAACCGTACTAGAATCCCAGCTATGTACTTACAGTAAGGAAGAAGTCTCAGATGCTGCATTACCACAAATTGACTCAATAAATTCAGATAAATCAGTTAAGTGTGTCTGCTTGCAGACAAGAATTAGCTTAAGGTGCTATTCTTCCAATGTGATTCAACTGCAGCAAGTAACTTTGTGTTTGGAAACCATAAATGCCTTTACAGAGGAGATGGAGAGTTGATAAATGGAGCAACAGTAGCTATTGAACTATTATACAAAAGTATTAAGCCACTTTATTTTCAGGAGCTGGATTGGATCTGGACATTTTCTTGGTCAGTATTTCAATCTGTCTGAGTTAATGTGTGGTGATAACACCTAGAAGTGGTTGCATTTTAATTAATTTCCACCCTGGTTGTTATTGTTTCTAACAGCTTTAAGGATTATTTTTGAAGAAGCTTATTAACTGTTGTGAATGATAGATTACTAAATATTGTAATGCCCTTATTAGTTTTGGTTTTACATTTAAACTTCTTATAAATGGGACACTTCTTTTGGGGTGGTTTTTTGTGGTTTTTTTTTTAGGAACAATGGCTATTACCACCAGCATTTCTGGATGGGGTTATATTACTTGAATCCTGATGATGGCTTTGTTTGGAGTGATGGATCTCCAGTGAGTGATTCAATTTTCCACAGCTGTTATTTTGCATTCCCTGTGCTTATCAAGTGTGTGTGGTGTATGTGTTTCTGTGTAATTTTATGCTTAATCATAACCCTCTACTGTATCATGTTCTTTTTAGGAAAGCTTATGAATAGCAATTTCATGGCTTGATTTTTTTGGCTAAAACATACTGATTTTTGATAAGAAAATGTGCATTGAAACAACAAGAAAATTAAATCCATGTAGACTAAAAGGATGCCATTATAAATGCAAGGATTGTTTAAGGAAAAAAAAATCCATCTTTAGTATTTCTCTTCTTTACTAATTTGATCTTTATCTAAAATGGGCTACATTCCATAGAGCTGAAGGCAATTGTTTTATGTCAGCGTGACTTGACTGTACTTTAGACTAAGACATAAAACTAGAAAAAAAAGTGGTTTTGGAGGTGTGGGTGTATTTCATGCAAGGTTGGTCAAAATGTATTGATGGAAGTTTACCATACAGAAAACCGAAATTGGAATTTATACAGGAAAATTAGAATAGCAGGAATATTTTTCTAAGAAAAATGTCAACATTTTTGTTGTACCTCAATAATGTCCTACTATTTTACTCATACAGGATATTTACTTAAATTAATATCAACATGTAGCATGCCCCATCATTGTTATTAGATTAATTTTACAGAATTTAGGTCCTATAAAAAGTCAATATTCTTCCAAGTGTGATCAGAAACAACTGTTATCTAAGCTGCAGTCCAGTCGCAATCTGAAAAAAAGTTTGAAATGTCAGCATTTGCACAGGGAGATTCTGGTTTCCTTTTATCTAAGTTTTTAAACTGTCAGTAGGAAGAAGTTGTGGGTCTGTGGTTTAATGCTGTCTCCTCCCTCTCTCCATTGTTCTCTTTCTATATAACAGAATTTCACAAAACCTTTTCTGTCATAGGTGAGGTATGAAAACTGGGGCTTTGGAGAACCCAATAATTATCAAGGAATTGAACTTTGTGCAGAGATCAGTGGTGATTCCAGCATGCTTTGGAATGACAGGCACTGTGATTATCTATATGGATGGATTTGCCAGATAAGAAAAGGTATCACTTACTCCTGTGTATTAGTAAAATCAGAAAAGATTCTCAGTTGATTTTTTCCTTAACTTTAAGAAATAAAAAATTTCAAAACCTGTTTATCAGAATAGTTCTGGTGGAATGTGAAATATCTAAGTGGTATAAGGGTTTCCATGTGTTCGATGCATTTAAAGATACAGAGCCAGGTGCTCTGCTGGAACTTCTCACTGACCTTTCTCTATGATTTCAGAAAGGGAAATGTGATACTTGAAAAATAGGAAATGTTACTTTGAATATTCACATTCACTTTTGACTTTTCATTTAGAGAAGTTCATGCCTTCTCCAACAAATCCTATTTTGGTTTTTTTTTTCTGAGTTGAGTTTCAAGTTATTAGAAAATAGTTTGCAAATCAGTTCACATACCTGAATTTTTATGTGTGAAGACTCCCTCCTTACAGCTCAGGTACTGTTTTGTCAACTAATTGAATCTGTAGTTGCAAGATGGGGCCTGGTTTTGAGATACTTTATTTTGCTTTGGCTGGGTTTTATATTCATATGTCGGTTTCTTGCTAAATGCTTTTGAGATCTGAGTTCAGATGCTTTTTATTTTCTGAAGACATCAAGACAAAATTTATGATTCAGAGCAATCTTGAGTTCCACGCAGTGCATCTACCTAAGTTTGAGTATTTTAGAAAGTGCTTATTTAAACATTTTACCATATTCTTATATTGGGAGGGAGGGGAGCAAAATAAAGATGCTGCATTAGATTATTGACAATAATGTATCAGCTCTGCTTTATATTGGTAAAATAATTTTTTAGGCAGAGAATTTCTTATTAAATGCCGATATCTGTGAGATCATAATTTAGCACAGAGACAGCATAAAGACAGAGATCTCCTGTGTTAGAAATTGTTTTGCTGAGCTGCTATTGATGCCATCCAGGATGTTATCTCCATGATGCCATAGGAAAAACAAACTCGGCAATTCTTTAGCTTGAGGTCTTCTTTTCAGAAAGGACCAGTTAATTTCTTGGGATCTTTTCCAGTGAGATTTTATCTGGGGACTTTTTTAAGATCCAGATAGCAGTTCTTCTCAGCCAGGGAAAGATGGAAAGAACCTCACTCTGTAGTAGCTAGGGCACCACGGAAGAAGATAACCCAGCCTGCATTCCTGCTGTCTCTAGTTTAAGCCAGAATTCTTGTATAAGTGACCAGGGGAAAGGAAGGAATGGGACATGCAGGACTGTCTTAATAGAGTTAATGCTTTGGGACATAAGGTTTTCTGTATCCAGTGAATACCAAAAATAATTACTTAATTCAGGTAAATGTCAAGGTATTTTGTAATACCTTGCACATAAGGAATAGCTTCAGGGAACAAGAATATTTGTTTAAAATCAAATAGTGTACCCAAAATAAGAGATTAAGGCTATTTAGTTCCTTCTAGGTTTTGGTGTTAAATCCATTGCTAACTGTAGAATTCAATGTCAATAGAAAAACATGCCTATCAATTATGGTAAATATTTTCTCTTACAGCAGAAAGTGTACAATCATAATAAATATTTTTTTCTTACAGGGGCAAGTGTAAAGCCTGAACCAACAGAATCTCCTGCACCCAGTAAGTGTTATTGCTATTACTATATGTGCATGTGTGTTTAAAAGCATTTTTAAAATTTCACTAATGAGAATGTCTTGTATCTCAGGAACAATGTAATTAGCTTAGCATTTATCTTACAGAGTACAAGACTACTGAGGATGGATGGATTATACATGAAGAGAAACAATATTATTTCAGCACAGAGAGTGTTCCTATGGAAAAAGGTCGGGAGTTCTGCAAAAGGAACTTTGGAGACCTTGCCGTCATTGAGAATGAAAGTGAAAGAAAGTTCCTCTGGCGATATGTAAGAAAAATCATTAATACTATGGAATAAATCATCCAAAATAAGTGAGCATGGTCACAAATCCTTTTCACTCTGGTGTTCTCCCTACAAGTTTTATGGTAGTGAAATTGCAGTAGCATTAAGCCAGATTAATATGAAGAACAAACTCAAGTCTTTTTTTAGATTGTTTCATAGCTGAGATGAGGACAATTTAGTTTCGTATTTTGTATAGAAATAAGCACAGGGAACATTAAACAGATCATTATCTGCTTTTCCTGTTCAATGTGGCAGTTCTACCACGTTGAATCTATCTGCAACTGGTAATGTGCTAAGGTAAATCTTAATGCTTACTTTTAATTAATCTGTGGCTTCATTTTAGCAACGTCTTGTACTTGTGAGCTATGATTCTGTAAGGTGGGTGAGTTAACTGAAAGTAAAGTTTATCAACAGATAAGATAGCTTAAGTAGTGGATCAAAAGAGATACTGGCTTACATGCAACACTCAGAACATTGGCTTTTGATCTTGTCAGTGTATCTGGGATGTAGTCTACCTAGCAGCCTCTTTTTGGTCCTCAAGTTTGCTCCTTTGCCTCCTTCTTCTTGTGGGGAAAATATAATTATGCAGGAAGAACAACTTGAGGCATGGATTATGCCATGAGAAAGAGCTTTTAAATGATATTTCCTAGGTGGCTGGGGTTGTTTGCATGTTTATACTGTATTGAGACCAACTTCTTTCAATCAGGAATGTGCTCAAAAGTCAGATTTGAGCTACAGAGAACTTTTCCTGAGCTGGCTGAAGAGTGGCTGTGAGATGACACAAAGGCCTATATCAATTTATATCCAAATTGTAGGAAGGCTTGTCCCTTGAAAAAAATGATGATGTCCACTGCAGAGACTGTGCAAGAGGTGCTGATTTCAGTGGCTTTCAAGTAAGACTGTGAGAAGTGTTAATATAGTGACCACACCTTTTGGCCAATGGTGAAGTTTGACTGTGGACTGTCAGCTGTGAGCTGATTTAACTTAAATGTTGCGGCTAGAGAATATAGCAGTTCATATCCTCTGTCAGACATATATTACTCATTATTAACATAACAGATTTCTATGATAAAAAGAGGACATTTATACAATTTTAATCTTTACATTCTAGATCTTGAAAAATGGCAGAGAGGATTCCTATTTCATTGGTTTACAACTGAGTGTTGACCAACGGACAAGGTAGGCCAACTAGAACCATCAAGCTTGCATTGTGCTTTAAAATAAAGAAATCTACAGAGCAGAGCAAAAATAATGAAGTGCTTGAATGAAATTGTGGCCTGTCAAAACAAATGAGAATGTTTTTCCCCTGAATTCACCCAAAGCTATCAGAAAAATTACATTGCAGATAAAGTATTTTGAATTCTTATTCAGGAATTCTAGTTTCCTTTATTCCGTGTTTTATACTGAAAATATAAATAAATGCCCCAACTCAAAATATGTAAGATTTTTGATAGGTAAAAACATTCTTTTTCCCTGTCTGTTGGGAACAGACTGTAATAAAGAGAAAAATGCAACATATTTTCTTTTTGTAGAACTGAGATAGCTGTTGCCATTATATGACTTCAGGTGCACTCTGAGGATAAGCAAGTTTTCTGTAAGCCTTTCTGGATGTCAGTATGTAGCACCATGTTGATTTTTACATGTGATGTTAATTTAGGCCTGGATTCAGTTCAGTCTGGGTCTTGAAGTGCCTGGATAGATGCCTAATAATTCTTGGTTCTCCTCATAGTCTGCAGTAACAATGAGGAACCTCCAGAAGATAATTAGGATGTTAGGTGAACCAGATCACCTTCTGAAAATGAGGTGTCTGTGCTATTCCATTGTTTTTGTATGGACCCTAAGATGAATATGCTTTTAAGTGAAGTACCTTGTGTATGAGCATCTCTGTCACTTGCAGGCCAATAGGAACATGTCTCCTAATAAGTGTTTGGTTGCCTGGTTATGATTTTTTTCTTTATTGTTTAGTCTACGTGAATGTACAAGTTTTTCGATGTTTGTATTTTACCTTATGGTAAGGCACATTGTCACAGGAATTTCCTTGTAGGTGGTTTGTCATGTCCTTTTCCTCTGCATAGGGGAAAGATCAAGCATTTTGCCAGTGTCATGAATAAAATCTCTTATCTCTGTAATAGGCACAGGGAATGTATGACTTGGGGGAAGTGGTGAGCCACTGGGCTTTCTCATGCTGAAATGGTGTCTGGCTTTCACATTGGCCCTAATGGTTATTTTGAGTATTGTCCTATCAGTTGCAAAAGTGTCAGCATATTGCTTAAATGTAAACACAACTTCAACACATACACGTACATCTTTGCACAGAGAGGAAGGTTAGTGCAATTAACAAAGAGGCAAATTGGTCAAAAAACCTTGTACACCTTAAGCTATGAATGTTTATATTAAACATATTGCAAAATTATTTTTTGTAGCATGGAAGCAATTCTGTTTGTATGTTAAAGAAGTGTTTTGTTGGATTGTTTTTCTTAAGCTGGATGGATGGCACTCCAGTGAATTATTTGGCATGGGCACCACATGAACCTAACTTTGCAAATAATGATGAAAACTGTGTTGTTATGTATAAGAACTTAGGTGAGTTTTGTATGTTTGTTCCTGAATTTAGTTATTTCTGTGTTTGTGTCACAACTTTTTTTTCTTCTGAGAGGCACCCCTTCCCCCCTTTTTTTGCTCTTTTGCAAAATGTTATAGAAGTAGACCATAGTATTATTTTCAGGAGTTAACAGTTTTGCGCTCTTGTGTTTGCCTTAAGCCTAGCATGGGGAAGCTCTGATAGAGGTCTGTGGTTGTGATTGCTATACAACTGGTTTATATTTTTTATTAAAATTGGCCTAATGTGCCACTAAGAAATTGATATTTCTAGTACCTGGTTCTACACTGTTTTTAACATTCTGTAATTACAGTGTTTATAAAGTGATATATTTATCCTGGATGCTGATATAGAATGATAATAAACTGAAAGACTCTAAGGATTTGATCTTGCCTTTCAACTAAAAGCACTTTGTATAAGAATGAGTGAAACTGATTTCCATTTAACCAGCTCTGGATGTGGTGTCATACAGTTCCCTATTTGTCTTACATTCAGGATTTTGGAATGATATAAACTGTGGTTATCCAAATCCCTACATATGTGAAAGGCACAACAGTTCCATTAATTCAACTGTTCCTACAACAACATTTTCAACTCCAAGAGGATGTCATCCAACTTGGCTTTCCTTTCATAATAAGGTACTAGAACAAATACAGTGCATGTTGGATGTTTGGCAGCATTAAATAGAAAACAGGGAATTATTTAATAATATTGTTTCTTATTAAAGTAAAATATTATTATTTTTTGCAAAGAGCTGGTTTACGCCTGCATGCTTTTTTTTGTTTACCCATCCACTGTTTTGCAGGAAAGGTGCTTATTAAATGCTTCTAATGAAGTGGCAGATGAACATATTCAGTTGCAGTTGACGAAAGTAATTCTCTAGTCATCTCTTCAAACCTTTTGATATGCATTTCGTAAAGAGTTTAGACAGAGTTCCTGAAGTATTGATGCTTTGACCTTGATATTTTTTAACCAAACCATAATGCTTTGTCAGTACTGAATACATTTTGCCTTCCTTAACTTTACTAACATAGTATGCTTTGTAGAGTCAAATAAATAAACAGGCAGACTAATATCAGTCATGCATAACTTACCACTGTTAGTTGACTGTCTATAAGAAGACAGTTTTTGCTTATTTTCTAGGGATTTCAGATCAAATCTAGTATGTTTCTTGTTAAGCAAAACACTTTCTTGAGAACTTTAATTTTATATAGAACAAGGATCAGCACAAAAAGCTCATTTTAAGCTGAAAGTGGTTTTTTTCAGATAAATGCATTATTTTACTGCCTTTTCTCCATCCTGCTTTGCTTAAAGCAGTGGTTTTCAATCTGTGAGGGATATTGGAGTAAAGATAATATATAGAGAATTTGTTCATGTTTTAGTGTTACAAAATATTTGGATCTACAGAAGATGAACGTGTCACTTGGCATGCTGCACGAACAGCTTGCATGAATTTAGGAGGAAACCTGGCCACTATCCCTAATGAACAAGTGCAAGGTACTGTGTATAGTTTTGTAGCAACTAGATGAGATTACATTTAATCTTTACAGGATGGCTGTTATATTTTTGTGAATATAGACAGGATTTGACTAATGGTTCTGTGATCTGATTTTTGTTACAAAACGTATAATTTTTAGAAATTTACAACAAAGTCTTTACCTGACTGTACCAAATCTTAATATTGTAATGTTGGCTTAGATATATGTATACACATGTATATTGTCCTGGCAGCCAAAGTAATGCTTCTTCTGCTTACACATCATGCCAGCTGGACCCAGCAAGTTGCATTCCAAATAATGTAGTTTCACTAGGTGGCATTAACATGCTGCATGGCTTTCATATTAACTCAAGCAGAACACATTTAGGATGAGAACTTGCTGTCTCTGGGCAGCTTGGGACAGAGGTTTGACTGCTCATACACCTACCCACAACTCACCACATACATGTACCATTCTTTTCACTAGAGGAGCTTATTTTAATGAACCTAAGAGCTACATCCATGACTGGGGGAGATGAGCAGAGGGAAATTACCTCATGCTTGAATAAACATGGCACACATTCAAATTAAAAATTGGGGAAGGTTTTGATAGATGTTAATAACACCCTCTTTTTAGAAATACTGTTTTATACTACAGTGATGAGAAAGAGATGTTGCACAACACATACAGTTTGTGAACTCAAAAGAGCATACTGAAAAATCAACCATAGTAAAACAAGTCTGCATTGTAGTCTGAACAATTAAATAGTTTAAATTTAGACTGCTGACATGAACTTAGTACTACTTATGTTTCCACATGTGAAGAGATGAAGAATCAAACTTTCACTTTTCAAACATAGTTAAATTCTTCTCCAGCATAATTTCTGCAGTACAGATTTCAGGTGATTGGTTCATGCACAGGGCTTGAATTCTAGGTAAAAGAGATATGAGCAATAAAGTTATTAGCACAAAACTATTGTTATTGCTGGCAATGTAGGCATGAAGGCTTGGGTTCCTGCTACAGTTTCTGGCAGAACAGCAATGCTAACATTTGGCAAAGAAATCTACAGATTTCATTCCTGGAAGTGTAAGTTACATTCATTTTAAAAGACTAAAGGAAGGTGAATGGTTGGTAGAGCAGACAGAAATTCATCTATTGTTTGCAGAGAAAAGTAAACCCATAACAATGACTGTAGCAGTTGGCAAAAGCCATTATATGTTCATTTTATCACAGTGTTTGAGGTATCTTGGATTAGTGGGTTGATGAATGCCAGCTGACCTAGCCTGCTCTGTTTGTGAGCTAGCCACGCTAGCTAGGATACATAAACACCTTCCTGGACTGTGCAAAGCTGTGGTAGTTAATTTACTTGTGATGAACAGTTCTGTTGAGGCTCATTTTAAGCATGTTGCTTGCGCATTCTGCTCCCTGCTAAGACAGTGCAGGCTATTGCTCAGGTTTTCCAGGGAGAGAGGAAACACTCTTGCAATTCTATAACAGCACTACTTGTGCAGATGCACAAGTGGTAGGTGCTCAGTGGTGCTGTCTGATGCCATGGGGAGGTAACCACTCTGGTGGGATTAACAAATTGTATGTGATCTACACAGCTGTATATTTCTAAGTCAGTTGTGGGACTAGGATTTAAAAATATCTGGAGACATTTCTGTCATGCTTTTGGGAATCATCCCAGTACCAGGTTAGATATTTAGCTGAAGTATTTTGCCCAAAGCCACAGTTATATCTGGTTCCTTGTTCATTAAACTCAAAAGTCACCTCCTTTTCATCTAACCTGCTTGTGTTGTCAACAATGAAGTGTTCTGTATTTCAGAAAAAATATTTAATATCACTAATCTCAGTGAGGCCAGACATTTCAATTGTCCTTCATTAAAAGTATTTCTCTTTTTCTTTGCCTTTTTTAACTCTAGCTTTCCTCACCTTCCATATGAAAGATTTTGTTACTGATACATGGATTGGATTAAATGATATAAATCATGAACTGAGGTTCCTCTGGACAGACGGAACAGGAGTTTACTTTACAAACTGGGCCAAAGGCTTCCCATCGGGACATATGGATTTATACTCATATGATGGCCAGGTAAGTAGCAATCACAAATTGTTCACTGAAATTTGATTTTAGATTGCATTTATGGATTTGTTGGGATTTGAGACATGTTACTGCTTGACTTACTACTTTCATACTTTTATACATGTTGAATATAAATCCAAATAGAGTGAATGGTTTTGAGCCCTTGTCAGTTGTTGTATTAGCTGGTGACAGGATCTGTAGAGTGCTCATATAAAGTCTGGTTTCAGATTTCAATTCTCTGTGTCCGTGAAGGCTACACTGCCTCTGTGTTTACCCCGCGTTCTCTCATAGGCTCTAGTAAAGAGGACAGTGGGATTCCTGTCTCATGACATTTTCCCCAGAAGCACACTAAATGAGCATATCTTCCTAGTCCTCTGACCACCATTGTGCCTGAACTTAGCAGGTTTCTGTTGGCATGTAGCTTGCAAGGGCCACTTACAAACATCCACCTCAAACAGCCATGTCTTACATATAAGCAAATTCTGTCAGTCACATTTGCAGAAAGGACATGCTTCTAAAAAAGACAGCCATTCAGTTTTTATGGGGAAAAAAAAAAAGAAAAAAGAAAATCACTTCCCCTATTTATTTGTCATACAAACTGATCTGATAGGTCATGAAGTTCCTCTCTGTGATCTTACGTGTTTAGATAGTTCTGTTCTATGGAACTACAGCACATTATAGTACTTGCTCTATTTCTCTTGAATGCCATTTTTAATGTAGAAAACTCATTTGTATGTATAATGTCCTTTTTCCTGTTTTTGAAAGTAGCACCTCTCAGCTTGTTATCTCTAATGGAGGGAGAAAATTTGAGAGAGTTTAGAGTGTAAAAGAGAAAGCATCTTTAAAATGTTACTTTGGGGAGGAACAATATTTTTCTCTTTTTATGAAAAGTAGTCGGATTTCTATGAAGTCTTCTGTGAAAACTTATAAAGTCCCTATTTTATAAATTTCAGATTTATTTTTAAGTTTACTTGACCTTAGCAAAAAATAAGTTATCATAGTTAATACAAAATACCATGCAACTGTTCAGTTTGAAAGATTTAAATCTCAATGCATTTCACTCACAAATGAAGTGTTTCTCTGTGAATCTCATCCTGGACAGCAAAACCAAATAAGTAAATAGAATAAAGTAAATATGGATGCTTCATTGCCCAAAACCATTTGTACCCATGCAGTCTTTTTCTTTTATCACTGTTTGTTTAATATGTGCTAACATAGGTTCTAGCTATTGTGTCCATGTCAGAGAAGTTGAACTGTCACTGTAAGGGTGGTACTGACAGAGCAATGGCTGCCTTTGTACAGGAGCAGTTCTAATTTTGCTGTGTGTACTGTTACAGCTTACAACAATACATTTGGAGACTGATATGTCAGAAATGTTGCATTGCCCATTGAGGGTCCATGGTTTTTTCTGGGGCAAAGTTAACAGGTCTTTTCTACAATAGTTGATTTCACTTCTCTTGTGACATTGTCTGTGGCTTTCCTTCTCTCCATGCTGTATGTCTGGAGATATGACAATACTGGAATTTCTCTGGTCTGCTTATCCACCTCAATGTTGTGCAAGAGAGAGCAACATTAAGAAAGCTATGATGTGCAAGAGGAACAGAACCTCCACATCACAAAGCTTATGCTCTTAAATGTTACAGGGATATGAGACTAAAACTACAGCATTACTTGTGTCTGAAGATGTAAAAGGGGGACAAAAGTTTTGTATTTGCTTCTTCTAGCTATTTGTAACTGATTTTATATCTTTTTGCCTCGAGGCTGATTGTGTTGTCATGAGAAACAATCCTGTTAAGGAAGCAGGGAAGTGGGCTGATGAGAGTTGTGATAACAACAGAGGATATATATGCCAAATTAATGCAGGTACTTCTCTTTTTAGTTAAAACATAATCAAACATTTTGGTTTTTCAGGGAATTGCTTGTATGTGTGGATTTCAGCATCATTTCACTGCCAGTAAAGATACATCCAGAAATTGTTTTTCAGGCAGGAACACAAGGGTCATATGTGTCAGAGGTCCAGTTAGAGTCACTACTCTCAGCTGACCCTTCCCAGTAACTGCCGTGTTGCTACCTTCCTGAGCTGGAATTTGTATCTGCATCTTTGTGTTTAGTATGACCCTTGACATAATATTTATTCCATGATTTTGCCTGTCATTTTCTGAACACATTGGCTTTCAAAACATGTTCTGGAAAATACTGGCTTGTACATGTAACGTGAACTGTCTGGAGTGTGACTGTAACTCACCTGCACTGAACTTGAGCTAATTCACCTCCAAAAAGGAAATTTAAAAGCAGTGAAAACCTGGATTTAAATATCTGATTTTTAAGGACTGGTCTGTTGTGTAGTTTTTCTTTTCTCTGGCAAAAAAAATCCCTGGAAAACAACACAGTCTCTGCAAAACATTTCTTTTGATGAAAAAATATTTTATTAAAGAAATTGTGACCTAATATAACACTAATTCATTTCAGTAATACTATTCTGGAAGATTATACAGAATGGTCCTTTACTCCTTGTCAGAGGTTGCTTTAAGCAGTTCTCTTCCTTTCTACAGCTTTGTAATTGATTTTTACTACTGATGTTGGCTTAAAGAATAGCACATCTAAACCATGCTGATCAAAAGTCAGGGAATATGAAATCAAGAAAAAAGGCTTTTTGTTGAATTCTATTTACAGCCACAGTGAGGTCATAATCCCCTTTTGAACAAGTATGTGAGTCTTTTTTCATCCTTTATTTTACAGATGCTGAGTTTCTGCCTTCTATAAGTTCATCCCCATCTAGCATTATCCGTTATGGTAACAGCAGTTATTTGTTCATCCATACCAAAATGAAATGGGAGGATGCACGAAAGAACTGCAGACGTGATCAATTTGACCTTTCCAGCATCTTAGACCCCTATAGTCATTCGTTCCTGTGGCTAAAGGTGTTGAAGTATGGGGTGCCTGTGTGGATTGGTCTTAACAGTAATGTGGTAAGAACATCAAACTAATTGAACATGATGCTGTTTCTCTTATGGACAAATCAGGAACTGAAAAGTCTTACTATGTCACTTTACTTTAGCCTATTAGTTTATATCTTGGTCCTAAATACTTTTATGTGCTGTCAGACTTACAGGTAGGAAACCGTCCTCTTCCATTATTCTGATTAAATTGTATATATTACATATCTTTTTCAGACTTTTTCTGTGATATTACACTCTGTGCACTTCCAAAAAAGACATTTTAGTCTAGCATCTTGAAATATCTCTTTGCATGTATGGTGTAGTTAAGATAAAATCCACATATTTTAAGATGTACAGTGGAAAGCATTTATGCTAAATAACAATACTTAATTTTCAGAAATAGAATAAGGTGCTGTTGCTATGACTTTTTCAACATTTTTGAGGATAGTTAGCCAAATAATTAATTAGTTTACCTAATTTAATTTTATTTATCTCCCCTCTCCCAGTTCTTTGATATTTTGATACTTTCTGGATGTTAAAATACACAACCCTTTCTTCTTGGCACAGACACTTGTTCCATGTTGACTCCATTTGGCTGAGTGCATGAAAGAAATAGAAATGAGTGAACATCCCTAAAACCCAAAAGACTCCCCTAACCTAATCAACAGGATGATTCACTGAGTTCGCCAGCTTTGGTGGGAAATGATTAAGTTTTTAAATATGCTTTAAGTTAAAATAATCTACATTTCCTGAAATTCGGGTGAAACAGATAGTACAAAAGTTAGTCATCAGACTTTCATTCCTACAGATTATTTTAAATGAAATTTTTATTATTCCCAAATTAACAGTTTTCTGAAGTTCAAAATTAATTCAGTGTCACTTATTCTGCATTTCCTTTTGCTGAAAAGCATTTGTGACACTACTGTATTTCTCAATGAATAGCTGCTTGTCACAACATAAATTTAAAAGTTTGAGCCATTTGTATTTGTTACTGATTTCTAAAAAAAAAATTCTAGCACAAGGTGCTGCATAGACAGACATTTGACTGATGAAGGAATGGTTAATGCTTAGAATTTAATCATTCCTGTTGATTTGTTTTGTTCTTAGACCAATGGGCGTTATGAATGGATTGATAACTGGAGAATGAAGTATACTAAATGGGCTGAAGGGGAGCCAAAACAGAAAATAGGCTGTGTGTATCTAGACATTGCTGGAGCCTGGAAGACAGGATCCTGCAATGAAAGTTACTTCTCTGTTTGCAAAAAACCTGATGGTAAGAACTTGAATCTAACCATTGTAATTACAATGATTATCTCTTTAGAGTTCATTGTGCTGGGTAGTCTGCTGATATATACTTAGATGTGTTGAGGATTTCTTGGCTGGGCGAATGCATGTGAGCAATCCAGCCGTTAGGTGGGAACGAAGCATAAGTTTACAAAATGCTGGAGCAGACAAGGATGCTGTGTCCTTGTACGCTGGGAAAAAAGAAGATAAGAAGAGCCTGACAAACAACACCTGGATGCTGAAGAATGAGATAAGTAATTGCTGGACACCTCGTGAAGAAGCTTGCGCAGCCAATAGAGAATAAGATAGTGTCGCGTGAAACGGGGTATTGTACCAATTAGAGTATTGTATAAGGCGCGTGCACAAGCACATAAGATATATAACTGTGTCAAACGTTGTAGTAAATGGACTTCACTTGATCACATTGGTCTGTGTGTGATGTCCCCTGTGGATCCTGTGCAACATAGATGCTGTTTTTTATTTCAAGACCTAAATAGATGAAACTATTAAAATTTCCTTGGTTGAATGGGGCTGCTTTAAAATGAGGGCTAACACATACTAAGAAAGAGCGAGTATGACTGTGAATAGCCATCATATTAATAATGTTACATATATTTTGCAAAGCTTAGACTAATGTTACTCTGCTATTTATTCTGAGTTTGAGTAAGCATGCGAGACCAAAAACCTCAAAAATGAAAAGGCAGTGGATGTTAGGTAGTAGTCACATGGGTATGGTGTTGAAGGGGGAAGAGCTGAATGAGCAGGCCATAAGGTGTCACAAGGAATGTTTACCCCTAACAGCTTTCCAGGTTTTCCTTTTATAACTGAATAACAAACTACAGGTGGTATAGAAATGTTTAAGGATACTTCTTCAGGCTGCCTTCTCTTATGTTTTTGACCTGAAATTCCTGCTACTGTCATCTGATAATGCCTTCTGCATTCCATGGTATTAGAACACAGCCCACATGATCAAGTTCATATGGGCCCTAATTCAGCAAAGCAGTCAGGTGTGAAAATTATGTTTGTGAGTAAAGTGTTGAGCTGAACTTAAGAATGTGTTAAAAGATAACAGTATGCTTGGATTCTTTGCTAAATTAGGTTTCTTGAGACTAAAGTTGCAGTACTTTGTTCATAGATTTTAGGACTTTTTTGCATTACTGTGTTGTAGTAGGCAGTATAGACTACCAAGATTACATTTTTTTTTTTAAACACCTGAGTGAGTTTTCCAACATTCGGTTAGAATAACATATTCATGATAAAAGAACATATAAGAAGCTGTTTCTTTAAATTTTGTGCTTTCTTTGTTTAAATTTCTTTTTTTAAACAGTTCAAGCTCCCACAGAGCCCCCTCAGCTTCCAGGAAAGTGCCCTGAATCAGAAGGACACAAGTCTTGGATCCCTTTCCGAGGTCATTGCTACTACATTGAATCTTCATCTACAAGAAACTGGGCCCAGGCATCTTTAGAATGTCTTCGACTAGGTAAGTATCCTCCTTAAAAAACAGAGCACAACTTTCTGACTTGTTTTTCCTCTCTGTGGAAAGCTGAACATGTGCTATGTATTTTTGTGATTTCAAGGATGGTCCAAGTGTTGGACAGGACAGTTGCGTCCAACTATTGCCTTGATTTGGGAGGAGATGAAAAATAGCTGCCTACATGTCTTTCACGTGGGTGGGACCAGGCGTTAGAGGAGCTGTGTGGCCTGGAGTGGAGATCACAAAAGTGGAAACTCGGTCCTTTGATCCTGCTAGGAGGTAGTCAGCCTCATCCACAGCAGTGACTAAATCTTATTTTAATGGCATTTTATATCTTTTGTATTCCTGATCTAATTTGCCCCTTGATTATTGCAGTTTTATGTCACTGGAATGACAGTTAGAACTCTCTAGGCTGGGTATATTAATAAACTAGGGTTGTTGTGTTGTTTCATTCTTGCAACTTCCTTCTCCGGGAAAATGATGTAAGATTCATTATGCTAGAATTCATATGTCTATAGCATTGGTGTATATAGCATTGCTGGCAACGTGACTTAGGTGTCTAACCTCCCATTAGAGTATGCAGAGATCTTGCTCATGCGGTCAGTGGAACTGAATACAGATTCATCTTCACTGGAAGTATATATTGACATTTGGTTAGGTGAATTGCACCCTAAACTCCACTGACTGGGTTGATTAGGTCTCCACTGATAATAAACCTACCAGTGAAACTGATGTCAAATATAGACACCTAGAGCTGGGTAAGAAGACTCTTTCTGCTGGTACTCAGGTTCATTGTTGAGTTCTCATGAGCTAGTATGTTGTCATCTCTCATTTGAGAAACTAGTATTTCTGAGGGAAGGTTCAAGTTTGGTATATGTTGTTTAAATCTCACTATATTCTCCACATCAACGTTTGCATAACATTTGAATGAAGATACTTGATAATATACTTTTAAATATAGAAAACACTCCATAATAGAAGACTTTTGCTGTAGCTCAGTCTTTAAGACTATGACAATTGTTACAGTGTGAGCCATTTCCATACAGTCTTCTGAGTTCTTTTGTTGGCATGACAGATGCTTAATCTTTGAAAGCTGCAATGTATGTTCTTAGTTATGCATAGTCAAAAGAACCTTGGCAGCTCTGCACACAACAGCTGTTGTCTGTTATCTGCAGTTCTCTGCTTTAAGTGGAATGGTTATAACTTTGAATAAATAACATTTCTTTTCTTTGGAGGACTGAGTTTCTGAAACAGACTTTCAATAAGAAGAGTGGGGCAAATAAATGGAAGAGTTTTAAGGTGAAGTTTGAGAGGACTTGAATGATGATATTGCATGTGGTAGCAGGTGCCTCCGCTCACTGACTCAGGTTGTCCACAGCTGTCCCATATCTTTGTTGTTGGAATCTGCAGTCACCTCAGAATTGCCTTTTTCCATTGAACTAAGATTCCTGAAAAAAGGCACTGATCATTTGTTTCAGCATATGTGGTAAAAGACTGGTGTTATGTGGAATTTAAAATCTGAATGCTAGTGTACTTAAGACTTCACGTCACTGACACCCCTTTCCCTTCAGTGCTAACCTTAATCTTTCACAGTAATTGTTAGGGCAGGCTGAATCCAACAGCCCAGCAGAAGCAAAGTTGCCATGGCTCTGTGCTCCCAAGTCCGACCAGTGACGAGGCTGAAAATGTGTTCCCTGTAGGCACACACCCACATATACAACACATCTATACATATGTTCATGGCTGGCCACACAGTAGTCAATCCCTCATGGTGTCTCCCGTAGATACACACAGGGGCACACACACACAGATCTAGCTGGAACTCCCCTGTTCTCCCAGTAGCCATCCCCTCCTTGGTCTCACCCTTAGAGATGCACGCACACCAGCTGATTCAGCAAAAGAGGAACAATTAGAAAAACATAAAGACTTTAGTGAAAAAAGAGGAACGTTCCATGTTCTCTTATATTCTTCTGTCCCTGCTTGCACTCTGGGTTTTGTTTGCAGTTGGACATTTGCCAATTATATCTTACCCATAGTAGAATTCTGAACCATAGTAGAATTTATCAGTAGCTCAGCAGTGATTCAAATGATTTTTATATTTTCATTCTCTGGAGCTGTGCCTTCCTTACCTGAGAAAAAATAACTTCAAAAATTGAACAGCCAAATCAAATGCCAAACACAGCTATTGCTCTGTACCTATAGACTGAATTCCAGCCCCACGCTAAAGAGAACTGAAGAGGCACTTTCTCCAGTGTTTAATGCCCCTCCATACAAAGTCACATTGCTCGTTCTGTCTTCTGGCTCCATGCTGTGACTTCTTGACTTTGCTAGAGCATCATACAGAATGAATTATGGCAGAATGCCTAGTGTCGTATGTGGATAACTAACAGGGTATTACACTGACTGGGCAACAGATGACCAAGATGATCGTTCTTTCTCTGATGGCTACAAAGAGAATGTAGGAAAATAAACAAGACCTGGTTAAAGAGTTAAACTAAGGACTGTACTTCAGAAAGTCAGCAAAGTCTGTGCTGTACATGAGCTATAGAAAGGATCATAAAACATTTAATCATTAATGTGTGAAGTTACATTGTGCACAGACTGAAGTCGTGTACTTTTTACTAAAAACCGTTAAATTTTTTAGAGTGCTTTTGGTTTTTTTTAAATAGTAACACATCCGTAGAAATTTATGCTAGTTACCATATTAGCCTGTTGTATTTTGCCTAGAGTTGTTTTTCAGTTATGTTGCTATTTCCCAGTGGATGGGGGAACAAACAAAATGCTAGTGCAACGTCATGGAAATGATAAGAAATGCATCAGCAACAATGCTAGAGTCCTTCATAAGATATTATCTGAAGTTAGTTTCTGTTTTGAACTTCAAACTCTGTTTAGAATTTGGCACAGATAATCAGTGGCAAAAATAAGACTGACATTTGACAGGACAATGAGAATGCTTTCCACTGTGAAACTTATGTCTCTAAGAGAGTTTTTTTTCTTTGTGTCTTCCAGGTGCCTCTTTGGTATCAGTCGAAGACTCAGCTGAAGCCAACTTTCTGGCATACATCATTGAACCACTTGAAGGGAAAACATCAACTTTTTGGACAGGAATGTACAGAAATGTGGATGGTAATTTCTTTACTTTTTGACATCTTCTTGTTTGGTGAATAATTGTCACAAGCTGTTTGACAAGGGTGTTGAAAATTTCACCTTATACTTCTGTAATACATAAAAAGTGAAATTAGAAAAGGTAATATATTATCATCGTAGGGGAAGCTGGTCAATTGTAATCAAGCAATAACCAGTAATATATAACAGAAAGACCAGGCACAGAAAGTTCATTTTAAAGCAAGAAAAATGATTCACAACAAAGTAAGGAACAAAAGTGCATATAGCAGAGTACAGACAGGACCATGCTGGGAGCTGAGCCAAACTCAGATGGTTCTTGTCAAATGTGGAGACGCCCTGGGTTGATGGGCTTGAGATACTACAATTTTTGAGCTAGACAATAATATGGCTAACATTACCTCTAGTCTTTGGAGTCACCATCCTGGAATGACCAGTCACCCATCTTTAGTTACAGCTGGCCCTCAGAACAGCTTCACTTTGCAGCTGGAATTGTTTGTGTCTTTGGAATTGTGTATCACAAGGTTTTCTATTTTCTATCTCACTGTGAGGAAGGTAAGGTAAGGGAGAACAGGCAATAGGCTGCTTTAATTAAATCTTAAACTTGCTGATTATTGCTTTTTCATTAATACAATTAGTATTCAATTAAACAGATATTTCTGTTGTTGTGATAGACCTAAAAGTTACTTCAGTCTTGTGCTGTTCAGACTAAAGGGTCCAGTATAACAATTTGAGATGCAGGACTGCGAAATTGTTCAGGTGATTTGGGGTGGGGTTTTCTTGAGTTTTGGAAGGTTTTTTTCGCTTCCTGCTCAACCACTTCAATGACAAACTAGTTGGGGAGAAGACAACTGTTCAATTACAGTGCTTGAGTCTTAACCAGAAAAAGTTTTCAGTAGAGGATGAAAGAATTTGAAGAGAGTAATGATTTATAAACATAACACATAAAGAAAAACTGAAGTTTACTCCTTGTTAATTGACACATAAAATGTTTTTTAAAGTGGGTCTAGAGCAGGTGCAGAACAATACAGCTCTCAGTGATCACAAACACAAGAGCTGCTTCAGCAAGTACATGTCATTAAATTACTGGATAGTGATTATAGTGATTTCAGCATAACTGCATAACTAGATTTCATATCTTTGGAAAAGCAATTGTATCCAGATGCCATGCCCTGACACAAAGGGTGGCAGGCATTTAAAAAAAAAAAGGCAGCAAAATATAAAGACTCTTTAAGAAAACAAAACATAGCTTTCATGCTGAGTCTAAGAATTTTCTTGTTTGAGTACAATTTAAGAGTCACAAGGGGCACATTTATTCTAAATAAATAATACTATTAAAAGAAAGAAAGAAAAAAAGGAACCGGAAGGAAGAGACAGAAAGTCCCAGCATAGTTGAACAACAGTGATCACAAGATTTTTGAAGCAGATATTTAAAGAGGAAAATCGTGTGTGTAAAGTCAGTGGAAAGCAGCAGAAACTGAAAACCAAATGGAATAAAATTGGTCTTAGAAGGACTTCAGTGGGGACTTTGAAAAAAGTAATACAAAACCTCCCTACAAATTACTGAAACAAAGGACATTCTGGTGAAGATAAATTATGTTTTGACATCAGTAATTTCTATAAACTGAATAAATAATTGACACTACACCATTGCAATAAATTGTGGGAGATACTTCTTTAAACTTTCTTGCCTTTGTAACATCATAAGTCAGATTAGCCTGCCATTTTCCAAAAATTGATGTTGTATCATTTGCATAAAAACTTAAGGACAACATGATGTATCAGATCAAAAATCTAAATAGTCTAGTGGCCTGTCTCCAAGAGTGGCCACAAATAGATTTCTCAGGAAGTCAATGAATGTAGAGCAGGTGTCAACATGGAAATGAATGCTATCTTGTTTTTCCATATTCAATGTTTTTCCAATTAGGAGAATGGTTGTGGTTAGACAACACTGCAGTGAATTTTGTCAACTGGAATGTAGGAGAACCTTCCCCTCAACAAAACGAGCACTGTGTTGAAATGTACGCAAACTCGGGGTACTGGAATAATATCTATTGCTCTTCATACAAAGGCTATGTTTGTAAAAAGCCAAAAAGTAAGTGCTGCTTTTATGAATTTGTTTTGTGTATGGAGTATGCTCCTTGTGTGCTAGTATTAGTAGATGGCAGTTACACACAGTGCACTTTAACTGGGTGTTTCGAGGTTTTATAAATGCCAAGAAATGCACATTTGTATGCCAACATAAAGACAGAATAACTCTTGTCACAAAGAAGTTCTGGCCTCTGCTCAAGTCCCTTCAGAATTGTTTTAAAAAGATTGTGTTCCTATCTTAACTGTACCTAGTGTATACACTTAATAAGTTTGACTGTTCTGTATCAATAATTGTTCAGTAATCACAATGTTAGTACTGTGCCTCGCACACGCACATTTATCTCATCTATTTGAAAATATGTTCCTTAGGGTATCCCCTCTGCTCAGCCCAGGGAGTACTCTTTGCTTCTTTCCCTCTGGCAGCCTCATGTGCATGGATTTTCTGAGTATGAAGTAGTGTTCCTGTGAACTGAATATTTATGCATTGTGAATTAGTGAACAGTTTTGGACCTTCTGTCTCTGTGTTCTCCTGTTTTGAGAAGATGAATGAATGAAAAGCAAAGCAAATAGAATAGTCTGAATATGCTAAACTGAAAGTGTCCTGAAATAGTTGAATATGCGAATTTGACAGTAAGGACATCTACTGCATAGGTGTTCCTAAGAGCCATCCTAATAATTTCTTCCAGCATGTACTGCAATATCAAAATCTCTTACTAATCTTTACTGAGAAAAGTGAAATGCATGTAGTAGCTGAAATATGCCTACTTCCTCTACAAGACTGGAAATGAGAGAAATTCTGCTATTCTTTCTACAAATTTGCTGTCACGCAAAATTATTCTTACTTACTCAGATGCTTGTAATGATGACTGTATCTTCTACAGGAAATACTGCAGAACTGTCAGATGTAACCATCCGTTCAGAATCTACTTATCTGTCTTTTTACATTGTGATTGACAAAAAAAAGGCACTTTATTTTCATTCTTTGTCCAGAATAGTCATAGATGTAGGTAACAAGAGTTAAAATCAATGGCCACCCTTCCTTTTCAACCATTCTACTCACCTGTTTGTGCTCGTACCGGCATTCACCTGTTTTGATACTGAGCCATTTCAAGGAGCTGAAGCAGATGAAAGCTAGTTACTTTTTCTAGGATTAGCTTCAGCCAGTCTAGCCTCCTAAACTGGAATGCCATGGAATCTGCCAAATGCCAGTGTCAATGCAAGGACTATATAGTTGCTCACTCAAGAACAGGACACAATTGAGTCTTACAATTCTGTCACAGGAATGCAGCTTGGCTTGGCACAGTTCTGCAAAGCTGTGATAATGCTCCCTTTGCAGAATTGAAAAAAATGTATTAAATAGCTATGGGCTAATAAATGGGGTGTTAGAAGCATGATTTTACTTAGTTGCACTTGCTATGGCTTGTTATGTTTGCTGTTTTCTGAAAAGGCTGCAAAATCTGTGACTGAAATTTTCCTGTAGAATAGGTGCTATTTTCTGTTCCATTTATTGAGGTAATTTTTACCACAGTAATTTGAAATTCTGTAGCAGGTCTATTTCATGAATAATCTAACTTTATTTCGTGAGTAAGGAGGTGGTCTAAAGAACTATTCAGCAGTTCAACAGGTGCTAGTTGATTGTGCTACAAATAGTGACTAGGTATATTATGTTCATGACATCTCACTCTTCAGGAATAACAGATTCATTTCCCTAAATATACTGCTTGTTTAACATGTGGGTAGGTTTAACATGCAGTCATCTCATACCAAAACCCAACAGTGATGTGCGTAATATGCATGATCAGTGCTATACCAAAATTGGTCTGTCAGTTTTGGTGAGGAACAAGGAATAAGTGTCTATGTTATTATATTCCAAAAATTTTCCAGTCAAATGAAGCAGTGCAGCCAGAGGATTATTTTCCAAATTTGCATAATGTAAATTATTCCTCCTATTCCTTGTCACATTTCTGAGACTGTTTCTTTACACTGTGCTTTTGGACATAAGATAGCATTATCTTCACAGAATCACAGAACAATTGAGGTTGGAAGGGATGTCTGGAGGTCATCTGGTCCAATCCCCTGCTCAAGCAGGGCAACCTACAGCCAGGTGCCCAGGACCATGTCCAGATGGGTTGTGAGTATCTCCATGCATGGAGACTCCACAAGCTCCCTGGACAACCTGTGCCAATGCTTAGTCATCCTCACAGTGAAAAAGTTTCCTGATGTTCAGAGGAAACCTCCTGTGTTTCAGCTGGTGCCCCTGGTCCTGTCACTGTGCGCCACTGAGAAAACCCTGGCTCCATCATCTTTACACTCTCCTTTCAGATACTTGTATACATTGATAAGATCCCCTGTGAACCTTCTCTTCGAGGCTAAACAGTTCTAGATCTTTCAGCCTTTCCTCACATTAAGAAAAACTCAAGTCCCTTCATCATCTTATTGGCCCTTTGCTGGACTCCCTCCAGCAGCACTCTCATTCTCTTGTACTGGTGAGTCCAGAACTGGACACAACATGTCATGTAGCAAACATGCAATGCCTCCAGAAAGCACTTCATCTTAAATGATGGCCCACTTTTCCCAGCAAGCCAGATTTTGTGGTCCAGATATTAAATTTTAAATGAGCCACGAATATTTTAGTTTGGATGTGGTATGTGCTAAGACACTTTGGAGTTCAAGAGTGATTCCAATTGTCTATGTATGTAGGGAATTAGTCTTTTGAGAAACCAAATTTGTTACATTTGCTATGTTTATGTAAGATAACAAGTACTGCAAGAATTTGTAATTATATTGAGGATTGTGTTTGATCATCTCTGTCTTGAAGATGCTGTGTAGATTTTCTTGTGGTTTTACACTAATGTCAGCATCTGTCTCCATGGAGCTCTTTGATGCTTCCTCTTTTCTGCTAGGCTATGTAAATAACTACATGTGAGGCCAGAATACGATAGACCATTGTGCTATGGCTTTTGATAGGTGTATATAGCTTTGTATGGACTAAACCCAAGTGTTTTCAGTATTTAGTGGTATGTATTACAATATATTTCTCTGAATATAATTGTCAGTATGTTCCAAATATAGAAATAAATAATAAATAATATAGAAATAAATAACAGAATAATGCAATAACATAATTTTTTTTCAATGTTTTGAAATGCCAGCAACTGAAATGCCACCAGAAGCTGAAATGCCACCAGCTGAAATGCCTACAAAGGGTAAAAACATTGTCTTTCAAGTACACAAAAACTAGTCCTGTGTAAGATCTTAAACAGAACAAATCATATTCTGTATTCTCTCTCCTACATTTTCTGACATATTTGAGTACCATATCTGTTTCCTAGGAGCATATTATTTCCTAGTAGAATACAATATACTCCATTCAGTGTCCAAATGCAGTTTTAAAAAAATAATAATTTGTGATAGAGCATGCAATGTTAGCATTTTAAAATCAATTAATTTTATGTTGCTACCTTTGTTTCTCATTATTTTGAAACAAATGGAACACTTTTCCCTAAAACATCATGCTTTCTAAATAGTTTCCAGTAATCAGACAAAGAGTATGTAGCATCCTCTTCATTTCTTTGTATTTGTTTTCAGCAATGACAAAGGACGAGAAGGCTCCTACAGTGAACCATGGTAAAACAGGAGTTGTAGTTATTGTTGTCATCCTCATCCTAATGGGAAGTGGCCTTGCAGGCTATCTCTTCTACAAAAGAAGAAAGAATCGCTTGTCAACAAATGACAGCTTTGAGAACAATTTGTATTTTAATAGTGATGCAGTTCCTGGAACTAGTGACACAAAGGATCTTGTGACCAACATAGAACAGAATGAACATGCGACACTGTAATGTAATAAAATGAAATGTAATGTAATATGTAATGTAAAATGTAATGTAATAAAATGAAATGTGCCTTGTTTTAATAAAATTATGCAATTAGAATTAAGCCAAAGCTATTTTCTCGTGTGCAAATACTGTAGCAGCCAGTTTCAGTGTGTGCATAAGGCTATACACAGCAGTTATTTTTATTTTGTAACCATTGTATAATGTGTAAGATTTCAGAACTCTAACGATTTGATGACCCACACTGGTGAGTGCAGGTCTTAAGAAAAGAGGTGATATTGACTAATTATTAAATGGAACAATAGAAATGGATGCAATAAAGGAAGTAAAATGTAGATAGATCCATTTGAGAAAGCTCCCAAGATTTGAAGTTTCTGTACCAGAGTTATTTCAAACCATGCTAATGCACAGATTCTGAGGAGTGGGAGGAACATTACCTACACATGTTCTGAAAGTTTACAGGAGCACTGGATAGCTGTTATGGTGATCACATATTGGTACTGTTCTCCTACTGCCTCTCAATAAGTACCATAGGTTTGTGGGGTGTGTGCTGGAAGTCAAGAACAATTTATCTTTACCAGCCTATTAGTTAGTACTGATTTTAATTCCTTTCTAAAATGGCTAGACCAGTTAGCATTTATGGAAGTCTTAGCTTCCCCAATGTGGAGCTTATATTCCTAATTTTTGTGAATCTTGTAAAATGTAATTCATGCATGATTCCTCACTTGCATACAAAGGTTTGCAAGGTTTGGTTTCTGGTTTCAGATTTTGTTCTGTGAAATAAATAGTAACTAGCTTTGATTTTTTAAATAGTTTTTCATTTTGTAGTCTTGTATATATGAGACTCTAACA
Organism: Buteo buteo; assembly: GCF_964188355.1. Classification (NCBI taxonomy): domain Eukaryota; kingdom Metazoa; phylum Chordata; class Aves; order Accipitriformes; family Accipitridae; genus Buteo; species Buteo buteo. The sequence continues at coordinate 22,979,470 of NC_134172.1, read as the reverse complement.
GGATAAAGTTAAAAAGGAGATGATAAAACCATGGAGACACTCCATCCAAAGTTGCGATCAAGTAATATATTGACCATATTTTCCTGAATCGGTCCCAGGATTGTCTGCTCAAAAGGAAGACAAAAATGTCAGCTGAGTGATTTATTAAAAACCTTGAATTACATATGCGTGTAGGTAAGATGGGGAAATTCATCCTGGGACTCCTTTTCTCTGACTCTGCTCCCTTTCTCCCAGTTATTTCCTTGCCTCTGTTCCTACTGCTCTTTCCATTTTTAATGCACAGTTGTTTGAGCATGTCTTTTCAAGGAGTAGTACCTCTAATGGTTCTTCATGCCACCTGATGTGGCTTATGCCAGAAACCTCCCAACTGACTGATTCGTGATGTTAAGGATGACACCGTTTCAATTATATGGAGAAGTGGTGCCAGCTAGAAAGGTATGTGAAAGGGACAATGAACTGTCAAGAGGCTGAGATTGGAATCTCAGCCTCACTGCACTGGCTGTTGTGCAAACAAGAAACAAGTGCAGTTTCTACCCAAAAGAAGTTCAGTCCTGTTCTGGGGGACTGCACAATCTTAAGGGAGTATCTGCACAGCGAGTGATTCTTCCAGATAACTTTTTATCACATGTATCACATGTGAAAATGTATGATTGGAAAGAAAAGGAAGATTGAGGGGATGTCTCATTTCTGGTGCTTTGCCATACTTATCAGGTACATCTCTACAGCTAAAAAGTGTCAGGGAGAGAATCCAGGAACTACAGCCTGGATGGTCTTGAATTCATTCACCCATTTATACTGCCTGAAATCCAGCATCAACTTTGAGTTGAAGACAATTAAAAATGCCATGCTAGTTAATAGCTGGCAGTTGATGTAGCTGCTTCTGTGAAATGCTGTGTGTGTTCTGCTCTCCTGTTCAAATGGGTACAGAAAAAATAGAGGGTCCAAATCAGAAGCTCTACTCTAAAGATGGATCTACTTGGCCTGCTCATTTTAGAAAAAGCATGAGTGAGAAAGATTTGAAAGATTTTCAGAAGAGGAGGAAATTTAAATTTACTGTCCCTCCTATTGCAATACAATGGGATTGAAGCAAATTTCCCACTAAAAAGAGCAAACATGGAAACAGTGGCATTTACAGGACAGGAAATCATTACGGTTCCATGTAGTAAGCTGAAGATGAGCACTGATACTTTATACACAAACTCTAATAGGAATTTTTGAATGGAAGGTAGAGAAACAAACAAGCTTGAACACTTTAAACAATACCTCATTAATATAAGAGTAAATTGAAGTCTTTTACCTAGGGAGTTGTAATTATAAAAAGTCAGATTTCTTTTTTTTTTGTTTTGGTGGTGTTTGCTTGGGTTTGTTTGTTTGTTTGGGTTTTTGTTGGGTTTTTTTCTTTCTTCCATTCCTCCCCCCCACCCCCCTTCCCCAGCTAGTACCTTTCAGTGATGGCAACAAATTTATTAGACTGTCTGAATACAGAGTTCAGTCCCAGGTTTTTAACATCATATTTCCTTTGGTCATACTTGTGACAATAATGATCATACAATTTCAAGAAAAATTGAAAGAATAGTTTCCAAACTAGTATTCTCTTTCCACACCCTCATGTTAATTCCATCTTCTCTGGACTGAGTTGTTGTGTAATGGTTTTACCAAACATCATTTGGTGATCTGGCATTATGTCCTCTTTTTCTGCTGCCAAGCTGCAATGCTCCTGACAAGTGATTGACTACATCAAAAAAGTTTTGAAGATTGGGCTGGGGAAATTATACATGCTGCTTTATTTGACTGAAAAAAAAGCAGTGTGTCTTCTTGGAAATGATTCATATTCATATGGATGCAATATAATTTGTTACTTAATGTATGCTGATCCTTCACCAGTTCTTTTCGCCATTTTCTACTGCTGGCTGCTATTGCTGTTGGGATCGGACAGTTGCCTTAGAACCCCTCTGTTGCTCTTGTGATCTCTTATTTTGTCTCCTGAGTAGATACCACTACTTAGGGGAGGTTTCAGGCTGTATGCTGCATAAATATACATTCACAGAGGAATTGGGATGTCGCTTTTCTGAATATTCTTGCTATAAAACCAAGGAAAATAGTTTCTTGATAAACAAGGTGAAACATAAATGATGGATAGAAAAGCAAAGGAAATTTTTAACTGATCACTAGTAATTCATATCCATAATCCTCTGATTCTGCCGAGATTTCTTACATTTGATCTTGTTGGTTTAGCTAAATGAAAGAAAAAATAACATTGATTATGTGGCATGAAAATATAGCATGAAAGCATGAGGTGTCCTATGTTGCTCTTTCAGTATGTTTTGGGCCTGTCTAAAGAAATGGAAAGTTTGTTCAGTCTGCATTTTTTTTAGGCTAGAATGTTTCTATGGAGGTTTAGACCATGTCTTTTTTTTTTTTTAAAAAAAGTTTTCAATTAGAAACTGCAATTGTGCTATATGTGGGGATTCTGGGTTGAAATCTTATATCAAGTTATTGCAGGCTAAATGATCACAAAATTCCTTTCAGATTTTAATACCAGTGGTTTTTTGAAAATGAATTATTTAACTTCTGTAGGGAAGCATCTGGCTGAACCTGGATGGACTCACCCATGCATTTCCACCGGCAGCTGAGGAATGACTTGATGGCAATATTTGATAGCGTGTAAAGGTTTGTCTCTGCACATTGCTACGTTTCTTGATGCCCTTGTGCTTAATTTTCGTTTCCCCTTTTCTCCAGAAGAGTTCAGACTTCAGAGAAAAGGTGGCGAATCTGCACACTGTGAGTGTAACTTCCTGCCCACGAGCACAGATTGCCAACGGAACAATGCTGACTCAACACAAAACCCAGCAGCCTTTCTTCCTCGCCACTTCTAAACTGTCAGGCTGTGCCTTGCCAAGTGGAAGATGCTGAAGTGCATCTTTGCAATCTTCTGATTTTCTTTCCCACTTTGTGGGCTGTGGCGGGGTCTGCTCAGACAAACATACAAACACTAAGGTGAAGCTGACCTTAGTATGTTTTGCTCTTTCTCAGCCTCTCTCAGCAAACCATCAATAACAGTCCCAATAACACCGATCTTTCTCCAGAACAGAACTAGTTTCTTTTTTCCTGTTGTAATTGTACTTGTTGCCTCCCGGTAGCTTTGGAGATGCTGAGATGTTGTATACAGCAGAATGACAAGACACTACATTCCTCCTGCCTAAATAATAAATATTTTTCCATCTGCACATCTGGAGCTCCTGAACAAGGAAGCATGGAAAGTTGGAAACGTGAGGTTGCGGAGTCAAGCATTCCTATGTTGGGGAATACCAGAACGCCTTACTTCAGACTCAGTGCAGCCATCCTTGCATATGCATCATACTTACTGAGTAATTGACCATCTGCTGCTTTGTTGAGGCAGCCCTCTCTTTTCTCCCACTTTCCTCAGGTCTCAGTGACTTTCTCAGGCTCCCATTCTTTCCATGTTTTTGGTCTAGCTGTACCTGCTGGCCTTCAGGTGCCACTATTTTCTCTTACTGTTGTAATTCTTGTTCTGCTGTAATTCCTTGTGTACCTTTTTAGACCTACTGAGTTGTCCATCTGCATCTGAGTCACAACAACAGAAGCAGGATCCCTCATCTTCATGTAGGTGTCTAGGGTTTTCATTGCCTGCAACAGCAGAAATTTTAAGTGAAAGATCCTAAAGAGTATTTGCTGCAAATACAATATTGGGGAAGTTATCCCAAACCAGCCTCTCCTGAAGATATGGGAACTGAAATTTTTCAAAAGCCATAAGCAAAAGGGATGTAAAAATTCCACAGGAGTGCCTTTTCTCTTCCCTACCCTCTCCGTTTTTCTAATTCTTTTACCTATCATGAAGGAGAAAGCTTTTTCAAAGTAAACATCAGAATTTTGTCAGAATGCCTGAAGGGTGTGCACTTTAAGGAGTGCAAACTTCTACAGACTAGTGGGATGAAAAATGTGGCAGTATTTCTTATTAGTTTAGTTTTCCTCTCTAGCAATAATTGAAAATCCACTGTTCTCCAATTACAGGTTCTCTTCTTCCTAGAATTGTGTAGTTGCTTTTCAGAATTTCTTCAACTGTTGCTGTCAGTTTGGGTACATTGCTCCTGCATATAGTCAGGAATGGAGCAAAAGAAGGGACAGGTGCCTTCTGAAGAACACAGGTCCTATTTTATGCAGCTTTTCTCTTTTCTGTGGAACTGCAGACATGGGAAACTGTGGTTCTCTCTGATTCCAAGGTCATAGTTACTTGATTTGCATGGTGTCCCAGCCAATTTTTCACAGTACTGCCTTGCACTTTGGCTTTTTTTTTAATAATTTATTCATACAGACAAATCTTCCTTTTGTTTTTTACCTTTTCCCTTTATTTCTGGTAAAGAGACATGTCACATTCTTATAAAAATAATGATCCTGATTTTTTGTAAGGTATGTCTCCAAGAATCCTCACTAAAATATTACGTCTTAGATCTCATACTTACATGAAAGAGAAAAGTTTTATTAGTAGAAAAACTAGCTTAGAAAGCAAAGTTTATTCATTAATGTATTATTTCAAAATTACTCATGTGACATGATACAGTTCCTTATTTGCAGCTCAGAACTTCCCTGTATCTGTCGGGTCTTAAAAACCAAAAAGGATTTGCTAATCCAGTTCAGTGCAGAAGAGTTTTCCTGCAAGGCACAGATTTGGTCTTCAGCATCAATTTCAGGTGAAGGGGAGAAGGGACTGAAACATTTGGCAATGGCTGCCTACCTGCTCCTGATTTTTCTCTTTTCCTTTGGTACATCTCTTCAAATGTCTGGTAAGTCTTGGTCCTCTGCTGCGTATGGAGGTTTGCAAGTTGTTTCTCATGCTTTCCTGATGTCCTCCTTGGTGGACAGTGAGTTTAGATCTAGTCAGAGCATGTAATCTGAAACAGTTTTATTCAGCTCTTAAACTTGGTGGTATCTGTATAGGCATTCTGTTTCCTTAACCTGGTTTTCAAAGTGGTGTATGAGTGAAAGAAATATGCCAACAGATGTGGGCATAACCTAGACAGTGTTGATTCTGGAAAATCAGCCAGCTGAATGCAGACAAAAGTTGATCCAAAATTACTCCATTGGAGGTTAGAACATCTCAGAAGTACAGGGCAGTGAACTCTCAGCATGCATGGAACCACTGTCTGATGTGTGCTTGGAGTTTCTTAGACAGCCCATACGGACTATGGCATACTGATCGTTGAGTATTGGAGTCCTGTTTCCAAGCTGACAGCTTTAGGAAGGGCCTTAAAAGCTTCTGTCTGTTAAATTTCAGACATTGCTACTGCTGAGAGGAAAACAAATGATGCTGTGTCTGCAGCTCTTTCCTGCAGGAAGCTCCTAACTAGAGAACTGCGGGAGACCGGTGCTATCACTTGAATGGCAGCAGGGACTAGCCAACACTGATCTAATCGACTACAGGAGAATTTCTTCTGTTCGTGTTTTTGGGCGAGACCACGCTGGCTCTGACCCAGCCTCTGCTAACCTTCTCAAGAACCACTGCAGCAGGAAAGCTGTGCCAGGGGAAATGCCATCTGGCTTGTTCAGGTCTGCAGCCTTTCAGAGAAACATCACTGAGGCTGCTTGACCACTACCTGGCAACTCTGGGATGGCAGGGGGTCATGAAGCCCCATTTAACTATCCCACCCCTGGCAAGAAACCTTGGGTGGCAGTAAAGCTCAATGGCAGAGCAGAGCTATTTGGATGATGCTGTTGCATAGCGGGGACCTAAGGGATGCAAGGCAAGCTGCAAAAATGGTCAAGGTTTGGAGCAGGCTGAAGTTGTGCCCCTTTTTTGAAGCTGGTCTTAAGAAACAAAACCCTGTTGTGCAGTGTCTCACATTTCTATTTACAAGTGTAGCTATTAATGGCACTTAGGAAACTTACTTAGCTTAACTGTGCTCAGAACTGAAGTGATGATGCTGCAAGTTGTGGCTTCCCTCCTTAGAAACTCACAAGTTGAACTCTGTGAAGAAACGACTTTTTGTACAGTTGCCAAAAATTTCCAAAATAATTAACCAGAAACAAAAAATACCCCACTTGCTTGATGAGCTGAAAACCACAATGTCATTCTTGGCCAAACACAAAAATGGTTGAATTTTGAGTATGTATGTAAACCATTTTTGATAGCTCTAAAGCAAGAAGTCCTTTTACTTGCAAAATTGAAGCTTGTTTAATATGCTGCGTGGTGGTGGAACTTTGAAGAACTCATGAAATTTAATAAAGGTCATTTTTGAATGGCATTTTGAGAACAGTGTGCTTTAAGGACGGATGTGAAGAAGAGCAATTTCTCTTGAAAGAGCTATATTTTCAGCTTCTGTGTTGCTTGCATCTTAAGAACATTTTGATGAATATCCTTCATACTGATGATTAACCTCCTCTGATTTCTTTCTCTATGGACTCCATATGTTGAATTTTTTTGTTGTAGCAGACTGTCAAATAGCAACTAACTGACTTGTCTCCTACATAATCTCTGCTCAGATGTTTGCGTTCTCATTTTATTTTCTAGATAGGGGAATATTTTCAATCTATAATGAAGACAGCAAGCTTTGCGCCCAAGCTCAAAACTCTAGCTCGGTCATAACTACCACTTGTGACGAGCACAACGAGTTTCAAAAGTTCAGGTGGGTCTCTGCCATGCAGCTGCTGAGCATGGCCCTCAAGCTGTGCCTGGGAGTGCTCACCAAGGACGACGAGGCTGCCATCACGTTGGAATCCTGTAACAGGACGAATGAACTCCAGTGGTGGGAATGTAGAAACGAGACACTCGCAACCCACAGCAAGGATTTATTTTTCAACTATGGCAAAGGGAAGGGGAAGAAAATCAGGTTGTCCAAAGGATCAGGCAAAGGGAGCAGGTGGAAAATCCATGGAACTGCAGAGAGCCTGTGCTCTCAGCGCTATGAGGGTGAGTACTGAAAATTAATCTCTATTTCTAGGTAACTTGACTGCCCCTATTTACAAAGCATTCTGCTGCCTGCTTGTCATGCAGCAACCCTTTTCTTACAGTGATGTCAGTAGGGGAGCTAACCACAAACAGGGTGTAGAAATGCAAGGCAAATATGACTACACATTTCTGTGTAACTCAGAAACTGCAATTCTTTCAAATGATAGAATAAAATGACAAAGGCCTATGATGTAATCACAAGGGATAATGGGAATTTTGTTTGTACAGCAAGAGCAGGAGGAAATCTATGACTGTTTCAAAATATGTCTGATCAATTTGTAGAATAAGTGGTGATTGTGTTGTATTTAAATATTTATTGTTGCTATTACTTGGTTTGACCATGTGCTATTTCTAAGAAGTTAATTTCTAGTTAACATAGACGTAATCCACTTTTAATAGTGTTTACCTAGTGTATCCCAGGCCCAGCAAGAAGAAAAAGTAGGAAAAAGCAAAAGGAAAAACAGTGCTTAATCATTCAGGATACAATAAGTCCTAACACCCTGACAAAGGAACACTGGAGAGTCAAATCTCCTTTTCCTGCATTATTATCCCTCTTGGATTATGTAGAGTGGGCATCCAAGCTCAAGTGCTCAACCTCCTTTCTACTGTGACACTGGTAAGGTGGGAAGTTAAATAACAAGGGATGAAATTTTTGCTGTGCCCCACAGCAGGTCCAGATGGAATGAAGTTTGTCATAATTTTGTTCAGATAGCAGCAAATTAGACTGCATAGAGGATGGGAGGGTCACTTCCCAGCAGAGTCACTTGCAAATTGAGGTTATAACTTCCCCTTATGAAGACTAATAAAAATATTCTGATACCTTCTTTCCAAGCCTCTTCAACCATATGGAAAAAAAAAAAAAAAAAAAAAGGAACCTAAACATCATCCACTGACAGGAGTATGTATGCAATGGGAGCAGCTGAGTCACGAGCACTTCTGACACATTAGTCCAGATAGAAATGAAAAGAAAAAGATAGACAGAAGTTAGTCTGAGGGCCAATTAAGGCTTGTTTGAGAGTCTTAATTCTGAATATCTTGCTATAGTCATATCTGATTGGCACAACAGCCTTGGAAGGCTTTGTGGTAATGAAGTACTGTTGTGTTGAGCTCTTGCACAGCTCAACTGTGTCCATGGGGAGCTGGCTATGAGCAGACACTGTGGTGAACATCTGATACCAACTGACCAACTGATACTGATCTATGTTTCTCTCTGTAGATATCTATACACTGGGAGGAAATGCCTTTGGTGCACCTTGTGTGTTCCCTTTTAAGCTCAAAGGTAAATGGTACGCTGAGTGCATCCCTCGGAGTGATGATGCAGGCTCTCTCTGGTGCGCAACTTCTTCAGATTTTGATAAAGACCAATTTTTTGGCAATTGTCCACTAAAAGGTAATTTATTCATAAAGATTTCAGGAAAGGCATTAAGCAATTTTTCTTCCACTCTCATGGTCAAAATTTCCTTGGGATGTGGAAGTAGCATTGGACAGCAAACTGGATTCTGGCCAGCCTAGTTCACTGGTGAACGATGCAATGATAAAATGAGGTATCTGCTCTTCACGCTCACTGTTTCTCCAGCAGAGATGAGTAGTGGTCCTACAGTCCTACATATGGGGAGTATTCTGTGGGTGGTGACTGGGACTGATGGAAAAAGGAAGAGAAAACCCCTAGCACCAGGTGAGAAGAAAGTCAGGGCAAAAGGAAGGCAGAAAGAAGTGCAATGGATGAGGAAGGTGAGACACAGGGAAGCAGGACAGTTGTGTATCATGGGATGCAGCAGAGAACAGGAGAGCTGCAGTGAATGGAAGGGCGCAGGGACACGGGCAGTGACCTTCACCTGCCTTTGGTGCTCCAGTGCTCCTTATGCCTACAAATCATCCCACACAGCTTTCCAATAACCCCAGCACAAATTCCTTACCCCTTCACCCCCACTTCACATCTGGTTGATAGGGAATGATCATTTCTGTCATGTTGAGAGGTCTGGGAGAGCGTAAGAGGGGTCCCAAGGTAAGAAACGGGTGTGGACACCAAAATTTTCTGTATGGGGAATAGAGAAATGCATGTGTACATGTAGAATATATCAGTAAGTGGGTTAATGTAGAGTAAACTGTGAGAAAAGTAGATGAGTCATAGAAATAAAAAGGAACAGTGTCAATGTAGAAAAAATCAGGTTTGTAAGGAGAAATAATTCCTTATGTCATTAATGTATTATTAATATTGAAAAAAGTGTATTTAAGTGGCGCAAACTATATGTAAAAAATTAGCAAATCATACAGTTAGTTTTAGTCTGCAATGAAGATTTTATTTCCTGTGTTAGCAAGTATGATTATCTTGTCAAGTTGCTGTTATGTTTTATAGACATCATCCACAACAAACTTTGGAAAACAAATCCTGTAACAGAAACTCACTATCAGATAAACTCAGAATCACTTTTGACATGGCACCAAGCAAGAAAAAGCTGCCAGCAGCAGAATGCAGAATTATTAAGTATCACAGACCTTCATGAAGAAATGTATTTATTAGGTAAAGTAAAAGAAAAACCAAGTTAATGCATATGTTTAAAATGTACGTCAGCTCCAAGAGCTTCAACATGGTTACTTGTATTTACCTTGTGCAAATAGGTCTTAGTGACATTCTTAAAAAAGCTTGTCCCTTTCTCACAAAAAAATTATTAAAATAGTGGAAAAAAATCTAAGTTAAGAAAAAGATATCTACTATGACAATTTTTCTTTTTCCATGCTTTAAAATTTTATTTTGAATTTTATTGAATAACTTACAAAATCAGAGGCATTTAATAACTTGACTGTTTCTTTTGACCATTTAGGGCTCACTAGTGACCTGGGTGTCAATGCAAAGCTCTGGACTGGTCTTTTCAGTGCACTTGACAGTGGCTGGCAATGGATTGGGGGCAGTCCTTTCAGATACCTAAACTGGGCTCCAGGTAAGTGCACTTTTCTGAAACAATGATCAGCATCTGGGCCAAAATTCTCTTCTCTTCCCCAAATTCCTGTTACCTAATTCCTTTGGTTTCATAGAATTTTCACAGGTTACAGGGATTATGGGGAAGGTAGGATATTACAGTAATAGGGATCACACCTGAGATGGATTATCATTAATTCTGAGTTTCCCAAAGAAAGCAGATAGCTCATCCAAGAAAACAGTTAAAACCAAATATGTACACCTCATTCTATTTTTTTTTCCATCCACAATTTTCTCATCAGACATATTATTCAATCCAAACAAAAAAAACTCATGAAAAATGATATAAAGAGAATTTAAAGAAAAGAGAAAAAAATTAAAGAGAAACATTACAGTAAAAATACTTTCAATTGTTCTCAGTTACTGCTTATGACATTTATCTGATGTACTTTATCTCAATAAGTTTCCACTCTTTTCTTAGGATCTAAGTCATCATCTTGCATGTTGCCATGTTAGGTATTTTCACAATAGTTGTTGTGACTACAGGGAATTCCGAAGGGCAAGCACTCCCATGGAATTAAATATGCATTTCATGTCCACTGTTCAACTGTAAAGGATGTTGAGTTGTTTCTAATACTACCACCCCATAAGGAATTGTCTTAGACGAACTTTTATAAAGCTTTTTTCTGCATACTGCCATACTTCAAATACACTGAATTTCTTCATAAGCAGTGCATGGGAGAAAAGGGGCAAGTCTCATGTTTGAAATCTCAGCCCTCTCGACCATCCCAGTGGTGCTCCCTTGTCACCTCTCCTGGGAATTATCACTCTGAAGAATAATATGCCGGTGGCTTTGCAGCTCCAAAAGACCTGCACCTTCCCTCCTGTGATGAGGTGAAAATTTTCAATGTTAACAGAGGGATTCTGTGCCTCTTTCCTAAAGGAAACCCATCTGTGGAATCTGGAAAAATATGTGGGACCTTCCAAGGTAGGAATGGCAAATGGGAAAACCAGGTGTGTGATCGGAAACTGGGATATATCTGCCAAAAGAGAAACTCCTCCTTAGATTCCTCCATTATTGCCTCAGGTAAGCTGGTCAAAAAATAAGGCTATTTTGCAGTGAGTGGGAAATACTGGGAGGATGCCATATATGAAATAAGAATATATTGTTAAAACAAAAGGATTACACTTGTTGACCTGGGTCAAATACTGAGAAAACTTTAATTTTCTGGCTCATTTTAAAGTTGATGTCTAGATGTTGTTCATCATTTTGAAAAGATCCCAAGGTACTAAAGAAGGCAGGATTATGTGTTTAGTCATGTTATCCAGACCACGAAATACTGAGGAATATCCTGTGCTCTGAAAAATACACTGAAGATGTGTCCTGCTAAAAGATGTGAGCCAGAGTTCATGCTCCCCTGCTCTCTCTGACCCTTTTTGTTCTATTCTGAAAGGAAAAATTCAGAATATGGGGCTGGCACCTTTTCCCAATTGAGTTCCCTCTCCACCTGAGGCAGACTAGGTCTTATCTATGTAAAGGAAAAGGTGTGCAGTTACTTCACCTGGGAATTCCCAGCATGCAACTAACTCTACAGTAACTCCCTCAACTGCATATATACTCATATTTAAGATTATTCTCTGGCTCAGGGGATGAATGGCACATCATAGCTGGTATTCTGTACTTTCTGGCAGCATCCAGACAGCTCACTGGGAATGGGTTATGATCCATGCTAACCTCCATACTATGCCTGGATGTTGTTTAAGGAAACGCAAGTTTGTGCAGGTCAAAACCACGTCCAGGGAGCATTGACCAATGTGGCTGATCACACGCCAATGCCAGGCACACATCCTGCCCTCTTCAGTTTACTGCATAGGTGCAGACCGTGTGAACCTTCAAAGCAATGGAAGATGGCTGGCCATTCTAAATTCACACCAAGAAATAGCTGCTGAACAAAGTGCCTGGCTTTTCTGTGCAGCTGGGATTTCTGACATGTCTGGTATAACATAAATGTGTCTGGGCTCTCTGTTACATGATTTGGGCTGCGCAGGAGCTCCAACTGGCTCCCAAGCACCTGGTGTTTCCAGTGAAAAAATGTACAAAATCTCCAAAATTCAGCAAGATAAAGCCCCTGTGTGGGAAAAGAGGCTCTCTTCTGTAAAACATGGCTGTACTCAGAGCCTTGCTGAGGGGGATTTAGCATGGAGTTGTGCCCTGCAAGTTTGTATACCAAATTACTTAGTATTTATTTAATCCTGTAAAGGAGGTTTTTGGTAGCTCCCAGCACAACTGGGATGGAAAAACTGTTTTGATTTGTCATGATCCTCAGACTTGTGCTTCTCTCCTCTGCCAGTATGTGCTCCAATATTTCAAATTCATGTCAGTACATGTCATTTTCTTTTTGGTTAAAAGAAAGTGCTGAACAGGACTGCTCATTAGTTGTTTGAAATATTCTTTTTAGGTGACTTAAAGCCTTTTAAGTGCCCCAGGCAATGGGTGGCCTATGCAGGTCATTGTTATAGAATTTACAGAACACCCAAAATATGGAAAGAAGCCCAGTCTTCTTGTAGGAAAGAAGATGGAGAGCTGGCGAGTATTCATAATATCGAGGAGCACAGTTTTACAGTGTCTCAGCTTGGGTACAGTGAGTATTCCTGCAGGTCACTTTTTTATCTGGAATTATACTGTTGCTATTATTCATTTAATCATTGTAACCATGATCTTAAATGTTTTTTAAAAAGTCCTTCTTCAGTCAAAAGTGGGTGTGAGATGTGGTTGTTCCATTTTAAGACATACCCATACCTACAATTACCTTTGTGTTCCCAGAGCCAGACGATGAGCTGTGGATTGGTCTAAATGACTTCAGGGTTCAAATGTATTTTGAATGGAGTGATGGGACACCCGTGACTTATACCAAATGGCATCACGGAGAGCCGACCCACACAGGGAATAAGGCAGACTGCATTGTTATGAAGGGAGAGGTAAAAATCCCTCTCCCACTCTCATCCTTTCTTCTGTCCTTTTTGCCCCCCAAAAGGAAAACATCTGTGACAAAAGTAAAATAAGAAAAAAAGAAAAACGGACAAGAGTATTAAAAGTTTTTATGAACTTGGTTTAATTCAGAATATCTTAGTGTGGAAGGAGACTGGAGACCAGATCTAGGAAGGTGGATGATGGAGCACCAGAAGCAGTGCACTGCGCTGAGGCTTGGCCTGCTCTGCGACAGCTAGGATGAATCTGTCTAAAATTGGTTGAAGTAATTCAACATCCACATTCAACATGGCTGGTCATAGCTACATAGCATGATTCTTAGGTTTCCCATAAAGCACCTAAAATACAGGTTTACTGGAGCTACTTTGGAGGCTCATATTACTGGAGGCACAAAAAATTAGGTACAAAAAATTCTATCTTGTTTTATACACAGCATAAACAAAGATAATACTATGGAAAAAGACTTAAAAATACATTTTTCATATTTTATGTTTAGTTTATCCAGCATTTCCTTGTTATTTTCATCTGGTTATATGAACATAATAAATACTATGCTGATGAGAATAGAGTGGAACAGCATGTTTCCTTCCTGCTCTCACCAGCCATTGAGTGTTTAATACATGCAACCTTCATTCTCACACCTCTGAGGAAATGTGGCCCTTACTGTTGTTATTGTGTTTCCTATTTGAGAGTTTTGGAGAAAGCAGGAAGGCAAGGAAGAGAGCTGAAACAGCCTCATCCATACAAAGAGAAAAGGGCTCTTCTCTAAAAGGGATTTTCTCTAGATTTCACTTCTCTTTGTGGTTTCTTCTTACCATGCTCAGGATGGATCCTGGGCTGACAGTGCTTGTGAAATAAAGCTCGGTTACATCTGTAAAAGGAAACCTTTGGCAGAAGAACCAGGGGCAGAAGAGGTTACTTACCCAGGCTGCCAGAAAGTAAGTGTAAAACAAAAGCAGTGAAAGGTCGTTACATCTTACTTTCACACCCATGATGGTGAGAATCACAGAAGCCAATTATTTTGACTGTTCTTGGTGGAGCCCTCGAAAACTGTTAATTTTGTATGTACTGATACTGCTTAGACTAATGGGGAAGTTTTTTCTTTATTTAACCAAAATAGATCGACTTCTTTTTTGCGTTCCCTTACACATGCACTTCACTCAACTCTCTTCTAATGCAGAACTGGTCACTGCACCCGTAAAAGCCACTCTCTGCAGAGCATGTCAGTATTTTTTCATGCTATAACTCCCTGGTCTTGGGTTGCACGCAGCCTTCTCCATTCAATCAATTCGCCACAGGAGGCATGAACATTTAAGCTGATTGGTTTGCAGATTGCTCATAGCCTTTTGCAACAGCTACACTTCCAGAAGGAGAAGGCAGAGCAGGTTTTACACAAGGAGCTGCAAAGTGCCTGTGAGTGTGCTTGCCAGCTCTGAGTCATAACCACGGCTCACGGCTCGCAAATACCCCTTGTGTGTCCTTCATCAAGGGGCAAGACGCAGAGCTGTGGTTACAAAAGCTATGCTTGATTATCCTCTTCATTTCTTCTCATGGCTTCTGAGATTAATTTTGACTTGGGGTGTGGTATTAATGTGGCGTTTGGAAGTGTACTCTGCTGCGCAACCTGACAGCCCCTCCGTGTATCTCTGCTGTTGACGCTGACAGGGCTGGATGAAGCACGGCTTTTACTGTTACTCCATCGGGCAGTTACCAGCAACATTTTCAGAAGCAAAACAGATCTGTAAAGAAAACAAAGGTTTCCTGGCTACTGTGACAGACAGGTACGGAAACATAATTCTTGTCCTTTCATACGTGCAACCGGGATGGAAGGGCCAAACAGAAATCTCTTCTTACTTTACAGTTATTCATAGCGTCTAGTGTGAAACCACTCCTTTGCTGGAAAATCTGTGGTAGAACTGAAGAAGTATTGCAAAATACATGAGGGGCTTGCATATCATCAATACAAACATTCAAGCCATTGCTACTGCACGCCTACACTGTTGCTGACCCCAGGAATTAAAAAATTGAGTCAACCGCCCAAAACCCCCAAATTGCCAGATTGTTTTAAGACTTATTGAACCAAAGATAAACAGATAAACATGAAACTATTTATTTCTTCTGCATTTGAGCTTTTCAGCAACAAGCGGATCTGGAAATTTACCCTTTTTAGAATAAAAGTAGATTTTTTTCCCCAGAGTAACAAGATTTAAAGATCTAGACCTTATAATAAAGCTCAGTAAAACACTGTAGCCCTTATTTATATGAATGAATAACATATATGCATCAACACAAGTATTGTTTGGCTTGCGTTGTTCATTGTGCAGTACAAAAGAATAGAATCACTCTGAATTCTAAACATGATTTACATTACCAAAATATAAAATAAAATTTAATTTATATGACAATTAGAACTATAGAAGTGAGACATTACCGTTGCTTCAATCCATCCTTATCTTTTCCCACGTATTAACAAATTGCCTTAACTTTACCAGATTTGCTACCATGAGCTGTTTGGAGAAATGAACAAATTAGATAAAATGTGATACATCAGTTTGGTACTTATTCTTCACAGATATGAACAAGCTTTTTTGACTTCTGTAATTGGATTCAACCCAGCAAAGTATTTCTGGATTGGTCTCTCAGACACGGAGGAGCAGGGGATGTTCAGGTGGGCCAGTGGAGATGCGGTCACCTTCACTCACTGGAACGCAGGAATGCCTGGTAGGTGCCACAGGGGCCACCGAGCTTCTGCTCTGGGGACCCAAGAAGTGAGGGTTTGAAAGCTAAAAAGTGGTTTAGAAACTCTTCTGTCATAAAGTGGCAGAAACGACAGTGCAACTTTCCACTTGTGTTAAGGAGATTAAATGAGGGATCTTGGTAACTCCTTCCAGTAGACCACCTGGGACTGGATGTGTCTGTTGGTATCATTCGCTTTTTGTTGTCTGATGGTTTTGATAAGTGATCCATAGTATCTTGTAAAAGGAATTTGATAAAATTGCTTTTTATGATTTAATTGAAATGCATGTGAGCTACTGTGAGTTATTGGCATCCAAACACAGTGGGGGCAGGTGCTCTTAAGTAGCATATACTTTGGGAAGATGCAGCCATTTATCAATAAGGTTTAAAAATTTTATGTTTCATGAAGGAAGGGAGTCAGGCTGTGTGGCCATGATAACAGGAACTTCAGCTGGATTATGGGATATTTTGAACTGTGAAGAAACAAACATGTTTCTCTGCAAGCAGCTGGTGGAAGGAGTGACCCCCCCTCCTCCTCCAGTGACGACCCCTCTCCCGTCGTGCCCAGAAGGATGGCAATCCATTCCTCAGAGCAGCTCCTGCTTCAAAGTAGGTGTTTAATTTCTGAATGCAAACGCTTGTCATTTCAAATAAGAATAACTTTCGTGTATGCATGGAAGGTGGATTTTACCCTGCCTACCTGATAGGCAGTCTGTGGTAACATGTCTGGGAAGTGCTGGAAAGTGCTGTATGTAGGTTGAACTGAAGTCTGGAGTCACAGGGACTCTGAGATGATAGGAAAAGCAAAGTTGCTTTAATAATAATTAAATAATTTAATAATAATTAAATTTGATAGATGACCACAGGCTTATGGTTGTACAATTAAATAGGAAGTGATAAAACCAGAGACCAGGAGACCAGAAGAAAGATAGAAGCCCAGAATGCTGTTTCTAAATTTCTGTAATACCCAGCACAGTATTCAATTGTTTGCTTTTTATAGATTTTTCAGGGAGGAAGGGAAAAAATGCAAACATGGTTTGGTGCACGAGATTTTTGCAGAGCCATTGGAGGAGATTTGGCATGTATCCACAGTGAAGAAGAACAAAACCTAATAGCTGGCTTGTAAGTATCTGCACAGTCCATTGTTTAAATATAGGAAAAAAAAACATTTAAAAATTACCTTTCTGAAAGACATAAGGGATTTCTGGTGATCAGTTTCTACATTGCAAAGATGGTGTATATCTTTGCAAAGTGGCAGAAGGAAACGGGTAGAAAGAGGTGAGAAAAGGCTTTTTTTGGCAGGTCTCTGGGAAGGTGGTGCTATGCATTGAAGTAGCCTGAGCATACACAAAAATGAAAGAAGGATCACCAAAATTGGTTTCAACTGAGTTTAGTTCAAAGAAATAACACTGATCTTTTTACCTCATTTGTAGTTGATCAGTAGATGAAATACTCTTGATTGAAGGAATAGTTTGTGCTGCTTTTCTTCCTTAGTTAAGGGGAAAAATTGGGAGGCTAAGGAAAACCTGACCTACTGATGTGCTTATATAAATGTTTAAATTAAGCCTATGAAGACAGACAGGTCTGAATTTGGATGCCTAAGCTATTTGGTGGAACCAAGACCTTAAAATATATTTTCATTTAACTTGGTATTTGTGGACTCATGACACCTGTGATCTTTCCCATGAAGCTCTGTGTTTCACTGCTTCCTGCCACATGCAGTGCCAGGGTGTTTTCCCCCACATGGCAATTGAATGATAACTATCTCAAATGATATTTCAAGCATCAAAACACTGAGAATAATGTAATGATATACATTCTCCTTCTCTATTTCACACTGTATCTGATTGTCTATATTTGTAATCATCCAGAAAGAGAGATTATCTTCACCTATCTTACTGGATGGGTTTAAGTGCCTTGGACTCCGACAGCGGATTTATATGGAGTGATGGCTCACCAGTGAGTAAATAGTTTATTGTTCCAGATTTCTGTCTAATTTTCCATGTATATCTTGGCAGACAGCTGTCACAAGTCCTCCTATACAAGCTGCAAGTGACCGTAAGTCTTTACTACCCGATTACACTCTAGGAATTATTTTTTATCTTTTGATAGTTCATAGTTATAGATAACAGTATGACATTTAGAGTAATGAAGTAACGCCAAAGGTGATGGAATATCTCTCTTGATCTAAGCAAATCTGGTTGTACTAATCTCTATATTCCCATTTGTCATTTACTGTTAGAAATAATTTTGTGTGTCTACACGAGCTAGGCTTTGTTGCCCTCACCATCTTAAGCAGATCAAGGTCTGCAAGGCCCAAGTCCATATGGCAGCACTGATG
Organism: Buteo buteo; assembly: GCF_964188355.1. Lineage (NCBI taxonomy): Eukaryota > Metazoa > Chordata > Aves > Accipitriformes > Accipitridae > Buteo > Buteo buteo. The sequence continues at coordinate 22,961,523 of NC_134172.1, read as the reverse complement.
GATTGTCTTAGGTTGAAACATCAGAGCAGGATAACCAACCCAGGGGTCAGAGGGCAGTACTTAGATACTTCTTTCTAAAGCTTGACAGGACAACTTAATCTCTCCTGATAACAAAGAGGGCAATAACTTCTTGGCTTACTAACATGGCTTATAAATACACAGATGAATCATTATGCTCTGCAAGGGTCATGTCCTTCTCCTTACAAGGTCTGGCACCAAAGCACAAGACAGACCATGAAATCAAATGAAGTACATTCTTCTTTAACAGGATGATATAAGACAGTCATTTCACTTTAAAAGGAAAATAGTAACAAGGCTGTGTTTCCACTATAGGTAAATTTTGAAAAATGGGCAAATGGAGAACCAAACAATTATGATGGAAATGAAAAATGTGGCGTGTTTAATGGCTACAATAATATGAACTGGAATGATTTATTCTGTGAACATATGCAGGACTATGTTTGCCAAATAAAAAAAGGTAGGATTACTTTCTTCTTTGAGACAGATAAGGACATCCTTTCCAGGTCAGATCGCACTGTCTGCATGTATTAGAGCCAGCTGTGCCATCAAGCACAATGAAACACTTAATACATTTTAATTTAAATAAAAGCAGTTGAAAACTATGAATTCATCCATGGGATACACATGTAAGTTTGGGATATTGACTAAGTGAAATCCAGCAGCCTAAAGTTGTGCATAGCTTCTGTAAACTTAACTTGTGATCAGCTGTAACATTGTATTTTGCTGAGTGTAACACCTTTTTTTCAGATATTCTGAGAAATTCTGTGACAAAAATATGCATATTGAGTAACTCTTCTGATTAATTGTATTCCTTGGAATTAAAATGCTAACACCTGTATAAATATATTTAATTGAGAGATGTCTGAGAAACATAATATACTCAGATGCTGATTTACATTGCAGGAGCATCACTGAAACCAGAGCCTACTTCCACATTCAGTAAGTCTTTTACTTTCAATAACAGAAATAAATTAATATATAATGATGTTAATTTCTATTACAGACTGCTTAATGTTTTACCTTGCAGATTATGAATATATTGTTAGTGAAGATGACTGGATAATATATAATCACAAGGAATACTACTTCAGCAAGGAACCAATGCCTATGGAAAAAGCAAGGAACTTTTGCAAGAAGAATGGTGGTGATCTTGCTGTCATTGAGAGTGAAAGTGAAAAAAATTTTCTCTGGAAATATGTAAGAAACATGTTTTACTTCAAAAATGCACCGTTCTGTCCTGCACTGAGGCACCTTTTTCAGCTGGCTTGTGAAATATTAGAAAGTAGTCACCATCATAAAAACCATCAGTGCCACCTTTCATGGGCTTTTCTACTTAGGAGCGTTGCCATAATAATTATTTTCATACATTGCTACATATAGACAAACCCTCACCTTCTTTTCAAGAACACTCTCAGGGTGCAACTTTTGAAAACCTTGCTTTGTTTAGCTGAAAGCTACAGTTACTGAGTATGTTTTGTTTTCCAACTCATTCTCTTCACAGAATTCAAGAAAAGATTTTCCCTTTTTTTTTTTTGCCAAAACAGATTTCAGATTTTCAGTAAAAGGTTTAAGCCAGAATATTTTCTAATAGAAAGAGAATAACCTCATGGTGATATACTCTTTTGGAAATATTTTCATACTATTAAAACCAAATGTGATTCCATCCTTTCCTCCACATGACTAAGTACTAAACCCCACCATTTACTTGTAGCCTTTTGGCAAATTCTAACTATGCTTTCCTAAAACTCTTAAAAATATTGCTTTATTTTATAGCTAGCTTAAGAGGTTGTTCTTACCTTCTTAACATAGCTTTTTGCTCTATTTCTTTTTCATCCCATTCTATTTTTTTTTTTTGTTTTTAAATTTAAATACTGGAAATTGGAGGAAAATTTTTCATTTAGTAGTTCAGGCACATAATCCCAGCAACTCCTTGCATGTTGCATACTATGTAATTGTACAACTGCAACTAAAGTGTTTTTTGAGATCTTGCTTATTTTGTTCAAAATCTATTTTCTTACAGCTCATTGAAATTCTAATTTTTTGTGTTTTAGACTTTCTATAAAGACTGGGGAAATAACTTTTATATTGGCTTAAGTGTGAGCCTTGACAAGACATTCAGGTAAGTAAAAACAAGTTAAATTTGTCAGACTCATAAAGTAACTATGTGGCATGGCTGTCTAAGAGACTGTTGAAGTTCAATGACTAATAAAATTTGTCTACAGCCATGCCTTGACATGAAGTTTTGAAATATGATTCTGCTCCTCAGGGGAGCACTTCTCCCATAATATTTGCACTATTTATTTCTCTTCTTTTGGTTCTATACTCTGCTTTTGTATTGTGTGGCTGAGATGTTCCTTCACAATCAGTGCAGCGTCATCCCCTTTTCCTTGTTAGATGAAAGATAAATTTGGTTGGAGGTCTCTAGGATGTTCCAGATGGTACTTGCAGACATTACTGACTATTAAAATGATCAAAGAAAAAGAACCCTTAAAACCTGCAGTGAGGGGCATCATGGAGGTGAAATATCAATACTGGAGAGCCCTTGTCTAGAAGGTAATTTCCAGGTGGTTGTACCGTTAGAGGCCAGGGCAGGACAGCTTCAGGCTACATAGAGTTATTACGTTTCTACAAATGTCTTTGGAAACATAGTTCTCTGGGAATGTCCTAAACCTTCCTTGGAGCCTTAGATGAGTTACAGATATATTTCTCCTGTGGTACTCTTCTCTCCTCCCCACTTTGCTCCCCCCCCTCCCCCCACCTTTTCTAGTGTCTTCTCCTGGGATTTGAAGCTTGGTCAGATGAGTTTCAGCCTCTTCATCACAGTCTTTCTTCTCTTGCCTCTGGATGTCTTTCTTGGCCACAAGCCAGAGAGACTGGATAGTTTCATCTCCTGGAGCTTCTGCTTTCTACGTCACATCCACTGCTCAGAAAACATTGTTGGTTGTCCAGTTCTCCCTTGCTTCCTCACTAGTTTCATCCTCCTTCCTGTTGGATGATGATGTTACTATTTGTCTTTATATTATTCCTCCTGGTTTATTGTGTACTGTGTTTTCCTATTTGGCTCGGGAAGATTTGCAAGTGGGAACAGCTAGGCATCCTTTTTGAATTCCATATTTGTATTTTACTTGCAAAAACATATATACAGTTGCTTAGTCTCTAAAAGTCTAAATTGCCCTGGAGCTGATGTTGTCTGAAGGCTCTCAGTCTTGGCAGATTCTCCACTTGACCCTTCTCCTTGCAGCACTCTGAGGATTTTTCACTTTTTTCTTAGCTACTTTTTGGGAATAAATTTGTGAATCACCAAACTAGGAAATGATTGTTGCACAACTGCAAGTAATAGCTGGATAGTATTAAAGACTTTCTTTGTTTAACAAAATGGTTCCCAGTGATCCCCAGTAGGTGGTTCAAGGCTCTTTCTTACCCTATGAGATTTTATATTATTACTTTTAGACCCAGGAAATTACTAAACTAGGCTCATTTCTGTTTCTGTGCTCCAGTGAAAGCCAGGTCCAGTGTTACACTGGTCTGTTTCCTGTAGGCCATCAATGCTCAGAGATCAAGAAAAGCTGGGACCACCACTTGAGACCATTAGTTCAGATGTGGTCCAGGTCAGCAGAGTAGGCAGTTGACATAATGATATTTTTTACTAATACTGAGTGGAAGCTCTTGTTTTTCTTTTACCAGAGAACATGTGTTTGTCAGCTAGGATATAGGAACCTCTAATATGTCCCTTTCAAAGAAATATTAACTAATTAAACTGTGAATTATTATGCCCCCAAATTACTTCTTTCAGATGGATGGATGGAAGTCCAGTGAACTATGTTGCCTGGGCTCCAAACGAACCCAATTTTGCAAATAACGATGAAAACTGTGTGGTCATGTATACCCAAACAGGTGGGTGCTGTGACAACATTCAGTCTGCATGGTGTGGCATAGGCTTGGGAGGGCTGCATGTGCAAGGGTGGGTAAGTTATAATACTGAGCAGGCTGATGTTTGATAGGCTGTTTAAAAAGCATGGGAAAACAAATCATGTTGTCTTCTTCCATTTATGCACTTTTTAAAAGTTCAGATCTGTGTAGCTAACACATTGGATTACATCTGCAATTTGATTCCTAGCTTTGTCAGAAAATTTCAACGTGAACAAATTAGTTAAGTATCAGACCATCTGTAGATAGAGTCAGTATTGTTTTCCTCTAATCTCTGCCCTTTTTATAACTACCTCCCAAAGACATCAGCTGTCCGTTATTCCTTGTGCAGTTCCTAAAAATCTAGGGCTTGGGCATGGCTTTGATTATTACTACACAATGTTATACACTATTTTAATTAAAATAAATACAAATATCCTTTAATACAGTGAGTTGGAAATAACTGTGCTTACTGTAGCCAAGCATTTAGTCTCATTTGGAGCAGTTAATCTCTTCTACTTTAAACATTTTTTGTCTCAAAATCTAAAGCTGAGGTGATCTTCGTAGGGTCTGTTAGAGGTCAATGGAAGGAAGTGGACAACTTTGGGGAGTAAATACTATGTCCTGTTTTGGATATTTTCTGTAAGATAAGATGAATTGTGTCCTTAACTTCACTGAATTATAATGACAATATCTCCATTAAACAGTATTATTAGCTTTGCTGTAGATAGCTACCTTGTAACTGTCTGCAGCTAATGAAATGAATGCCATTTTCTTATTCATTCCTGATCTGTAAAATAGGGATGATGATGTTAATGTTACCTTCTTACATCACACTCCTACAGGGAGAAATATACCCAGAAGACTATAAGACTTAGGTAGTAAGGTAACAAGGCCCAAGTACCTTATATAGACAGAGTGATCCTAGAGATCTTAAAGATCTGAGAGAGGTGAATTAAGCATTTGAACTAAAACTCCCCTTTGGCAATGCTATGGGTTTTCAATATTGAAATATTTCTGTTCTCAGACAAAATATTTGTATTTTGAATTTTGCTGGAAACCTGAATATTTCCAAGGAACATACATAACAAATACTCATTATTTCTGGGGAGATAAATACAAATATTGTTATCAGTTCTACTTCCTGCAATAGATTTGCTTTAGGAAAGGAGACTTTTTATCCCAGTCTCAGTTGCATTTAGTTTTTCTTTTATTCTAATTTGCTTTCAGGTACATGGAATGATCTCAACTGTGGCAGTGTTGAGTTATTCATCTGTGAAAGGCTTAACAATACTGTTCGTCCAACAATTGCTCCCACTTCACCACCACCAAAGGGCGGGTGTCCACAAGACTGGTTCCTCTTTGATAACAAGGTGCAGTATGAAGTGTCAGTATATTGTATTTTAAGAAGAGCAGAATAACAACCATCTTTGGTTGTTTTTCACCTGTAGCAGGGTTTTCAGTTATCACAACGTATGTTCTGATTGTGTATATTTAAAGACTCTAAAAATACGATTCCTGAAATAGCAATTACAGCCTCTATTGCGATCACAGCTGTTATGCGAGAGGTCATGAGACATACCAGAAGAAAGCTTCGTCTTATATTTTTGCTAATGTTTAATGTTGCAAAAGATGGCTGAGCAATTTTCCTTGTGCGGAGATGTTATATGTTCTTGTTTACTGTGCTAGGCTTATCTGGCTGTCACATGTTGCCTGGACAATTATTCATCCCTTGCCTGCTATGCACCAGCTCTCAAGTCACTAAGGCACCTTCCCTTGAGCAAATTTATCAGGTTTTTTTATATAATCAAATACCTGTTAAGGTTGTTAAGTAATTCAATTATAAGCTTCACCACACTTTATTATGGAAGATCACTCTTTGCCTTCTCAAAAGACAAAATTTCAGGATGAGAGAGTGTATGTATTTAAAATCCATAGATTGCCATCAATGAAGCTATAAAAGCTATAAAACAAGAGTGTACACTGTTGAGAATACAGCTAGCAATGAAGATAATCTTTGATTACATTGCCTCGTCTAGCTCTGTCTCTCTTTCCTTTGGCTAAGACAAAATATGACCTCAGTTTGATAGAGCTCCTTTGTTTGAGACACACTGGCTAATGCCTCCTCTTTCCTTCCCTTTCTCAGCCCTGGGGAAAAGAGTCACAAACTCAGAGTTTGTTCCATTTCATAGTTCTCTCTCAAGCTAAAATGTCTGCCTCTTCCTCACCTCCTGGCAAAGGAGTTTCCAGAGGCTCCATCCTTGACTCCTTTCTGAGTGTTTAGACACCACTTCTGACTGTCATGGAGCTACCTCACTTTTGCTCAACTTTTTCCCCAAATTGCCTGATTAACTTTTCAGTTGCATCCTTTAATCAACACATTTATGTTGCTTGACTCTGGCAAAGCTGTCTAATGACATCTTGGTTAAATCTCATAGATCACATTACAAGAAATGGTAAATACCTGGGTTTCTCTGTAGTATCGGAATCATTCCCTTTCTGTGATTATCCTGTGATAATCAAACCTGGTATGACAAACAGGGCAACAGAAGCTGAGATGTTTAGCTTCAATAGCATGTCTTATCCTTGTTTGTTTTCTGAGGTGTTCTTAGGCATTCCTCCCACAAAGTCACACCTCAGAAGCATGCTCAGAAGCTTTAACTTGATTTCTACTGAAATCATTAGACTGACATATTCCTTCTTCTAAGAGCATGCTAAAATATTGGGGTTTATGCTAGTTTTCTAGTATAGGTCTTCTCTTTCATAAAGACCTAAAGGTAAGATAGAAAGGGTTATTATATCAGTTAATCGCCTTTTTTTCTTAAAATACCCAGTTTATCTTGTTTGGTACAAACAGAGGTGTTTTAATTGGAAATTAAAATGCCATCCAGTTACCAATTTGGCATGCTTCTCTTTTTCAGTGTTTCAAAGAATTTGGCTTTAATGAAAATGATACATTGACATGGCATGCTGCACGGAACAATTGTATCAATTTTGGAGGAAACCTGGCTACTATATCAAAAAAGGAAACACAAGGTATAAAGTATGAACATTTTGATGCTGGATGAGACATCAAGTAATTCCTGATAAACAGATTAAAAAAGATGTTATAACTTCTGCAATATATACTATTATTTATGCCATATCAATATCAAGTTACGTCGAATGAGAAATTGCACCTTTTGAGAAATGCAGAGGTTTTAGTGTCTTGATTAACTCCTTAAATCGTAGCTCTGGGTCTAATATGGGATGTACAATGGAATTCATACTGTTCAAATATTAAGATTTTGTATTAGGGGCTTGTCATATAATAAAATGTTCATATTTTGATTTTTTTAAGTGTACATGTAAAAATAGCACACAAAGGGAGTAACGCCCAAACCAAATCACCATGCACCTAGCTGCTGAGCCAAATGCTGTGGGTGTCAGTGGAGGATGCAACCTCAGGCAGCAGAAGGCTCCAGTGCTGGAGTCCCAACTTCACCCTGTTCCGTTGCTCTGCTGGACCTCAGCAGCCTGCTGGTCTTGCTGTTCAACATGTTGCAGGATTTTTAGTGAGGCCTCATGTTTGTTCAGGAAATGTAGTCGTCCTGAGGGCTGCACACAGACCATCGCCTAGCTCATACCATCAGTGCTTGTGGTTTATGCTTTTTCTATAGTAGAGCAAGGACAGTCGAAGGACAGTCTTTTAGTGGAAAGTCAGTCTAGGCAGGAGCTAAGCAAAACAGCATCTGGCCTTCCAAAAAGCTGAGGTCTCAGGATATATATACTTGGTTAATAAGTAGTTTTATTTGTGTTATGCCTGTTTAGAAACCAAGTTAGTAAGTCTGGTTAACAAAGAAGTTACCAAAGAAGAAAGTGGAGTGCACAGTCCACAGACTCATTTTCTATGTGCCAAGGTGTAGAGTACTCATGTTAATTTCTGTAATACATGTAAAATATTTTCCCCGCTTCCTCAGATGATCAACAACACAGAAGAGGGTACACATAAATTCCTTAAAAATGTTGAAAACAATTTTATGTATCAAAATTTGCCCATCTTTGTCTTTGTAAATACTTTTTCAGACTTTTAACATCAGATGACTATCTATTCTTTTTTTTTTATGAGAAGATTATCATCTTATTAAAAAGAGAAAAACAAAACTCATCATCCTGGTTCCAGGCACTCTAGAGTCTGCACTGTTGGGGAAAGGTACATTCAGTTTCCCTCCTTGTACAATTTTTTTTTTTCCTTCAGCTTTCCTCATGTCCCTCTTAAAAAATGCTGCAACTGATGCTTGGATTGGACTGAATGACATAAATCAGGAGCACACATACTTATGGACAGATGGAAGCCCAGTTTACTATACAAATTGGGCGAAAGGTTCCCGAAGTTATTATAGTAAGGTAAACATTAATTTCTGGTTATCACTCAAACATTATAACTTTGGTAGGTGATTGTATATAGCTACAACTGTATTTTCTGTCAAGTTTGCTTTATAAAGATTTTTAGTGATCTTGTTGCTTTTGAAAGTGGAGTAAATATGCGGGAGATCTACCTTCACACATTTTTTTCAACTTCTGTATTTTGTCATGAAATTTTTGTTATGAATCCAGGGAGATGTTTGGAAACATTATGCAAAACTCAGGCACACGAGCATTTCCCTCACTTTACAATGACTGACCAGGAGACTCAAATAAACCATAGCATAGCAGTAACTGTATAATTTTTGGATACAGTGAATGTTACTTAGACTTGATGAAAATACTTAGATAACTGTATATTTGCATATCTTGGCACTGAGCTTATTAAGATAAATGCATTGAACAAAATACTCAAAAGGAGGAGACTCTGGAGACTTCCTTTCTCATTTTTATCTTCTCCCTCTATACCCTCTATCAAATCTTCCTTTTGAAAGATCTCTTTTGCACACTTTGAACGTTTCAGCACTGCTGAGCTATTTTCTGTTTAATTGCAAGACAAACCTGAGTGTTATTCAATAATTGTAAAATGGCTAATGTAGAATACTGGACTTGATAGTACTACTTCAGTACTCCTGTGCAAGCTTTACCAGGTTTTTCTCTTTTTGATAAAAGAATTGCTTTAAGTCCAGCTAAAATGGGAAAAAGCTATGTGATGTCCGACCTCTGCTGCCATTGAGGCTAGAGCTGGGTTTTGGGATCTCCAGGACTTCCACATCTCACACATGCATATGCTTTCTGTAGAAGGCTATGCCAATTTCCCTGCACAAGGTGCTCCACATACACTTTCCTTCACTTGCAGCCAAGACCTGGGCTACTGCCCCTGAGGGGTTTGAAGGTAGCATGAGGTCAGGCTGGTATGAGATGGGGAGAGCTGCTGCCTCCCGCTGCAGAAAGTCAAGCGGTATCTTCTCATGCTGTGGGAGGAAAAGGCAGAAGATAAAGAGCCCACACTGCAGTGGAAAGGGTTTGGGAAGTGTCCGCCCCAAAAGGTTGTTTCTGATCTCTACCTCTATGTTACTGCACTGTGGTGACAGCTTTGGATCCTAGTGCCAGATCAGGGCGGGAGGAGGATTTCAGCTCTCCAGGCAAGCTTCAGTGCCGAGGAGAGTTTCCCTATAACCTCCAGGAAAACGGCAACAGAGCTGAAATGTCCTGTCGGCCAGACCTAGCACACGCATCTCTACCTGCACACACGCACACTCACACATGTGCGTGCACAGAGATTATGTACATACAGCTAGTCCCGCATGCTTCTTCCTGCCTCTGTGCTGTGCCTTACAACTCCGTCCATCATCCAAGTACAAACTTTCCTAGGGCTGAATTGTAAATGCGTATTGTCATATTACTGCTCCTGACATTGCTTGTATGAGTTCATATATATGACCTTCGTATTATTCATCTGTGTGTGCCTGCATGTGATAGGTGAGTCCGTATATCCAGCAGGAGCAGGAACGTTTCCTATCTATACACATTTTTCTTGTTAATCTCATTTCCCCTGTAGGATGACTGTGTCTTTATGATGAAGAACCCTATTGAACAGGCAGGGAAATGGAAAGATCAAGAATGTAAAACAAGCAAAAGCTACATATGCCAGAAAAATTCTGGTGAGTTTTCTTTCACCACTTTCTAGTACAGCTGATTTATTGTGGTTGTATCAAACTGGTGCTAAAAGTGACTTTCCCTATTTTAACTGAAATTAATCTGACAGTATCACATGCACTATGGACCATTTTAACAAAATGAGCACACATTTCATTTTTTGGAGAAAAACTCTTAACCTTTCCTATTTTAAGGACCAGACCAGTAAAAAAAAAAAATAATCTATGGATCATTACATATTTTACTATTTTTGGCAATCAGGTGGGAGAGGGAGAGAACAGTGCTTTGTCTTTATACGGGTAAATTCTTCAAAACTGAAATTCTACTGTTATACTTAAAAGCAGTGCAACTTCTTTATTTTGAAAATCTGCCCTGCTTGATTTCCTTTACAGTCTTACTCAGGCAGTTTCATCAACAGCAGTTGTATCCCTCTGCTTGCTCATGGCATGCTTACTGTACCCTGTTCCTTGTTAGAAATACAAAAGATGCCAATGTATCATGGAAAAAGTGGAGAAATTGTTCCCTTTAATGCCCTACATTGTTACAGTGTGCTTTGGAAAGGTCTAGAGCTTGCAAGGCATGTTCCTGGAGGCAATACAGATATTTATGCTAAAAGGTCATTCTGACAAGAATTAGAAAATTTTGTCACAGAACATGAAAACATGACTTTCATCACTGCAGTGATAGTTGGGACACATGCTAATTTGTTATTCCAGCCTCTCTTAATTGACTACTCCAGTACACTAGATCTTCTCTCAGTGTTATATGTCTAGCCAATATAATACATTTGACTTCTTTTTGTTTGTTTGTTACAGACCCCAAACTGCAAAACTCCCAACCCATAGTTCCGATGTTTGGCTTTAACAATTATGGTAATGACCGCTATGCAGTCATCAACTACAAAATGGTCTGGGAAGAAGCAGAGAAGAACTGCAGAGACCAGTTTGCAGAGCTTGCCAGCGTTTTGGATCCTTATGCTGAATCTTACCTGTGGTTACAAATGTTAAAGCATGGGGAGCCTGCATGGATTGGTCTTAACAGCAACACGGTGAGTCCATCAAATGCTTGTGACAATCATGCTGCTACCCTAGATTGGCATAGATGAACCATATTTCTTGCTCGGAGGTTGACAGGATCCACTGCTGTGGGCGCTGTTTGCTTCCACGTGAGTGATATTGGTCAGATCTGTGAATACGTGGCAGGCATCAAAACTTTGCTGAGGTACCTGGCTTCAGGGGTTTTACATGTCTAAATGTTTGGCCATAATGTAAGTGAGAACTGTCATAGTCCACATTCCAAAGGCCACCAAGGATGTAGCTACAGTAGACAGTGGCTTCAGCGGTAGAAATGGCTATGGAGTTTCTGCTTCCTACACCACCATCTACCGCACGCTCATGTGGGGGAGCACTGCTCTTTCTGAAGCACACCATGGAAACAACTAGGATTAGAAGGAGTTCTTTATTCATGAGGTTATTTTAAGTTTTGTTTTAATTCACAGCCTAGCACTACAAGAGCTTGTGCTGGACAACAGGGGAAATGCCAAGGTGCAGCACAGAGGCGGGAGCAGGCCTCTGGCAACGGGGACACCTTAGGCTGGTTTTTGGAGCTGAAGCCAGTGCCTTGTGAAAAACTGCCAACAAAGTCAGTCAGCAAAGCGTGTAAAGGTCTGAAAGGGGAAGCATCTATTAGAGACATGTAAAAAAACCATGTAGCTGGATGATGTAGCTGGGGATCTGTGGAACAGGAGTTGTGAGGAAATCAAGGGGAGAGAGGTAGAGTCGGAGCTTGGTGGGACACAGGACTGAGAGAGGGCACAGGTGCTGAGGTGAGAGGAGCTGGAGCTGCACTTCAGTGAGACCAGGCACTGGGAAACCGGGATTAGACGCAAAGCTGGGATGAAACGTGGTCAAGGACTTAAAAGGAAAAAGGACAGGAAAGGAACTGGCACAAAAAACTGGATGGGAGCCTGCCTCCAATGATCACAGGAAGAAGGGACTAGGCTCTGCAGGATGGGTTGACAGGAGACACGAATGTGACTAATGTTGGTCATCCTCTGCAAATAGTGGTGAAATCCACTGAAAAAATACATGCTTAGCTCTCCTCTAGTAGCTGGTCCTTGCAAGAACTAGAAACCTATCACAAGCCCTGTTAGCATGGGTGGCAGAAGTCTGTGGTGTGTGCTCCATGAAAAATGTCACCAGTATTCGTCTCTCCAGTGGAACATCTGCTTTTTCTATTTGCTTTCCGAATATATAGAGAAGCCTGTGTTAGAGGAATGCTAACAATATTTTATCTGCAATCTTTATTTGATCTGTGTGTATATGTGGACTCCTTTGATAAAGTCTTCAACTATATATTCACATTTGTTACCGCAAGGCCCTTTGCCCATTTAGTGCATGAGATAGATGATGTGAATTGAATAATGCAGGTTGCGTACCAAATAAACATCTGTAGGACCACTGCCCTAACTGTTGTGGAGAGTGGAAGTCTGGACCAGGCTGTTATGTATTCATGACAGAGGACAAATTAATTTTGTGTGAGAAACCATGATTCTGATTTTTCCTAATTTTTACTTACCTTCAAGTGCAATCTTAATGTTCTTTCAGTCTGATTCTTGTATGTGACATAATCTTTATTGTCATTTGCTTTTAGACTCGTGGCCATTACGTATGGTCAGATAGAAGGAGGAGCAGGTATCATAACTGGGCCAGTGGAGAACCAAATAAGAACACAGCCTGTGTCTATTTAGATTTGGATGGTTTTTGGAAGACAGCATCTTGCAACGAAACATTTTTTTCTCTCTGTAAACAATCTGATGGTAAGTTGTGAATGGGAGAAAAGAGATTTGGGAGGCTGGAATTTAAATCAATGGCTTTATTTTAATTTAGCTTTTCCATATATGCAAAGATTGTGATCGATGGTGTATGCCTTGTGATGAGCTATTGCTTTTGTTAAGAAAAAAATCCCAGATCCAGTCTGTCTTGAGTGATTTCCAGTCATTTCATGTCACAGGCCAGTCAACACATGCACATCATAAAGACAACTGCAATATTTCATGCCACGTGCAATAGTTCTTTTCTGCATCCTTGTTTGTCAAGAACTGCAGAATTGATCAACTTTAGCCTAACTATAAATAAATTAATGATATATTTTTACATTTAAAAGTATCTTTTGTAATATTGAGAGATAAGAAACTTCTGTCAGTGTAGCAGCTGAATTGATTAATTTATATTTGTTATAAGTATAAGATCCTGGGAAGCTTCTGCTGAGATACTTTAGAGCTCAAATATTGCACCCAATTTTCAAACATATTTTAAATCAGATATGAAATTTATGATCTCTGCATCATACTTCACAGCAAATTTTATATTCATTTAAGCTCTGCTTTGGCTTTAATCAGGTGATGCAATAGGCTACTAATTTTACTTTTACATAGTTTAAGATGTGTGTACAAGGGCAGGTACAGACAGCTTCTCTGATTGACCTTGCTACAAACTGGCTGGGCACAAGCCACTGGCTTGTGGTGGTGGTGTCAAGATCCTGTATATGTACCAACTCATTCCTCATTCTGTTTCACAAGTTTAAAGTAAAAAATTGCCTTGCCAAAGACAATTGCAGTTAGACTGGTGCAAGTCTTCTTTAGCAGATTGGAGAACCAGCTCCAACCAGTATAATTTATTACTAGCTTACCATGTTTAGTTCACTCTTTTATCATTAGTTAAGTCTATGGGATATTACTTTTCCTGAAATCACTGTCAGACTGGGAGGGCTGATGTGTGGTGCAGGAGTACACGTTTCCCTTGGCTTTCAAGACCCCACTGAAATGTGTGTGTCTTCTTAATAGAGTTAATTCCTAGTGAACCACCACAGCTTCCTGGGAAGTGTCCTGAACCGAAGCGTGGTAGGTCTTGGATTCCCTTCCGTGGTCATTGCTACTATGTTCACACCAGTTCTGAGGAAAGCTGGCCTGATGCTTCCATGACGTGTATCCAGATGGGTAACTGCCTCTTTTTATTAGGATATTTACAGGTTGTTTGTGTGTTTGGTTTTTTAATCCAGAACCAAGAGATAATGCATAGATGTGTGTGTGTATGTATATCAATTATAAGCTACACCTAATGTAAACTTATTATCAAGCATTTCTACTATATGAAAAAGCTGATCATGAAACATGTCATGATTGTTTACTGAGATAATTAATTTCTAATGGAAAATCTTGCTGAAATTATATGTAATATTTAATTGATATTTTTAGGTGCTTCTCTGGTTTCCATAGAAGATTCAGCTGAAATGAACTTTCTCTTACTTTATTTGTCTCCACTTGCAAGTGACTTCAGAAAGTTTTGGATAGGATTGTTCAAAAATATTGATGGTAATTATTTCACAATGCATACTGAGATGAAAATAAATACTAAATAAACAGAGAGAATACTAAATAACACTAACATACTAAATACTAATACTAACATACTAAATATTAAATAATCAGAGAGAAATAAACTGTTAAATGTTTAATAGCTTTTCTGCTACAAGACTTAAAACATAAACAACCAAGAGGTCTACGCTTTTTGTATCTTTACTGTAATTAGAGTATATTTCGGTCTGTAAAAGGTTTGAGCTCAGCACTGCAGCAGTTGATTAAAATGTTTCCTGTTGCTTTTTTTAACTCAAATTGCTTGACATTTAACCAGTGTTAGTCTTTTAAGAAAAATGTTGTCTTGTAATTAAAAGATGAGGCAGCCTCAAATTGAAATTTATTTCTAAACAACTCAGAGGATAGCAGCTCATATGAGCTGCCTAGCAATATTTCTTAATCTAAATTTCAGGTTTTTTTAATAAATATTTTGGTAGAACTTTTTATTTTAATCCAAAAATATTTCAGCTTTTTTTTTTTTTTTTTTTGTTAACTGCAGATTTCATCCTGTTTTCTATGTTGTTTTAATTCTGAAGCCTGTTTTTCATGGCAGACTTTGAAAGTCCATCTCCAGAGCGAGTCTAGACTGGGCTGCAGTGAGCGGTTTTGGCCATGGCTGCCCAAGTCCCTGTCCCTCACCACCAGCAATGGCAGGCACCTTGTTGCATGGTGGGCCAGGTTCATCTGTTCTAGCTGAGAAGTAACAGTACAAAAGCAGCAATTTGTTCCTGACCTGGCCCGTTACACTGCTACATGCAGTGTAAGCAGAGGCAAGAAGAAAGTGCACCTGCAGATGGGGGAACAGAGGAGGTGGCATTGAGGCAGTTGCGAGTTATATCAGGATGTGCTGCCATGAAAGCACACCCCGAGCAAAGAGAGATGGCAATTCTTCCTACTTGATGGGCCACAGCAGGACATGAGCAGGGAGTTATTATTAAAGAGACCCTATTTAGTCTGCAAAGATAATTGATTAATCTAGCTGTAATAAAGCAGCTATTCACTGATCTTGGATACACACATAAAGAAAATCTCCTGACCAGTCTGGATCCTTGAACTGCAGAGCATGGCTTACACAGGTGCTCTGTTTTTCTTAAGGCTCCCAGGCACAGGTGAGTCCTGGGCAGTTAAAGTCTTTCAGTTAAAAGTCCTTGGGTAGCCTGGGCATGTCTTCCTTACATCACTGACAGCCAAGGTCCTGAAGGCTAATGGAGTTAGTTAACTTTGTGAGCATTTATGTTTGGTACACTCCTATCTGAATACCTCTGGCTGTTAAAAGAATGAGAAATGAGCCCTCTGTGATGCTAATTTAATCAACTAATAAATTTCCTATCTGATGTCATTGTGCCCAGTAGACTAGAAATGATTCCTACTTCATTCACTCACTAGCTAATACTTTAATTTTAGGGGAATGGCTATGGACAGACAGAAGTGTGGTAGAATTTGTCAACTGGGAGAAAGGAGAGCCTACAGTAATTTTTGATGAACACTGTGTTGACATGGATGTCTCAAGTGGAACCTGGAGGAACTATTACTGCTCTGTTGACCAGAATTTTATTTGCAAAATCCCAAAAAGTAAGTTCTGAATTTCTGTGCACTAGGTTATTTTAGAAGTAGTGGTTAATATACACCAAGCCAAACTTCTTATGCCCTGGGTATACTTTATGCATTGATCCTGATGCATGTGCATCTGCATTAAAGCCGAGAGTAACTTCTGTTAAGGACAATGAGAAATAATGTTGGAGAATAACCTGAGTCACTGTTTCCTCCTCTCAGTTTAAAAGCATTGATTTCTTGGCATTGCTGTACCCTGGGGTAGGGGAGAACGTATCACCTGTTGAGAGTGCGGAGAAAATTTTCATAGTCATTATGGTTAGAGTGCAAGGGGCAGTAGATGATGAATAGATGACTAAACTAGTGCTGAGAAGAAAGGCAGACACTATCCTGATAGCTAAGCTGAGGGACAGCAGTGCGAAGTCACTGAGCTCCTGCAGAAAGAAGGTAGGTGCTGCCAGTGGGGTGGGTACCAGTGAAGTGTGCTGGGATCTTCTGGACGACCAAGCAGAAAGCATCAAGTGAAGGTGGGCAGTAGGGCCCACTTAATTTCTCTGCTGACACAGGCATAGGGAGACATTCCAAGACAACCTAACAGCATAGTACATTTCATTTTTAATGGTTCCTTGTGGCCCTGTGTTTTTTTGGATGTCAACCCATGTGAAATCTGAATGTGTCACAGGCTGGTGCGAGTCCCTCTTGTGTTCACAGCAGTGTTGCATAGAGCATGAAGGATGTAAATCCACACACATGCAGCTAGTGTGAGTCGCTGTATACACATGGATTCAGCTGTGTTGGCACACATCAACTGGGAGACAGCATGAAATAGGACAGATCTGCCGTTGGCAAACAGATCCCTTGCAAAAATTTAATAGATGCAATGTGGAACCAATTGAGTCTCCAGCTTGTGGATCTCCACAAGTTGGCAGGTTGGCAATGGAGTCATCCATGAGCTTTGTAGGGCCCAGCCAGCCAGACCTGCAAGCAATGAACTGAATCATACTCCCCAAACAATGGAAGGAGGAAAAGGAAGTTGCCTAAAAATACAGCTTAAATGCTGTTAAGTACAAATGTGTTTTTCACTTTTGCAAGTGTAAAAAATTGAGTTCCTCAGTATGAAGTGTGAAGCCTTACACTGTGGAAGTGTAAAAACTTTGAACATCTGTCTCCCTACCAAAAAAAAAGTGTTCAAAGCAATTAATAGTGAGGCAACAGTGTGGCTGTTTTTTTTTTTTTTACAAATATTTTTAACCAAAATATTTGATGGATACAGCCTGAATTGTCAGAGAAAATGTTTTCATATATTTTTCATGTCCATGTACTGTGTTCAGCCCTGGGGGCCCCAGCATAAGAAAGACATGGACCTACTCAAGTGGGTCCAGAGGAGGGCCATGAAGATGATCAGGGGGCTGGAGCACCTCTCCTATGAGGACAGGTTGAGAGAGTTGGGGTTGTTCAGCCTGCAGAAGACAAGGCTCCGGGGAGACCTTATAGCAGCCTTCCTGTACCTAAAGGGGGCCTACAGGAAAGATGGGGAGGGATTCTTTACCTGGGAGTGTAGTGATAGGACAAGGGCTAACAGTTTTAAACTGAAAGAGGGCAGATTTAGATTAGATGTAAGGAAGAAGTTCTTCGCTACGAGGGTGGTGAGACACTGGAACAGGTTGCCCAGAGAGGTTGTGGGTGCCCCATCCCTGGGAGTGTTCAAGGCCAGGTTGGATGGGGCTTTGAGCAACCTGGTCTAGTGGAAGGTGTCCCTGCCCATGGTGGGGGGCGTTGCAACTACATGATCTTTAAGGTCCCTTCCAACCCAAGCCATTCTATGATTCTATAATTATTTAAAATTTCATAGGAATGCAAAGTAAAAATTATATATGCAGTATTTATTTAATCTTTGAATGGTTGCTTGCAAACTGTCTATAATATATATATATTAATTTTATAGTTATTGAAGTTGAGCCAACTCATGATTCACCTGTCAATAAAGGTAAGTTGGTTTCTTATAAGCCTGTTCAACAGAAATTTCAGTAAGTTTATAGGCATTTATTATTTACAAGTAAAATTGCCTCCAGAAAAGTTTCATTTAAATACCCATTTAACTGTCACATATGATTTTATTTTAAAACTGCTTAAAAGGAGAGCTCTTCTCTGAAATTGGATGTCTTACTGATTTTATTTTTTTTTTTTTTGCTTTACAAATGATATACTGTAGCACAATATAATGCTTTTTAAAAGGAACATAGAAGAGATTGAGCCTCATTTTGCATTGTCCGTTCAGAACGTGCATCAATTTTAACTGCTGTTATGGTTGTTCAGTACTTTTAGAGTTCACTCTGTTTACTTAGGGAGATGATTGTTGTATGCAATAGCAGTCTGTGGCCATTTGTAGTACTTGTTCTGTTTTGTCTTTCACAGCATCAAAAAATGAAGCTGCTGCTTCGTCTGCGAATAGTTTAGGTGGGATGATTGTTATACTGATCTTCCTTCTGCTAACAGGAACTGGCCTTACATTCTATTTTTTCTATAAAAAAAGACGTGATCGACAAACAGTTACAGCCAGTTTTGACAATGCCATATACCGTGGTGATGCTGACCCTGGAACTCATGAATCAAATTGTCTTGTAGCCAATATTGAAGAAAATGAGCAGGCAACAGTTTAATAAGCAGGATAATCTTGGGCCTGATTTTGAAAGGAATTAAAGCACTGGAATACAAGAATTCTTAAGGCAAAGCGATTTTCTCCCATGGAAATTCTAGTTCATTTTGCACAGGATGCTTCTTGCTTTCTGTACTAGCAGGAACAAGCAATCTTGCAAGGCAGATCCAGAGATCTGCTCACAAACTGTAGTACCTGGGAGGACTGCTGAGCATGCACATGCTGTGTAAGTGAACACCCCGGCAGTTCCAGTTTCTGCATGGGTCCAGCATCACCTTTAGGCACAAGAAGAACCACGGTCACCACAGGCAACTGTGAGAATATGCTCCTTAGCACACTCCAAAAGTATATCCAGATCTGTAGATATCCCGAAAATGCCACCCCAATCTCCAGCACAGACTGTCAAATTGCACAGGTTGGACGGGACCTCCAAGCTCACCTGGCACAGGTACCTGCTCAAAGCAGGACCAGCTCCCTGCCTCAGCCCGGCAGCCTGCTCCAGTGCTGTGGGTCCACAACTTCCTTCTGCTGCTGAGGTACCCACAGAAACCCTTCGTGTTGCCTGTAATACCTGAATTAACACATTTTCCTCCTCTGTATATGACTGATAGAAAGGGAAGTGTAAATCGTTTTTCTTCTGCTATAATTCTGTAACATAAGCATTGAAAGATCAAGTATAATAAGAGGTTGGAATGTATTGTGAATAGAAATAGTTTATCATTTAAATAATAGAATAGCTATCTCACAGAATTCTGCAAAAAGGGGGGAATAGATGGGATGAGTTATACTTAATTCATACCTGAAAAAAACCATAAAATTTATTTTTGAAATCTCTAATACCAGTGAAGATTTCATACCTTTTTAGGCCATTTTTTCAAATCATAATGAAACTCACCATTCGAAAGCCTGTTCTAATTTCTAAACAAATCCCCCCTGTCCAAGTCTGGTTTAATTCTCTGAGTATCATTCCAGACTACCATCATGATGGAACTGATAGCACTGCATGTCATACTGGTCTACTGGTATATTCTCTGGTTTTATAAACCCTAAAAATATACAGTAGGCTCACATATAGGTGTTTGGGTTTTTTTTGTTTTTTTTTTTTTTACTTTTCCAGTGAATTTTATGCCAAATGTAAACAATCAAATGACTCAAAGCTCTTAGTCCAGAGAATGTCCTTATTTAATTTGATATTTTTTGATATTTTAATCTTTTGACAGATTTTAATTGTGTTTAAATTAAAATATTTGCGTGTGTATGAAATACATGTAAATAAGTTTTTATTCTATGTTGGTTCACTAAATGGGTATTAAAAGGCTGGTTCTAAATAAAAGTTTGTGTGTCTTTTTAAACAGAACAATTTATCATAAAAGTAAAAATAAGGGAAGGAGGGATGGGGTTTTTAAATTTCTATACACAAATGACCATCCACTTTTCCTAGTCTAGCATGTTCTTAAACAGCAGTAGCTATTTGTCTTTACCATCCTGTGAAACATGTGCCTCATTGCTTCTTTATCTCTGACATTTGAAAGTTTACCCTAATAAACATCTAATGAAAGTGGTCTAATTTAAGACTACTTATGTGCTGTACCGCTCTAGCAGTTTCTGAGACAGATTCTTATATATTTGATAGCTCTTGTTACGTCTCCTCTCCGTATTTTCTGATAGTAACACTAGTTCTTCCCTTTTTACTTCACTAGCTACATCTAGATCTGTAATCTCTGCTGTTCCCTTCTAGACCCTGCTCTATGGTACGTAGGCCCTTCTGACAGTACATTGCACCAGTGGATAAGGTGTTTCGGGTGAGATCCTAACAACACTGAGCAGATCAAAAAGATTAATCCACCATTGTAAAGCTTGCCATAAAGGACCCTTCTGTCTGAGTTGGTACTACAGGATCTATAGGCTTGGCTAGAGAAATGGTTACCAGAAAAAAATAGACCAAAGACAGGAAAGGTGCCTAATGAGAAATTAGTTTGTGAAAGTTTCCAAGGACTGATAAGCTATATAGACTAGTAGTCCTGTTGCATCTGTGAGAACTGAACCAAGAGTTTGCTGGGACTGTACAAGGCAACTAGTGCACACAAGCATCAGCAGAGGATTGTGTAATGTGGACCACATCCAGGACAGCAGTGGCTGCTATCTGATAATGAAGAGTACAACAGCCTGAGTGACTTTGCAGACGTCTCCCAAGAATCCCCTGGAGTGCCAGTATGGCTCTCTGCAACTGAGTGTACAGCTGGGATTAGTTTCCAAATATGGCTCCAACCAGGTAGCTATGAGTGATTGTCTGCGAGTGAGCTCTGCAAGTGAAGAAGTGAATGTGTTGTGTGAAGAGTTACTTGCTATTTGTGATAATAGCTTGATTCTATTAGTAATAACAGCTTAGTGAAAAAAAACCAACCAAAACTTGTTCTAAGAAATACTGGTTATGATCTGCATTTGCCCCCATCTTGATCCCCTATCAGTGAAAAGGAAAATTCACAAACTTTCACAGTGAAAAGTACAAACTTCTTTTGTACACCCTGGCATGATGTTTTTCCTTCTCAAAGTTTGTTTCCTCTCAGGTTTGTGATTCCAAATTCCCCTCCTGCAGCTAGATTTCTGAAGGAAAGCTGTGGCTGCCACTGTATTTCATACCAAATCCTAGCTAATAGACCTACTCCAAGAATGCTCCTCAGATGAGACAGATCTAGTACCTAGTTTAAAGACACTGCTTATGTAGAGGTATGAAATAGGTGCTTACTGAGGTGCTTGGACACATACCCAGAAACAGATATGGGGGAAATTTAGTGCCAAAAGCAAGCTTTTTACCAGGCCTAGGAACCTTTAGGGTTAAGCTGCTGTAAACAGAGGCTTGGGGGACCACAATTTGTCCATTTGTCCAGATTCCACATAGATTCTGGATTTGGGCTTACGTGCAACATAATAGCATTTATAAAATGCCTCTCCACAGAGACAAGATGTGGAGAGCTACTTTCTCAGTTGCTTGCCCTTTCTTTCTCTGCATTAGTGTGGTATTTTAGAGAGAAAGTCCTGCCTTTTCTCACTATTTTCATTATATCCCTAGTAAATATAACATGGCTGAAAAAGTAGTTGATTCTCAACTTGAACTTATTACAATGTAAGAAGTAGTAACTGCCTTTAGGGAAGGAAAAGCTGTGGAAGAATTCACCATTGTAACTTTCCGTAATGTCAGATGGTGACACAGCCACAGCAGACAGATGTACAAAGAAGAATGGAACATCCTCTTCTTCCAAAGGAATACCAATTTACAGAGAAACTCTTTGCTAATATTGGTACCAGTAACTTGGAACAGAAAGGAAAATATTAGCTTCAGTTCCTTGGCTAAAGCAGGAATCTAAAAAGAAGTTTATGAACTGGAACTGTTTAATTTTGTCATTTACATTTCTGAAAGTAGGAGACTGAAAAAGGAAGTGAAGAGTAATTTGGAACAAAATGTAAGAAAGATCTATAATTACAGAATAGATAGTTGTGAGATGAACTAGTGCCTTCAGGCCAGATTCCAATGGGCAAGAGCCAGATTTTCCGGGGTCAATAGGAAAGGTTTGAACTGCTCCATAAGCATAAAGTTGTCCTGATGTCACTGTATCCGGACACAGGAACAGTTAGGGTTCATTTTGTCTCTTCTCAGCTGTGTCCTTATCTAACATATCCAGCTTTCTCCCTTCTATGACATTCTGCAGGGCACAACTTTTAAATCACTATCTGTTAAATAATGATATCTAAAGCATTTTAAGGATACGGTTAGTGATTCTGGTTCCTCTAAGGAAATATTTGCTCTCATTTCGGGACAATGCACACAGTGCAACCATTATACTGCCTTTTTATCCGGACTCTTGATCTAGACAGCTAGATGAAATTAATCTCACCTGCTTTTAGAACCAGTTGACATAGTTCTCCTTTACAGTCAATAGGTAGGAATATACATGTAGGACTTGCAGTTGTTCCGTGGTCCACCAGAAGAGGCTAATGATGGCACAGACGTTCTGGAGGTGGGAGGAAATAATATTCAATAATGGGAGGAACAGGGGCTTGCGCAGTGAGAAACATAGACTGCGGTTGGTAAGCTGATGGTACAAAAACACAGTGTGAGGTGTCCAAACAAAGGGAGATCAAAGGGAAAGGCCAAAGTAGAAATGAAGGAGTTGTTTGAATTGGGCCAGAAGTGCTCACCATCCCCGGGAGAGCCAGACAAGGCTGGGCCGGTCATCAATGGCTCAGCAAAGCAGAGGTCTGGGAAATGCGGATGCTGCTGGGAGTGCAGGGGCTCTAAGGGACGGCTGGTTCCTGCAGGAAGATAGGACTCCTGGTTATGGGGAAGCAATGGGGGAGTGAGCATGCTTTGCATAGGAGAGAGCCAAGAGGAAAAGCCAGCTGAAGTGAACTGTTGCCCTAGGAGCCCAGCTGCACTGTTCAGACCGGGGAAGAGGGCGCGTGTGTGGACGGGGAGGGGGTGGAGGGTGTAAGATGTGGGTATGTTTGTTCCTGTTTGCCTGCGCACTCTGTGTTCTTTGGAAAGGCCACAGCTGGGGATCAGGGAAGAAGGCAGGCCGCCTCTCTGCCTTGCCCTGTCTCCTGATGTCTTTCACAGGGCAGAGCCATGTAGAAAGATGAGGAGATGGTTTCTTCCTTGAGAGCGGCAAGTGTGCACAGAGGGGCAGGGAGGGGGATGCTTTGGAACATCGTGCTGGAGTGCAGAGGATGGGAAGGAAACCAGGGTTTTCCCAAGACGAACAAGAAGTGGCCTTGTGGGGAAGTCTCTGGGGTGATGGAGAGGAAGGGGTTTCTCCTAGAGAGCTACAGAGGAACTGTATGGGCTGTTTTGCAACCCAAGAAGTGACTGAGAGAAAGCTTATAGGCAAGCACTTTCTCTGCAAAGATACTGTGGAGAGTGGAGACATTTGTTTTTAAACAACTTGTTAGAGAACAAAACCCCCTCTGGTGTCCTGGGACATGTTCAGTTTGAAAAAAAAGTGCAGATAATTCCACCTGCTGGATCTGGCCAGCTTGGGGTCTACTTGCAGGGGTGGGGGGCCGAGAAGCAAGAAAAACAGGAAGAAGAAAAGATATATTGGGTGTACGATGCCTGTGATCAGTGCGGGGAGTGAGGGGGATGAATCAGCTGTCAGGAGGCAGGGGGAATAGTAACAAAGCTTGATTACACATCTCCCATCCGCCCAAAGATTTCTCCTGCACCCCATGTTGCAAGAAAATAATTTTTTATTACCGGGCAGTGGGAACAGCAGCCTTTTCTCCTGGTGATAGGACTTTTAATTTCAGAGCTACCACATGAGATGGTGATGGTTGTTAGGCTGTTATCTGAAAGTAAGCTTCTGTTAAAGCACAGTTTGCTGTGTACTCTGACTTAATGATGCATTTAAAAACAAGCAAAATTTAGCATCTATTCAGAGTTAAATCTGTTTACGACAAATTTTTAACGGGAAATGGGAAAGTAGAAATGTGCAATCTCCACACATTGCAAAGATAACAAATGTCTGGGAAAGAAGAGACCATTTCACTTCTTGACTGATTATTTGTCAATGCAGCTACATTTAGAGCACATAACAGTGAAGCTGTTCATTCTTAGTTGTATTAAAAATGAGAGGGAATTGATTATGCCACTAAAAACTGGGTTCATTACAGTTACTTTACTGAAGATGTGAAATTTAATGATATGAAAACTTAGCATAGTGACACAAAATAGGGAAGGGATTTTAAATAAATAAGGAAGCTAGAAATAAGATAAAAAGGAAGGAAATCCTTAAGTTTTGCATGAAAGCTATTTGCATTCAGCTAAAGAATCACAAGAGACAAGCACATTCTATGAATTGTCTTCCTTTATTTTCCGTTGCTTCTTTTGCACTTTTATAATTTGACTGAAATTTCACTGAATACTAGAATCATTTTAGTTCCAGAAGTTTAATATTTTATTGTAACCCACTCCAAATACTCATAAGGTGTTTTTTGCTCAATTCTTCATATGGTGTTTGATAGCTCAAACAAACTGTCATTTAGAGTGAATTTTGTAAACAGTTTCTGTCTGTTCTCACACTTAGTGTGTCAATACAGATAACTTTTTCTATGGAAATGTCACTCCTGGTTGTGGAAATACTCAAAACAGCTGGAAAATGTCCTGAGTAACCTTTGAAACAGTATATAGCTTTGAGCAAGGGGTTCAACAAAATGACCTCCAGAGGTCTCTTCCAGTATAAACTATTTTATAATTCTGTGGTCGGTAGTGGCATACAGGTTTATGCGTTTAGGATGGTATACAGGATTATGCACTTTTGATGAGCTAAAGCCTGTGCTGTTGGAAAAAGTAAAGAAACTGAGCAGAAAATGTGGCAGAGGCAGGGAAGAGGCATGGCCAGCACTGTATGAAGCAGCACTGCTCTCCTGGCTGCATGACTGATGGCCCTATGGGCCAGTGCTAGCACCCACGTCAGGCTTAAGCTTTCCCCTAACATGAGATCAAAGCACAGATGCCACAAGCATCTTCCATCAGCGTCATTTTTGTGGTGTCTAATCAGGTGCTACTGGCTCGAGAACCGTGGATTATCCTTTTCACTGTCCTCATCCCTGTCTGGAAGTGGACCGATGTCACTCACTGTCCCTGCCAGCCTTGCATAGTGCAGTGGCAGGGACTGTACTGAAGGGAACAAGAAGAAGACATGCTCCAGGACTACTCAGTCACAGCCATCACGTCCCTATAGCAGCCCCTCATGCCATGCCAAATTAGAAAAGACAAAGGGATAGGGTCTCCCTCCTAGCTGTAGGTGACCACAAAATAAGCTCTTAGATCCAAGAAAATCAGCGAGGCTGTTTGGTCCTCCTTCTCAGTAGGCATCTGATAGATGGCACAAGACCTGGGCCAGAGGAGCTCCTACTGGGGTAGAGAGGCCAGCAAACAGCTGCCTGGGAGAGAGGTCAACAGCCTCCTGCCAATAACATTAGAGAAGGGATGAAAATGTATCCCTGGCTGCTCAAGACATTGTTGGGAATGGCAAGTCCCAGCAACAAGTTCAGTCTTGTGCCCTGCCCTTTGAGGATGATGGCTTCTGCCTTGGGTTTGTGAGTCTAGCTTAGCTGATGAGCTGGTTTTTGGCTAATCAAAACCCTTAAAGTTTACCTTAGGGGCTAAGTACAATGCCCAAAGCAAAGGGAACTGGTCAGTTATGACCAAAAATTTCATCTGTAGAGTGTCCTGAAGTGACAAAGAACAGCAGAAAGGGCTGATTGAAAGTGTGTATATGACCCGTCTCTGTGAGATGTTTTCTCCAGCTGTGGCAATGTGGATCCCTGTAGAGCCCTATCAGGCCTACACAACAGAATTGACAGGGATATCTACTTGAATTAAGCCAGTAAATTTGGCTTTTTTTTCACAGCTTAAGAAAACCTCTGCTGGGTCATATCAAAGGCTTGTTTAGCCTAGCATCCTGTCCCCGATGGTGTCCAAAAGTAGGTGCTAAATGAAGAGCACAAGAGTTGGCAAACATCAGGTGGTAGCTCCTTATTTGCCTCTTTTGGCCTCAACATTTTCAGCTCAGGGATTTCCTAAGCCAAAAGTGGTGGTTTTGCATTCATTTGTATATAGAAATTAGCATGCAGTTAACCTTGGATTTGAATTTTACAGTACTCTAGCAACTCCACAGTAAGCCCTCAAATAGACAAATTTTAACATGTAATTCATGTGAGGTGATTTACTCTGATTTGCAAGGAATAGGAAAAAAAAATCCACTTAGAGACTTATCAACAGGCTAGCTAATACACTCAGTGTATACTGTTACAAAATTTTCCTATATAAATAATCCCCCAGAAACCCAGAAGAGAAAAAAATTTAGTATTGCAATAATTCTTGGAAAGAAAAAAGTATTTATTACTTCTTTATCATGCTTACTTCTTTTTCCTTCCTATTGAATCCTTTTGGACATACAGATACTTCACATGTATCAAGACAATTTCTGACAGCAGTCCCCTTCACTGTGTTTTTCTTACCATTTCAAAATTTTAATTTATTTTCTGACAAATTTATCCTATCAAATGCCCCACAGAGTGAACAGCCTAGAGCAGTGTAGCATAACTTACAGAGTGTCAAAATAAGAAAAGATTTTCTAGTGATCTGTACATCAGATGGCAGAGACCTGGTGTCCTTGAAGAGACGTACTGGTTTTTTTCCTCAGAGTTAAAGACATTCTGTAATCCTGCTTAATTCCTGTTCTCATGCCAACACAGCTTGACTCATGGTTTTTCAACTGATGAGTTCTAAAAGAAAGCATCTTTGAAGAAAAATATACTTCTTTTTTTGTAAGTAGCCTGATGGTAGACTATTCTGGTTTAGTTCAGAGAACTAAAGTGTTGATTCACACCGTGAAGAAGAGTGGTAGCTGTGTGTGTGTGTATTATCCTTTACTATTGCTTTCATTAAAGGAAACTTTCTTTGGTCAGTCTTGCCTTGCATAAGAATCTTCAGTTTTGCATTTCATCTCACAAGCCAGCTACTGCATATTCTTTATGAAGTTGTTTCTGCATTTTAGTTTATGGCTGTTTCCTGCCGTCCCTCTGTGCCTCAGTGTTTGGGCTGCATCAGGAAATGTACGTGCCCAGAAAGTACAGAACTGGAACTCTTCTAAATATCGATGAAAATAGTCCTTATACATTTTCATATGTAAAAATACCTGAAATGAAACAGCCACATTCATGCCAGTGTGGATAATAAATACAGTTACTGATAAAGAATAAGAATGGCAGAAATCCGGAATCATATCTAGAAAAGCCAGCCTATTTTGTGAATTTGTCTGTAGATAACATGAGCTAAAGATTTCATACCACTGGTAATGCTTTAGGACAAGTCCTGTGATTGCTGAAAAAGGGCCAGAGATAGTAGTGAAAGAAAGTAATTCCTTATCCTATGCTTTAAAGTATCCTCATGGTTTTTGCTGTGTTTCAGGGAAAGCTGTCTGCCCGTTTAAGCCATGGTCTGCTCTTGATCAGTGGGTGCGTGACTGCTGTAGCTCTGAGTCTGCCGGTGGGACCAGGCGCGGGCACCCACGGCCCCTTCAGCTGCAGAGCGGGTGTGAGGCACGGCTCACGGGGCTCGCTGCACCTTCCTCACTCGTCAAAGCACATCGGCCTGGGCACAAGGCTTTGGCTTGCAGGCAGGAGCAAGGCGATGCTAGGGCTGCTCGGATCGCTGGCTCTGGCACGTGGAGCACAAGCAGCGTCTCTGAAGTGCTGCCAACCTTAAAAGCTGCAGCATATTTTATTTACCACTGAGTGGAGTCCTTATCAAGATTGCAGATGTGAAGGCTTGATTCCCCAGTCTGCTGCATGACATTTTGCTCAGAGCAGCTTGGCAGTGAAGCTGTGCGCGGCAACGCAGCCAGGCGGTCCAGGGCATGGGTGAGTGCGGGCTCATCAACAGGGTGCCACAAATACAGGGTTACCTTTTTGGGCACCATTGTCAAATCCATAGTTTCTACCAATGGTTTAATACAGAAATTTTTTTATTTAGCAGCTGAGAGGCCTGCTTATAAAAGAATATTAATTTAAAAATACCTGTATCTTTACTCATTATAGTTCACTGGCACTTTGAACAATGTCCTGTATCAGATACTCACCTTGGCTCTCTTCCTGTGGCTATGATTACTACATTAACCCACTTGGAAAGCTGGGTTGATGCTCCCATATATTCATCTCCTATGATCAATTAGATGAGTGCTTCCAGTAGACTGTAAAAGTTGCAGCTGCTATTCCAAATCAGGGTCCAAACCAGATGTGAGGCTCCAAGCAATTGGGCTCCCATGTCCTTAGGAAATTAATTATAGTATCAGCATGAAAATACCCCAAACAACCAAACAAACCAAAGAGATCAATTAAAGAAAGAAAGGAGGCAGGAGTTGAAAGCAATGTTTCCTCCTCTTCATATTGCTGAATGGCTGTGGGTACCTGTTGTTTGTCATCCTGCAGTCATTTATTTTCTGTCTCCCCGAATCAGATTCCATCCCAAGACTGCTATCTACCTCTCAGTCCTCTGATCCTTGTTAGTATCTTAACTCCTGCACTTTTCTTGCCAATTCCTTGTTTTCCTCAATCTCTTCATGGTGAGACTGATGTGCAGGGACCATCAGGGAGCACCCATTAGTTGCTGGTCTCTGCAAAAGCAAATTGCTGTGGAGGAGCACGCGTGGATCCAGTCTCTTCCTTCACATCGTTCCTATCTGTGCGAAGAGACAGAGGCAACAGAGGGGAGAAAAGCATAGAGGTGCTTCATCTGGTATGTGAGGAAAAGTAGGTGATGGTGCTGCACGTGGGGTGAAGCTGTTATCCAGCCATTCTAGTCTGTACACAGGAACAGCATCACTCAGAGATACTCAAAATGTGAAGTTCAGCAAGGTAATTGCAAAAATAACAATTATAATTCCTAACATACTGCATCTGTGCAAATCTGTTGTGATGCTGGAAATGTCAAGTTCTTAGCTGATAGAATTGCAGTTTACTTCAGAGTCTTATAAAAACAATTAGTATATAAACCGTCAGTACACAGACACATTGTGTTCTCGTACTGGGATGTGTCACTTCCATGTCACACTAGCTGTGTTGTGAAACAATGTGTCACTTCAGATTTGTAAGCTTCAAAAATAGCTAATTTTGTATTTAAGACGGATTTAAATCATGCTTGAATAAACACATTCTCTTTTGTTCTGGATGCCACTGAAAGAAAAGTGCGGATGGAGTTTCTTTCTTCTAATGCTAAAGTAAGCAATAGAAGGTATGACATAATTTAAAGGTTAAAGATCTTAGAATTTTATGTATCCTGTGAATAGGAACCTTTTATCATGTACATAATAGAAATAGGGAACTGAAAAGGTCCTGCCCAAAGGCAGTGTCAGCAAAAACTGAGCAGCTGCTGACAGATAAAACCTGTTACAAAGTTTCCAACAGTGATGGTGATTTCACCCCTTCTCTGGGCAACCTACTCGAAGTTTCTATACTAATAATGTCAGCGTGCTTTGTTTGCAATGTCGCCAGCTCCTAAGGTCAGCTGGCCTAGAGTGTTCCACATCTATGTTAGTAAAAGCTCTTGGCTGCTCCAGAACAGGCTGGCGGTGGCTGTGTTCCAGCGGCTTCATGGGAATGGTCCCTTGAATGCTGGACGTGCCAAACTAGACCTAGAAATCCCTTGGGGGAGTCCTCGCTGCCATGGGTGAAGGACACATGCCGACATCCATTTACAGGATAGACAACTCTGCAATAATGCCTCGTCCTGAGCACTGTTTAAGTCCATTTGCCAAGTTTTAATAATTTATTAGGTACACCTTTTCCCGTTATCTGAGCTGTTAACATACAGAACAGCAACAAATCTTTCCATAAACCCCTTGTCAGTACACCTTCCAGTTCAACATAAACTGTTAATTACTGCTCTTTCTATAGGGATTGACTATGATTCCTTACTATCTAGTTATCCCCTCATGATTAACAAACTACCATTTTTTCTGCTACCTTTCCAGGAATTCGAATTAGTCTGCCTGCTTTATAACTCCTTGGCTCCTCTTTTTCTTCATACTGTTTGTTGTTTTCTGGTATGCTCAAAGCCTGTCTAGCTTTCATCAGTGTTTACTGAGAATTGTAAATCTCTCCAGGTACTCCAGCCAGTCTCTCTAAGTGTTAAGACTAGTCAAATTAATCTTCTTTTTTTTTTTTTTTAAAAAAGCTATATATAGTAGATGAAAACAATGTATAGGGTTGTCCTGCAGCCCAAACATCACATTTGGTTTTGATCTTTAATCTGTACTGTTGTTTTATGCAAAGTTGGGCAGAACTTGTGCAGAACTAATCAATGTTCGAGATATAGGGAATGATCTTGCAAATATTTGCTCGTCTTCCATTGCTTACATGCCTCCTAATGAAGCATCTGACAAAATGTTACTGAAATGAAGAGTGTACTTTAAACAGTGCATGCATATGTTTTGGTATGAAGAATTAAGCTCATGAATGCAGTGACACTGCCTCATGTAAAATAACAAGGAAAATGTATTCTGCACTGAAGCTTTCCAGAGCAGACTTAAGTTTGAAACACTATGATGCCGCCAAGAAAAATAGCGAGATTACTAAAAATGTAGGCAGGAGTCCAAACTCATTTTAAATGCACATTAGCTTCATAAATATGGAAATTCAGCTAAGTTAAGAGCACTCTATACATGCAGTGATATGAACAGCATCCACAGAAGTGTACTTTGATGGATGATGTGCCTATTTAGACCAATGTTTAAAGATAAGTGTTAACTGAAAAAAGCATGACATTGACTGCAGAGAATGTGACCTTGGATAGTCCTTTAGTTGGGAACTGGCTGTGACTTGAATTTGAAGTTTTGACCAAGGCTTACCAGCTCTCTAGAGGTAGTGCTGGTCACAGTAGCAGTTTTTAGTGCTGTGCATCATGACACAAGGTCTTGTATCTGAGGAGCTGAAAACATTTGTCTAGATGTTGGTTAGACTTCATAATAGCATCATTCTGTGCAGATGTAAAAATTAGAGGATGTATGGTTTGACTGGAAAGGAGGAGGACCTGATAGGTTGCACAAGAGCAGAGCTGGGAGCAGAAACACTAACCTTTAACTTTTTCTGTGTCCGGATATGTTGAAAATCAGGGCAGGTTTGGGCAGTGCTAAATTTTCTTACTCATCATAGAGATTCTGATTTTGTCCATGGAAGTCTGGCTGGAGATGACCAACTCATTTTGAACCTTTCTGTCAAATGGATGTTTCTACATATAGCTTGTTCCTACATTCTTAATTATTTTTCACTTCCTCTTCCATCCTCTTAACATACATTAGTGGCAGAGATAGGAATGGCAAGATTCGTCTTTGCAAGTTCCTAAGTTTCCTCTTTCTCTGTCTTTGCTTTAGTGAAGAAATTGCTAGGTTTTGGTTAGTAATGCAAAGAAGCACCTGGTAATTTTTTTCTGCATTAGATAATTCCCCAGGCTATTGACACCAGTGGGTGTAATCCAGTCTTCCTGTCTGAAATGCCCAGGTTAAGCACTTTTTTCTCAATTTTCTCACTTTTTCCCAGTTTTCTTTTTAGCAGAGAGCTAAGTAGTATATTGGGTGCTTTTCCCTTTCTCTTCACTTTGCTTGGGATATATATCCCCAGAAAACAGCTTGGTACACTTATGCTAGGTGTTTACCTCTTCCCTGAGAAGGCAGGACTCAACAAGAAGCATTAGATGCCTTCAGCATTTTGTGCTTTGGTCTGCTGAAGTCTTTTTTAAGATGGTTACATGGTGCTAGAAGTGGCTGCAGATTACTGACTATATTGTTTGTAACACTCAAGGTGTTTGTGGAATACCAGTAGTGGGTAAAAGAAGTTGAATCTAAACTCTTCAAAGTTCCTTAAATGCAGTGCCTGGCTTACCTTCAGTGAGGACACTCACCACCACTCTTTTTGTGTCCACGCAGCGAGGAGGAGGTGAGTCAGAGAGAGAAGAGGCAAGAGGTTGGCCAGTCTAACTGCATGCCCGTGGCTGGCGGCTGGGCTAAAGCAGACCTGGAGGCCCGGCCTCAGCTCCCTGCGGCAGGTGTGCTTTGCATTGTCAGCACAAACTAGACAAACAAAACTTGTCCTGCAACGGGATCCCAACTATAAATCCCAACCATGACCATCACCCTTGTATCTCTTTTCGAACTTGTTAGTGGAGCTCAGGTGACTGTCTGCCTAAATATGAATTACTTAAGGCAAGGGATAGGTGCCTTTCTCTCCAAAATAGGCAATTCTGCACAAAAGGCGTGACCAAAGTAATGTGCCCAGGGCGTGTTCAGGCTAAGTAAGGTGATAGCTTCAGGATTAGGCAGTCCTGAGTAGGTGAACTGAACTCATGACTGAGACTTAAGCAAAGCACTTTCTACTCGCATAGAACTATAAATTGAAACCCCCAAAAGAAAGAAAAGAAGAACAAATTGCATCGCAGTGATATTACAATGCTCAGACTATGCCTGGAAGAGCCGTGATAGTTTAGATGCCCTTCATAACAAAGAAATCTGGAAACTACTTCAGATTAAAGCCAGCCTTTAGAGCTGTTCACAGAGCTCTTTTTACTCTTTATTTGAACCACTTCCCAGAAAAAAAGAAGAAACCGAGCCCTACAGATCTTTTTATAGTTTTGTAGTGAAGAGATACCTTTGGTAACAGTCCTTGTGAATGTCTGCTCTCTCTATCTCCTGCTGTGCTGTTAATTATGAAATTTCCTTCCTCTTTCAGAAAATGGGTTTGATACAATTGTAGTTGGAAGGTGTGTGAGGAGGGGAAGAACTACAGTGTCTTCCTTGCCAGCTGAAGTAAAGAAACTTCAGTTACTACATACCTCCCACCCCCATAGAGACTGATGGGTAGGTCAGGCCATAAATCGGTGTTGGGGAGCTGGCATTAGGACGTTTTTCAGATGTGACATTTTTCACACGCCCTTGTTGCCCATATTTAAAAACATATTCTGAAACTCACCAGTCCACAGGTAGTAGGGGAAGAAAACAGTCTTAAATACATTTTCTGCCAACCTTTCTGCTTCAGTATGCTTCTTTCAAATATTCAAGTCAAATGCTGCATTTAGATATGGTAGGGAATTAACGTAAAGGGATTAAAAAGGTGTAGAAAATTATCATAGAATTATAGATTATATCAAGTTGGAATGGACCCATAAGGATCATCAAGTCTGACTCCCTGCTCCTCACAGGACTACCTAACACTAAACCATATGACTAAGAGCATTGTCCAGATGCTCCTTCAAGTATTAGCCCATGGAAAATATTTTGAAGTATTTCTTTCTGGAAAGTGGCATATGTTTGTTTTATAAGGAAGGAAGCAGTGATAAAGCAAAGGAAGAAAACAATGACTCATCATAGAGATAATATAAAGAACAGGCATTTTTCCAGTTATTTTTATGACTATATACTGTTATCCAGGAAGTATGGCTGGACTAGTTATTTTTTTCTTACACAATCCATTATTTAAACAATAGTCTGAAGATGTATGTTGATTACTTCCAATGATTACTGAGGCTCAGTTAACAAGAAGCAGTTAAAAGGTAGTACAAAAGGTTGACGAGTGTATCTGTAAATCAGCAGTCATGGAGCATACATTGGTCTCCTGTTTCTCAGCCAAAATATTGAGGTTCAAATGCTCTTGGGTCATCAGGCAGGGCTAGGCAACATCTGTAACTGTGACGTGCACCCTTGGGCACAGTCTCCCAGATGGGGGCCTTCCTTTCCGTGAATGTGGCACCTATGGCCCTGCCACTGGAAACAAGGACTTAGACCTCCTGAGCTCCTGGTGCGCACTCAGATGTCTATCAGGATGGTGATGACTTTGGCTCTGCAGTTTACTCTCTTGTTTTAGCATGCCACTCCCATTTTAACATCCCATTCTCTTGTGGAAAATAAGAGAAATTTTCAAGCAGTTGGCTGCTGCTTCTTTCCAAGGGAGGCTTGGCTAGGTCTCCCCATCCCTTGTGAGTCCAAAGCTGATGTTGCAAGATGGACCTAGAGATTTCCCCTTCACACCAGAGCTTCTCAGCCCTCACCCCTGCTCTGGGTCTAGTTTGACCTTGTTATGAGCTGCTTCAGCACATTAAGGAAAAAAGGACTACATCTCTGCTGTCTCAGCGTGCTGAAACAGCTCTGTATAGAAGCAGGGAGAGCCAGTGCCAGCTCCACGGTGAGGGTGGCCCTGCCCAGGTGGGCACAGGACACAGAGAGGCCATTGCAGGCCCTGGGGGAACTGGCTCCGGCTGTCGGTGAAGCTCAGCTTGAAATCTCCTCTCCTTCACTCTCCACTTTTCTCGTGCTCATATTGCAAAAGATGATTGAGTTTTATTTTTTCACCAAATTTGCTCGCTTTTTAAATTGAGCCTGTGTCCCTTTGGTTATATGATTGGGTTGAGGAACCACAGACCCTCCAACAACACCCTCCCTCCCCCACCAAACTAGAGTAGCATTAGTGCCTGAGGGGCTGGTAAAGCAGCTGAGAGGCCACCGAAGTGGACAGGCCACCTGTGACAACTTCTTAGTGGAAGACACTCATCCCTTGTCATGCTCTTCCCCAGTGTCCCACATGTGCCCAAGACTTGCTTGTATTGAACTGCATTAACATGGAAGTTAAGGGTTACATCGGTTTAAAATTGCAAATCAAAGTCACAATTTTCTTTTCCTAAGCGTATGTGAATGTTGAACCGAAACCTGGAAAATATTTCTTAATTTCTAGAGATAAGAACTTAAACTGGAAAACCCTGAAGATTACTCTTGGTAAAGACAAGTGATTCTGGTTGATTTCTGACAACTACTTTCCTATTTTGTTTTTTAAAAGTCTCTCACTAAATAATCTGCCCAAGTACTTAATTACACTATTAAGAAGTTTTTTCCTGATACCTAATTGTCCCTTGCTAAACTGATTCCATTGTTTCTTTTCCTGTATTTCTTGTCCTTTTCCGAGTAGATATGTAGAATAATTTATGACCTTCCTTCATGCAGCAACATTTTACATCTTTGCAAGCTGTTATCATGTCCTGCTGCAGTCTTCCCTCCTGTGGACTAACTTCTTCCAGCATCTCCTCAGAGGTCATGTAATTCTTCTGCATCTTTCTGGGATTACGGTATTCCTTTAAAGGACAAAATTTAGCAGATTTGACATTATTTGCACTTGAAAAGTCTTCTCCCTCTATTGAAAGTGGTTTTTTGTTACAAAAAGAAAACAAATTCCTAGAAGACACAGATAGTAAAGAGTCTTTTTAAAGTTTGTAGAGCCAAAATAAGAGACAAACCTTAAACACAGAAGACCACCTATGATTTTATGGATGGAATAGTAAAGTGGCAAAGTAATGAATTGAGGTGTTAATTTGGAATATGTTTAGGCAAGGCCCAAAGATGTTTTAGCCTCAGCTGTGCCTACAAATTTTTATGAAATGAGGCTGGGCTGATACTGAACACTTCAAGAAGTGAGGGTCTGATAATGATCCAGTGGCTTCCTGTGTCAAATGTGTAAATGTACATCTCAGTGAACAGAATATATGTTACTCAAAGCATGTTTTGGGGTATATCACCTTACAGACTTCAAAAGGGAATATATAAATTAGATGGCTCTATCAGATAAAGAGAATTTTTTGGTCTGAAACAGGTTTCCTCCACTCCTGCTCAATATGAGATCACTGATATTTGTTAATTGCACCTGTCAAATCTCAGAGTTAGATGAAAGATAAGGTGACTGGCAGGTTCTTTACTTTAGTAAAATGCTTTATTGAATTGAGCAATAGTGTTACATTTACATCTTGTTCTTGGTGTACAAGCATACAATATATAATGAATCTAATAACTTTCTGGTAACTGCTAAAAAATAAGACCATTAGCAAAGTAGGTTTTAAAGGAACATCTCTTCATATCAGTCAAAATTCAATGCTATTTCCCATGATGTTTTTATTGAATTATGTGATCCACAGTTTTCCCCTCTTAAATCAAATTAAATTTATTGTTAAATCTGATTTAAGTATGTGTAACTCTCTTCTCCAATATTCTAAGACATACATATTGCATAATTTCTAGGCGATTACCATTAATGATTTAGCATTGCTACATGAAATTTTTCAGTCCTTCAGTCTGAATATAAGCACATAAGACAAAGGTGATTTAATTTCAGTACGCAACCTTTCCTTGCTCTATTTTCTGTTCTTTCTCAATTTAGTTAACACTGTTGACCATTCTACCACAACTAAAATATTTTGTGAAGATGAAAATAACAAAAACTTGAGGTATTTCTCTCTTCTTTATGTTATGCCAGTACTTCATGGAGCTATACTTTCTCTGAATTTTGTTTTCCTTTTTGTTCTAGTATTTTTATAGGGTACATGACTTTTTCTTAATATGTAATAAATTCTAGGTGTGAAAACAATATTGCTATTTTTTATTACTAATTCCATTGTATTGCTGCTGGCATGATATAGGCTAGGTCATATGGACCCAATTATTCATCCCATCAGAAATATTCACACCATTTTTTGTAGAAAATTTAAGCCAATTTTATGAAAATATAACAACTGGCTTTTCATTACCCCCAAAAAACTTGTTGACACTTTCAAATTTTAGTTTTGTTAATTTAATACTTCCTATTCTGGATAAAAATAAAGTGCAGACTTTTCATGCATTCCCTTGCTAACTCATGAAGATTAATTTCATAATTCCATATTAGGGAGATTTTTTTCATTTAAATTTTCATTTTACATTTGTTTGTCACTAAATGTGCTTTTATAAAGTCCATTGTCTGTGTAGTTGTGATGGGTTGACCCAGGCTGGATGCCAGGTGCCCACCAAAGCTGCTCTATCACTCCCCCTCCTCAGCTGGACAGGGGACAGAAAATACAATGAAAGGCTCATGGGCCGAGATAAGGACAGGGAGAGATTGCTCACCAATCACCATCGGGGCAAAACAGACTCGACTTGGGGAAAACTAATTTAATTTATTACTAATCAAAATCAGAGTAGGGTAATGAGAAATAACCCCAAATCTCAGAACACCTTCCCTCCAGCCCTCCCTTATTGCCAGGCACAGCTTCACTCCCAAATTCTCTACCTACCCCCGCCCCCCCCAGCAGCATGGGGATGGGGAATGGGGGCTGTGGTCAGTTCATCATACATTGTCTCTGCTGCTCCTTCCTCCTCAGGGGGAGGACTCTTCACACTCTTCCTCTGCTCCAGGGTGGGGTCTCTCCCATGGGAGACAGTGCTCCACGAGCTTCTCACAGAAGCCATCCCTGTACCCCCCCCCCCCCCCCCCGCCACTACCAAAACCTTGCCATGCAAACCCAATACAGTAGTACCCATATATGTAGTCTCTGGCAATGTATAACGGGCTTAAGATGCAAGGACATTGTAATTGTGCTCTTTTGAGACTCTTTGGTAACTACTTATTTATGCAATACCATTTATTCACAAGGAATGCACATAAATCCTCATTCTTTAGAAAACGTTAATAAAGAAACAATATCATCCCTCAAACAATGTTCAGACTTGTGTTTTCCCAGGGAAATCTTTCCCATCTCTCTTTCATGATAAAGTTAACTTTCTGCTTAATTACTCCATGCTTTGTGGTTGCTTTCACTAGGTACATACAAAAGTCAAACAAATTAACACAATAGCCACAGTATTTTCAGTCCTGGGGTATGTTTCCCTAAGTTAGTTCATATTTTGACCTGTGTAGATTTTATTGTCTGAACTTTTGATAAGCAGAGCAGTTTTAAACTGATGCCTTAACTGGCCTGAATGAGAAGGGTTACAAATGGTGGCAAACAGTACCTGTGCCCCTTGCTAGAATCTGACCAGAAAAATAGCAGGCTCATCTCACCTCTGTATCAAAATATTCAACTAACTTTGGCACAGGAAGACCAATTAATGCCATAACCCATGAGATCAATCCCCTTGCGATCAGTCCCCGATGGCTGGGGCTGGTCTGGAAGTGCAGGAGTGCATCAGTTGCTCTCAGCCCCTGCAGCTGAGCATGTGCGGAGACTTACCCTGGTGGGGATTGCTCTTTCAGCAGAGCAGATCCTAAAGGATCTTGGCTCTCGAAGGATCCCAAAGCACTCTATGGGTCTTTTTACGTCACTGTAACTGTCTGTGAACACCTGACATCAGTAATTGGCAAATTATCACCTGCAAAGCAAACTTTGCATGTTACCTCTCACCTGTTACTCATTTAGACTCATCAGATAGGCTGAGGTATATGGTGCTGTTGATATTGTGCTGCTCTTTTTCCCTTAATCTTTAAGTGAGTAGAAGTTTAATGAACTTGGTAGGATTTCCAGTGAATCCTCAGCAAATCAACTTTTACACTATCGGTAACCTCTTTAAGAGATTAGTGTCTAGAATGTAGGTCTAGCAATTGAATTTGAAGTAACAGAGAATTGACTAAATTCATGCCAGGGAGTACAATTTTGCTTTTAGTCCAGCTTCTGACCGTCCAGATAGGAACTGGCCAACCTGCACTTCATGACTGGATGCAGCTTGTGCTGGGGCAACACCTGTGAGCAGTGGTGAGATGAAGGTGCCTGACATCGCCAGATCTCTGAAGCGCAAAGGAGCAAGGCAGCAGTGCTACCTCCTGCCTGGTGCTCCCCGCGGTACGCGTCTGGTGGCTCACAGTGATCAGGAGGTGTCAGGTGCAGGTGAGGTAGTGAGGTTTGCTTTTCTGGCTTTGCTGTTCCTTGGAGGCTGGCCTCGGGGACTTCGACAACCTCGAGCAGCCACCCCTTTCCAGTAACCAGCACAGCACCCCATAATTCACAGTACTGGCCACGTGAGGAAAGATGCAAGTGCACACAGTGTGTTTGGAGTATCAAGAAGACGGTACAAATTGTTCAGATTTTTAGCCTGAAACTGGTCTGCAACCTGGCTGAAGGGTTTCCTATCAAGTGCTTGTTTTTTCTTAATGAACCAATGTTTGATTTACTGCCAGGCTGCAGTTGGCTCTGGTATGGCCTGAGGATCAGAGGAAGGTGAAGAAAAGGGACCGTTCCCTTTTTGCTGCTTTGTTATTGCACGACGTTCAATTGAGAATAAAGTGGAATTCCTCTTGGCCTCATGACGTATGAGCTCCAGAATAAAATAAGGCTGTTAAAACTCCTGACAATATGAATGACAATGTATCTTTTATATAAATAGGCCACATGCTGTAAGGAAATGCTGTTAGTCTAAGACAAATCAGTTCAGGCCAAAGAAAACTTTTGCTATTTCTAGGCAAGATCTTTGGCAGCCGATTTAAGAGAGTTATGTTTTGTTTTGTTTCATTTTTAAAAAAAGTTCTAGAAATGTCTTTTCCAGAAAAAAGATGTTGACTTCATTGTTGTTAGTATGTTTTATTATCATCTGAAAAAGAAAATTCAGTTAACTTTGCCCATAACTTCCTAACATCTGCATCTAGCATTTCCTTGTAATTTCTTGTTTCACAATTCAATTTCTCCTTTTTATTTTAATCCTGTAGACTTTCTCAAGGAACAAACTCTCTTTCTTGCACTGTCTTTCTGCTGAGCAGCCAAGTAGGAACAAATCCTGTACTTAGAAAATGCAGTCATCTCGGCAATGAACAGGAGATGATGCTAAATTTCCTTGCTATCACATTTTTGCTACAGGTGCTGAACAAATATATTATTACACTTCAAATAATATTTTCACACCACAGACCTTTTTTTCCATTCAGCAGTATTTCTAAACAAAACAAAATATTTCCATGGTAAAAATCTACTATGACAAAGTCAGGCCTTTATAGGGACAGTCTATAGTAGTCAGGAGAAGACCGCTGTTTCTTTCAGGTTTCCACCTATATGTTTGGAAAACAAACTCCTTGAGTGCTTGCTCTGTGATCTGGGAAAGAAGAGATATGTGGCATTTCCTGAAATTGTGACTGGATCTTGGTATGACTGTCTGACAAGATTGACCTACTTCATAAGAAAAAGGGGGATTGTTTTTAAAATGAGCCTTTTTTCCAGGTAGCTTTGGGTGCTGGTCTCCTAGCTGCATTTACGCAGAAATGAACATCAGTAGGACAATGGCAATCTCATTTGGAAGGGAAGAAATTTTTATAATGTCCTGCAGAGTGAATTTCACTTAAATCCTCTAAAATTCAATCCTGCCTCATCTCACACATGAAAATATGAGACTGATGTGTTTTTCTGATGGTACTTTTTCACTGTGTAATTAAGGTGTAAAATTTAAAAACTGTCTGAATTTCTTTCTTTGGTATTTCACTGTTGATTTGATCCCATGAGCTCCCCAGATGAATCTTGAGGAGAGATAGCAGGAAAATATTGAGATATAACCTTCTGGGTATCACCTGCTTTCCCAAGGCAGCACGGTTTGCCCTCAGTGAGAAGTCATTTTTTTTTTGAAGGCAAAATTTGTGGTGTGTGGTCTTGTTTTTTTGAAATGTGGCATGTGACAGAATATTTCCTTATTTAGCACTCAGAGCTTTCTATCGAACCATCCAGCCTTCAAAACTGAGGAGGACCGGTCACTGTCGTCTCTTCAGCAGGACTTTATTGCCAGCAACTCTCATCACCCAGCTTTTGGTGAAGGGAAGAAAAGAAGACAGCCTGTACAATTATGTTCTTTGGGTTGTTGCTTGTTCTTTCTCTTGTTCACAGTGCTTTGCAGCTGGTGGGTAAGTGCATCCTGCTTGTCTCCTGTAAAGGTGTCTGTGAAAGTGCCTCCATGTCCTATGGCATTTCTGGCTGATTTCTGGTTCTGTGGCAGTGCCTATATGTATGTTATTAGTTTGGGACATATAGATGGGGAGCCTCTTGATGGCAGGCAAGAGGCAAGGACAGGACCTAACAGAAAAAAAGAAATGGATAGGAAGGAAGCAAAGGCTGAATTTCTAATGGCTTTATTCATGTATAGTGGCACTATCATTTCAGCAACCCCAGAAGATCAGACCTAAGAAAAGCATGAGATATATTTAAATGTCTTTTTTTGTTTGTTTGTTTTATTCTTTACTCCTGTGTTCTGATTTTTGAGCTCTTGGTGTCTGGATAATGGTTAGCAAAATCAGGCAGGAAAAACTTCGGGAGTGGTGAAATGTGGAATTATTTGTAAGACATTAAGGTGTTCACAGATGATGGCTCCAGAGAGACTTAGTGCTTATAAAGCGGATTATTTTCATTCACTGTTTTGAACAAACTCACTGAATTCACTGGCATTGATAAAAGGGATGAAGTAAAATTTTTGTGGAATAAAGTTGGATTAAGTTTAGGAAAGTTTTTGTAGAATTGCAGTGACAATATTACTGACATCTCTTTAGCTGCGCTTCTATTGTAGGTGTTAAATAGATGGCTTCTGGAGACCTGAATGTTTAAGGTTCAGTCCTTTTAGCTTTGTAACTCCTGAGTAAAACTGCTATGGATTGCCTCAGAGTATGTGGAGTTTTTTTAATCGCCCATGGTATCACTGCAGGCCAGAATAATTAGTGTACTGTATGTTATCAACTAAATTGATTTCAACTTTTTGCAGGATTTTTATGAAATTTGCAGGATTTAATGAAATTTCTTTAGCTTTTAAAATACATTTTAATTAAATATGAAGCCCAGTGATCAAGAGATGTGTCAGGGACCAAAATTGTTTATGAATCCCACAAGTTTTGGAGGGAAATACAACCAGGTGGGTCACAAAGTACACCGCAAAGCAGCAGAACAAATTCACAGGCATGATTCACTACTGCTACTGACAAACTCGCTGTAGGACTGAAATTAGCTCAGCTACTTCCACTTCACACTAGAGCCAACACAGTAGACATGATCAGAGAAACCACCTGGAAAGCTAGGGACCTGATTTCTGGTACAGGTGGATCTTCTAACTTCCACCAGCCTTTCCACACTGCCAAGTCGCGGTCAGATGCCACTACTACCCAGTCCTTTCTGCTTTCTCAGACTGCGATTGGTTTCCCAATGTCATTCCTAATTTTACATTGTAATGGCTCATAGTAGGTACTGCAGGTCTTGTAGGCCAGCAAGGCCAATTAGCCCAGAGTACCTACCCGCTGTGAGGGCCAGAGGTGTTCACCCACATTTATACAGTGAAAAGGAAAGGAAACGTGGATTTGGGAGTGTGGAGACAAATGGCTCAGCAAAGACGGCTGTGACCCTGCTAGGAGACCTGTAAGATCTGGCAGGGTGAGGAAAGTTTGTAGAGATCGGAGGTCTACAAGGCCATGCATCTGAGGACAGATGGAAACAGGGTAATGGTAATAGCAGTGTGGTTGAGGGAATTCATGTGACTGATGTAAATCAATCCAACAAGCCGTGCTCCGCTCTGCTGATGCTGCTGACTGCCATTAATCCACAGTATGGTGACATATAATAATGAAATACATATCCTATTGTCTACTTTATTGCTTTCTAATCAGTAAAATTGATGTTGCACTGGACTCTGTTCAAGAACATCATGTTTTTGTCTGATATGAATGCAATAACTTTTTGTTCACGTGAATGGGAAGCAGAATCGTGTCACATATGCACTATACATATATTCTGTATTAACCATTTACTATGCATTGTTTTGTTTTATAGACATTGAAACATTTTTAATATATAATAAAGTCAACAAGCTCTGTCTTCAGGCGTCTATCGCGCAGTCAGTTAGAACTGCCACTTGCCATCAAGACAATGAATCACAAAAATTCAGATGGATCACTGATCATCAGCTTATGAGTGTGAGACTGAATCTATGCCTGGGGGTGCCATTGAAGGAGGATCATGCTGTGATCACCCTCTATCCATGTAATCGAACAAGTGAGCTGCAGTGGTGGGAATGCAGAAATGAAAGCCTCCTTGCAATCCAAGGAGAAGATTTGTTTTTCAGTCCTGGCAATGAAGAACATGATAATGTTTTGTTAAAGAAGGGGCTGAGTGCAAAGAATAAGTGGAAGATCTATGGGGCCACGGATGTTTTATGTTCCCGGGAATATGAAGGTACAGAAAATTGATTCGTTCATCTTTGCACTAATTTCTTTGTGAGTATTAGAGTGTTTTGGATCTTTGGCTCTGACTATTCTGATTCCTTCAGCGACCATCAGAGTCTTAGAAAATCTGTATACTGAGGGAGTTAGCCTTGAATTTAATGTCATATTTATGGCCAAGTATATATTATATACATATTTTGGTGTATGTATCATAGTATATTAGTATTACAAGCATTATCAGTATCACATGTATTCTATATTCTCTAAATATATATTATATATTAGTATATACATATATACATACTTACTCTTACACTATATATGTTTTCTCTGAAGTCACTATTTCTCACCATACTGTGTCACTACATTGTTAATAGAGATTATAAACACTGATAAGTTTCTTATACAGCAACATGGAAATGAAATTACATCCTCAAGAAAGAAGCACAATACGGGTGAGCTGAGAAAGGGCTGGAAGTACCAGTGTAGGCAGAGGAAGTGCGGCTTTTGTGGCTCAGCAGATGAGGATGCTCGTGGAATAATTATAGTTACCAGTGCAATTACCTTTTATGATTAGCTGAAGTCTGATTGTTCTGAATGGCTTTCCCACATCCAGAATGAATATTCTAAAAACCACGCCACAGGATATTTGAAGTATTAAACTCTGAGCTTTGCATGTGGGAGCTGCTCCAGTGTATGTGAGATACTTAAATGGTCACTGGAATAAAAACACAGACAGATTGTCTAACCTGATGTTTAATTTTTCCAGGAAGTAGGACTTCTAAATATTAGTTCATCCTCTTGCACTTTTTGTATAAATCTTAACATTGTTTAAAATAGTAGTATCTTAGGGTAGAGCTCTGGAGCCTTATTAAGTTTGTAAAAGCGTTTTGGTCAGAACAAAAACCTAGTTGTAGACTTCACCTGTGAAATATTACTTTACATTAGAATAGCATTGCTCTAAAATGTATGTCAGCAGCTTAAGTCTGAAAAAGTGTTGAAATGAATCTTGTTATGGTTATGGGAAAGGTAACATGGAAAGCACTTTGAGATGCAATTCAGCTATTAGCATAGGTTTCACGTTTTTCACAGTTTACACTCATTTATTATTTTCCATACTATCTTTATCATCTTGCCTT
Source organism: Buteo buteo (assembly GCF_964188355.1). Taxonomy (NCBI): domain Eukaryota; kingdom Metazoa; phylum Chordata; class Aves; order Accipitriformes; family Accipitridae; genus Buteo; species Buteo buteo. The sequence continues at coordinate 22,917,266 of NC_134172.1, read as the reverse complement.
CTCAGAGACCTTTACACTGCTAGGAAATGCCTTCGGGGCACCCTGTGTATTCCCTTTCATGTACAATAAGCAATGGTACGCTGAGTGCACAGATGCTGGCCGGTCAGATGGCTGGCTCTGGTGTGCAACCACTGCAGACTATGACACAGACCAGCGATATGGATTTTGCCCATCAAAAGGTAAGTTACCTGTTCCCACACAGTTCCCCCTCAGTGTGGTATTGGCCAACCAGCACTAGCAGAATATAAGTATCTTTATAATAACACGTAGTTTACAAGAATGTATTTTAGTATATGATGCATTGCCACATCCTGCAGCCCTCTACACAAGAAAAAAACACATTGCATAAAGATGTGGAGAAAAGCGTGATTAAAGAGTAAAACAGCACGCAGTTCCCACCAATTGTGGGGGTGTTGCTGAGCAGCACGACAATTTCGAGCTCCTTGCTGTTTCCCAGCCAGGATGTGTGCTGTCATCGTTGTACAACCCTTCTCTGAGGACCCCCGATGTGATGGATGTGGGCACAAAAATGAGTGCTGTAGGAAGATTAATGATGAAGTTAACATTTCAGTCTGCATGATTCTCATATGAATATTTTTTTTACTTAAGTGGAATGTGTCCTTTTATCCATACTATTAAGCCCTATTCATATTGCCTGGGAAGCTGCCTTTCCACCCCTTCTGACAGCTGCCTCCCATCCCTAGCATTTCTCTACAACTTCAATCAATTTCTGAAAACCGTCTTCCATTTCTGTGGTCACTTCCCCCTCCATCTCCCTTTATGACCTTGTTCTTGACAGGGGAGCTTTGCATTCAAGGTGCTGAAAACTCCTCCTGACACTTCTCAGCTTTCCCCTGTATTCCTCCCCATTGCTCCTGTTCAAAATTGTGTCTTTTATTATTAAAACACCCCTTTATTCCAGTTGATTCAAAATGTGCTTTTGGTGTGGTTCAAATCCATAGTCAAATATGCTTTCCAGGTCCCTACAAAGATACCTAGGACACTGAGCCCAAAAGGCATGTGATGTAGAGTGAATGAATAATTTTCAAAGCTTTTGAAAGCCAGTCCCAGCTCTCTGTTCTTTTTTAAATTCAGCTTCATACTGACTTTTGGGAATGATCAAATACCTGATTCAATTCTGCATTGTGCTTGATAGAGAATGTATAGATCTTCAACAGACAAAAGACACAAAGATAATCGGAAGAGGAGCACAGTGCAGCTTGGCACCATTGCAGTGCCCGGGCTCTGAAGCTGTGTGACAGGCACATCCAGGAGCTCTTTGCAATGGGGGGATTTATCTAAGAACTGGTTTGATGCTGAATTCAGGTCTAGAGCTGGCTCTCAGAGCTCTCAGTGAGAACAGCTGTCCAGAAAGAGAAGGAGGAGATGTTGCATATCTTTTTATAGACTTCGCTAGGATTTCTGCCACAGCACTCCATGCAATATATTTTTCTATGCAATCACTTCCCTTGTAGTAATTCCTGAATTATGTGTCTTCATGGAACAGGAGGCAATATTTTCCAGCTCTACCTGTTTACAGGCCTTAACTTCATCCTTATGCATCCTGCTCATAAGTTTTTCAGTGCTCTTGAAAGAACAGCACAGGTGACATTTAATGAGAATGCCATGCAAAATGAGAACCTGCAACTCATTTTTCTGTGGGTAAGTTACTATCACCCCCAATATAATTATTTTCTCCACAGATAAAGACACCACCTGGACTATAGATCTGTTGACAAATGTCCACTACCAAATAAACTCTGAATCGGCTCTCACGTGGCACCAAGCCAGGAAGAGCTGTCAGCAGCAAAATGCAGAATTATTGAGTATCACGGACATTCATGAACAAACTTACCTTAAAGGTAAGGAAGTAAAGCAAACTCTGATTTACATTCAGGATCTGTTCAGTCCATCATCACAGCTAAGGAATATTTAGTATGGTTTTGGCTAATGTCTATGGACCTAAATATGCACAAGTAAGTACACAAAATCTTTTAGAATTTGCAAGTTCACATTAAAATCACTGCCAAGTTTAAACAGAATTCAAGGCATTCTGCAAGTGTAACAGTTTGACTTTCTATTTAAAAAACAAAAATCTGAAAGGTAAATGAAAGTTTCATCTTTGGTTAAAAGGAATCTTTAAAACAAATTGAAAATAAGAGAAAACACATATCTTTGTGCCAAAAGAAAGATGTGTTTTGTGTCAAATGCAGCTTGACATCTGATTTTTTCATTCATTTGACAAGCTGAAAAACATCAATAATTCATAGATCCCAAATCGTGGCTCTACCTACCCATGTATTGCGGGAGAAATGGTATGGAAGAATCTCTCTCCTGTTATTATTAATGATGAATGTAACTTCTAAGAGCTTTATTATTGTTTATACTTACACTGAACCAATATTTCTGCTTAAATAAATTATGTTGTACAGAATTTAGCTCATTCTACAGAAACACTTTCATTTTGGATACATTTTGTGGCATCTCATCTGTGCTCATTCTGCATTAAGTGATATGATTAGGTGATGGGGGGTGGTAGTGTTTTTTTGCTTTTTACAGAAATCAAAAGCTTCGGCATATTTCAATTTATCAGGTATCTCAGACCTAAAGATATTTGTAGTTAGATATTTAAGAACTGTAAGTCTTCCTAGAGACATGACTGATGACTATTGCTAATAAAAAAGTGATTTATAAAATCGTTTATCTTCCTTTCATTTCTTAGAGTTAACAGAAGGTACAGATTCTGCACTGTGGATTGGACTCAACAGACTGGACTTGAGGAGTGGATGGCAGTGGATTGGAGGCAGCCCTTTCCAGTACTTAAACTGGGCTCCAGGTAGCTGTGACTTTGTTTGATTGTGTATTTCCAAAGAAAAAATATACATGCCTCAAATACTGCTTTAAATTCTATTATCAGACAGATATGCCATGAGATACGTATTTTAGCTTTTCTTCTTTAGCTTTAGAAAAAGCTTTTTTTTCTATAGTAATATAAGCCAGAAACTTCTATGTATTGCAAAAATATTTTAGCTCTGAAAGCAGTACTGTCTTTCACAAAAATATACTGTCTTCCATTTATTGTCTCTAGCAACAAAACCATGAGGGTGTTACATGTTCATATCCACATAAATTACACTACATTTCATACAGACATTCCCACTACCAGAGACCTACCTCAGTTCTTGCCAAAGCTGGGAAAGACATGATCTTTGGGGGTCTCACTTCAGCCAGGAATCATTTCTCCTGTGCATTTTAGAGCTTAGAGCTATAGTTGCCTTTCAGAAAAGTTCACTTTTTTCCTGTACCTTTCCCAAAGGAAGCCCTTCTCCAGAATCTGGAAAACTCTGTACAGTTTTGAATCCTGAAGCAAAAGCTAAATGGCAAAATTGGGAATGTGATCAGAAACTCGGTTACATTTGTAAGAAAAGAAACTTTACTGTGGTTCCCTCAGGTATGTTAATATATGTTGCTAATTAAAAGTAGAAGCTGTTAACTGAATTGCTTGGCATTCATATTGAGAAACATGAGCAGGAGGATTTCATTAGAAATAAAAACTATTTCTTGTTTATCTGGTTTGCTTTCTACAACCATTGCACCCTTTCTAGGCTTATCTCCAGTCCCACAACACACAGAATGAAATAGGTAAAAGCAAAGAACATCCAACTTGTCCCATCTGTCTGTGTTTTGGTAGTCACCTCTCCCCTTCGAATATACACCCTGCTGAACATGAAAAGGGACAACAAACCAAAAATTATTTTTCTGAAGAGGGATGTTAGTAAAAATAAGGGAAAGGAAGAAAGATTGACACATTGCAAAGATTAAAGATATTTTAAGTGTATAAAGATATCCCTGTTTGTGTTTTCCTATGTATATGTCCAGTTGTGAATCTGTCTAGATGACTTCTATTCTATCAATATACTTAATCTTTTAAAAATTCATAAGCATTTTATGTTAGGTGCAGATAATTTCTGATTTCTGTTATCTGACAAATAAGTACTAAGTAATATAGAAGCTGTTAAAATTAATACATTAGTGTATTTGTTACAGACATTTGACTATAAAGAACCTTAGAATTTGTATTAAAGTTTTCCTTTTCCAAGCTAAAAAAATCCAGATTTAGAATCATATTTATGTTTACTGTATTTTGTGTCCATCATTTCCTTATAATGAGAATTTCCAAAGAAAATTCTTATTTTAGAACTTTTACACAGAATAAGTGAAAATATTTTCAGTGTCATGTCCCTTGCATGGCATTTGAACTCCTCTGAAACACTGGTATTTGTTCCTAGGTGACGCTGGGCCTGTTACTTGCCTAGATGGATGGGTACCGTACATTGATCACTGTTACAAGATCTTCAGGGAGACCAAAGGATGGGAAGAAGCTTTGATCTCTTGTCAGAAGGAAGGGAGTCACCTGGCCAGCATCCAAAGCCTTGAGGAGCACAGCTTTCTGGTGTCTCGGCTTGGGTACAGTGAGTGTTTCCAGGGGAGGCTTTTGCCTTTGTCTGCATGTAAGAAGCACCAGCCAGCTGAATTGAGATGTAGTAATTGTGTTAACATGAAACACTGCAGCCAAAGACGCGCAAGGAGCCAGAGGTCCAGTGCCGTTAGGCGGGTGCAGTGCTCTCCCTCCTGCTTCAAAACAGATGCCACCTTCGGTGCTGCAACTTGCAGACTTACTCAACACTCTTGACTTGTGCTTTGCTTTGCATGAGGGTAGAAGGACATCAGTCATCCCAGTGAGAAGCTTTCTTAGTGAAAGGATTATGAAATATAACTTCCACTTTGCAAGAGTGCTTTTTATGGAAAACCAACATATTTGTACTGCTTTCTATGCATTTGGGGAACTTAACAGTGTGGCTCTAAGACATTCTCCACATCTTGTGGTCAACCAGCACCCAGATCAGCAAGTTCACAGGTCTCTGCAGAAGTGATGGAAGGAACCTACTGAAGAAAAGTTTAGCTCTCTACATTGCCAGACGGAAAAGATCAGCAAAGCTAGCCAAGGTGATTTCCAGGCAGCAAGCTGTGGAATGGCCTGTGCTGCCTAAAGAATCATACTCAGGTCACTGGGTCTAAGATATCAGCATGGTCTTGCCATGGCCTTTTTAATATCCCTGGCAGAAACGTGAGGAGTCTGTAGATATATTGCTACTTTTTACCCCTGTTAACTATTTGCTTTTTTTTTCATGCTTAGAGGTAGTGAAAGCCTTAATTAACTACTGAAAAAGTGAAAGATAATCAAGACAGCAAAAATTCTTTCTTCAGAAAGAGTAATTTGTCTGCTTAGTGTCCAACCATACGGGGAGATATTTTTTGTTTCTTATACTTTTTGATTCTGATATCATATCCCAGTTTAGAGACTACTGAAGAAATTGTGAATATCCTTCCATATCTTTCTTTCTTTCTTTCTTTCTTTCTTTCTTTCTTTCTTTCTTTCTTTCTTTCTTTCTTTCTTTCTTTCTTTCTTTCTTTCTTTCTTTCTTTCTTTCTTTCTTTCTTTCTTTCTTTCTTTCTTTCTTTCTTTCTTTCTTTCTTTCTTTCTTTCTTTCTTTCTTTCTCATTTTTGTGAATGGTTCCTAAATTTACCTTTCATTTTCCTTGATTTCCTTTCGTTAAGAATGCCTAAAACCATAGGATCGTATACTGGTTTAGGCCAGAAGGAACCCTGGAGGTCGTTTGGTCTAGCCCTGGCTTGGAGCAGGGCCAGCCTCAAAGTTAGATCTGGTTGCTGACAGCCTTCCCCTTCTGAGTTTTGAATGTTGTCAAAACTCTGATTTTACTTACTGCCTAAACAGTTGATCGAGGGCTGGGGAGCTGGGCTTAGGGGGTTTCTCTGTTTTTTCCATTTTGTTGAAAGAAGCTTAAAACATTCATGCTTCAAGTTACATGAAAACAGTATTTTATAATCTGACCAGTGCAACAGAACCTAAAAAGTAATTATTCACACAGTTCTATCATACCAATATAGTGCTTTAGCATTAGGCTGGTAATTTACTCTTCTCCCACTGCTATGAGGAAGAGAAGCAAAATTTTTTGATCCATTGCAGGGATTTCATTACAGCCTAGTTTTCCAAAGCATACTGTCTTTATGCTAATATTTATGTGAAAATATTAATTTAAAAAATGATCATGGAATGCACTAAATACTTTTATGTTTTGTAAGTTTATGAAAGGGTTTATATGTTCTAGAGCTTGAGGGTGCTGTGAAAAGGATGCAGTGGCATAAGAGGCCTTTTCTAGTCCTGTGTTTCCATGTTTTAGAGCCAACAGACAAGCTATGGATTGGACTGAATGATCATAAGGTTCAAATGTATTTTGAATGGAGTGATGGTATGCCAGTGACATACACAAAATGGCACCTGGGAGAGCCATCCACCACAAACAACAGGCCAGAAGATTGTGTACTGATCAAGGGCCAGGTAACATTATTCAATACAAATTTTACTTTAATATTGAAACTAACTTCTCAATAAAAGAATAATGTGCCCTGTTATTTCAGCAGCTGGCTAGGGCCAGAAAAAGGGATGTGGGGACAAAGGATGAGATTAAATATTACCTTTCATTAAAAAAAAAAAAAAAATAAAATAAAATGAAAGAGTTACTGCATCACTGATGAAATTGCCTCTTTAAGTTCATCTGAAAGTCACCAATGAAATCATTAGGGCTATAAAACAGGTCTCTGAATGTAGTTTGAGTACATTCTCCTGCTCCTTTTCCTCTGGTGGTAATGGTGTCACGCGGGGCTCCCCACTGCCTCCTTTGTGCCTGCTCATTTGCCCATCCTTGCATGGCACAACTGCCTGTGCAGGGTCCTGCAGAAGAGGTCAGGGACCAGCTCCCTGCACCCTCATCCCTTCTTATCACTGCCAGCCATAGCTGTACTACTGTAGCCCAGTCTCCTATTTCACTGGATGTGAGCAGATTTATTTTTGTTATCAACTAGGGGAATTGGATCAGGAAAAATAATATTTCTGTTTCAAAATGAAAGGAGAAAGAAAATGAACAGTTTTCATTATAAAGAAAGAGCTTATTCATTTTCTTTAGTATTCATCTTAATCTCATTGTTATTTCATTCTTTTTCCTGCCACAGGATGGCTATTGGGCAGACGATGTCTGTGAGAAGAAAGCTGGCTACATTTGTAAAAGAAAAGCTATATCACAAATAGTTAGAGAGAAGGAAATTACTGATGCAGGTTGCAAAAAAGTAAGTATATAAGAATGGAACATCAATTTCCCAGATCAAATAAGTAAGTACCTTGTCTGACAATCATCTAGAATGATTTATATTATTTATATTCTTTACATGCAGGATTTTTTTATTTTTATTTATTATGAAGTTTCTCTCTCTCTCAGTTACTTAAAACTTTAGAAAGCCATTTACGGAAACTGCTTAGAAGGAATCTGTAATTTTACTGCAAATGTTTCTAATTCATAATATTCATGATTATTGTGCTTCATTCATTTTGAAATGTTATAGCTCACTTAATACATGATATCACAATTATTTAAAAGTGATATGGAAATCCCAAAATCATGTTACAGGGCTGGAGAAGATATGGGACCTACTGCTATTTTATTGGACATGTTTCAGCAACATTTTCAGAAGCAAACACCACTTGTGAAGGAGAAAAAGGTTACTTAGCCACAGTTGAAAGTAGGTAAGATAATAAATTTTCATTGTCTTTTAAATAGGTCAAGGTTGTATGTTCTGAAATATTTCTGGAAGTACAATTCTAACACAACATCAAACAGCAATTTAGCTAAGTTACGGATGAGGTGTCTAGTTGAACAACAAAAAAGGCTCACTTTTGTTTGTTGATGAGTCAGAATCCTATTGTAAGACCCTCTCCCCTAGTCTGCAGGAAGGAAAAGGAGAAAAGGATTCATCATCAGATTAGACAAGTAGGGTTTGGATAAATGACTTTGTTTTCACTTGCATCTTTATGATCCCTTTTACAGGTATGAACAAGCCTATCTGACCAGCCTTGTCGGGCTGAGGCCTGAGAAATATTTCTGGCTTGGTCTCTCTGATGTGGAGGACCAAGGCACTTTCAGGTGGGCCAACGGTGAAGCAGTCTCCTTCACGCACTGGGATGCAGCAATGCCTGGTAGGTGCCGTGACAGTGGATGATGGTAGGTGCTTTCTGAGGTCGTGGTCCCTATTTGCGTTTGCATTGGCAAAGTCCTCTGAGTTTTATGCTTTAAGCTTTCAGTATATTTTACAAGAACTGGCAGTGCTCAAACCCCATCTTTTAATTTCAAAAGGAACAATTTGAATTGCAGTTTTATATTAGGACATCTGACATATTTACCCATAAGATTAACCTTTTGGCTCATGTTCACAAAGAGATAAACAGGAGTTACAGGAAGTTCCTGAGACTATTCCACACTCATCTGTCTAGTGGAAAAGTTAGCCTGGGAGAAGAGTCTGAAACAGAGCAACTGTAATAAGGATTTTAAGTTAGAATTACAAAAATCACAGTATCAAAAATGATCATACCATTATTATTTTTACTTATGATGCTAAGAAAACTGCATTCATGGGATCCTATTTTGCAGAAGCACAGAAAACAAGATTTCAAAATGCCATGGGGGAATCTGCTCTCCCCAAGATATACTATGTCCCTCTTAGTGATCATTTGTCTGAAAAGTTTCTCAAAAACATTCAGTGAGGTTACAAATTGTAAAAGACATAAGGTAATAAAGCTTCTGTAAATGCCATGAGAAGAAAGCTTACCAGGGAGTCTATGGTGCCAGCAGATAATCAGAGTATAAAGGAAGCACTTGGACATCAGTCTGGAACAGTGATGAAAAATTAGTTTCCTTGCATCTGTGTCCACCGAGGAAGAAAATGGGCCTTCTGTGGGGAAAGTTTCTTTGTGAGGGTATGATTGGAGAGTCTATTTCAAGCTGAAATACCAACAGAATAGATTACGGAACAAATAGATGACCTGAAGAATAGCAAGTCAGGACTAATCACAGCTGCAAAAGTTACATTAAGTAAGTGAACTGTTCACTTTAATGTGTAACTACCTGCCAAAACTGCCTTGACAGCTAAGGCGTGAAAAAAGGCAAATTTGGTGCCAACATTTAAAATGTTTCCAGGGAGATGTGGGGAAATACAGACCAATGAGTCATTGGTAAATTAGCTGAATCTATAATAAAGAATTGAATAAAGAAGATATAGTGGGAAAGATAAATAAAATTCCTTGTGTAAAGGGAGGTCATACTCACAGACCTCCTGGAGCTCCCCGCAGGACCCAAAAGCATATGAATAAGGGAAATTTAGTTAGTGTGGTCTATCTCAATTACTAAAAACATTTCAGCTAATCTGACCTGACACAGGAAAGCTCTTACATGAATAAAAATTTTGATCAAAAGGCAGGGAATGGAAGGTAGTTTTTTTTATGGGGGATATTTTTCACTGGAGAAGAGTTCACAATCAGAGTCCCTTAATGGTCTGCGCCAAAGCCCATGCTGTTCAACATATTTACAGACAATCTGGAAAAGGTGAAATAGTGAAGTGGCAAGATTTGCTCGTGATACTAAATTATTTCTGATAGTGAAGATGTGCCTGTAAGAAGATACAGGATGACCTCAGGAGAATAAGTGACCGAGCGTGATCTGTAAAATAGTAGGTGAAGTCTGATGCAGGCAGGGTGATGCTCACAGGAGTAAATATAGGTCTTGAATTGACAAAATTATGGACTTATAGCTGACCAATTCATTTCAAGAGTCAGTTCTTGGCACCATGGTAGACAGGTCCATTAAACATCAGGTCTGTGCTCAACAGGAATCAAAAAGCAAAGAAAATGTTAAGAACACCTAGGAAGTTAATAAAGAATACAAATAGGCCATTATACAAGCCCATTGTGTGCATTTGACTGCATCTTGTGTGATGTATGCACCTCTGGTTCCCTCTGAGAGAATATACTAAAATTACTGTAATCGTCATGGGATAAGCTTTATCACATCCATTGAGGTTTCTGTGCCTGCCCTATGTATGCACCAAGGGTTTTGTTTCCATCTATATGAAAATTACTAGTGACCAAGGTTACGCTACCTGATATAAAACAGGCTTAATGTAAGTAAGAATGAGGTCCTCACTTGAAAGCATAGGTTTCCACTGTAAAAAAAATACCCAACTTACTTTCTACCCATACAATTAATTATGCAGGACATTCAAAATAAAAAAAATAGGATCCCAAACTGATCATGACCTCCTCAAACAGAAAATACTACTCTTTGCCTGTGTGAAAACCATCTAAAATATAACTCTGCTATTCAAGTGTTAATTGTATGGCAAGAAGCGAATGTCCGCTGCTCAAAGATTTTAAGTAAGAATTAAACAATTTAGATTGTATAAGATATCCAACATCTTTTTTGTTTCTCATAAAGGAAGTAATCCAGGATGTGTAGCCATGACAACTGGGACTGCAGCTGGATTATGGAACGTTCTTGACTGTGAGACAAAGCAAAAATATATCTGTAAACAGTGGGCAAAGAGTGCAACAGCTCCACCTATTCCAACTACTACTCCGGTCCCCACATGCCCTGAAGGTTGGGTGTCAAACAGCCATAGTAGTTCCTGTTTTAAAGTAAGTGCCTAAATAGTTAAAGAAGAAAGGCTTTGAACTGCTTGGTTGGTGGTGGGGAGAAAGAAAGAGGAAGCGATATCTTCATTTTGCAATATCTGAGATTGGAAAAACCAGACTCCAAATGTCTTGGGGAATTATCCATAAGAGGGGAGAAACTAAGGAAGAAAGATAACGTTGAAGGGACTGGACACAAGGGGAGGGAGAAGGACACAGGAAAGAAAATGAGGAAGTTTGTGCCCCAAGGGTTGAATGAATTGGAGCAGAATATGGAAAAGAGAAAAAAAGAAACAAGAAAGAACTTAATATTTGCAAAATTTTTGAGAGAACAACGTCAAGAAGCTGTATTAAACAGTAGGAGCAGCAAAGCTTGGCTGTTAACGTGGCTCTTTATATCAGTTGTGGTCACTAGGTTGTGCAAAGATCCCATATTTATCTGAGGTGTGAGAGAGTTCAGGGAACAAAGTAGAGAAACAGTGAAATGTATCCACAAGCAGCACAATGCCCAAGGCTGGACTTTGCTAAGATAAGCACATTACCCCCTAAAATAAAGCATAAGAAATTACATGCAAAGTTAATTAAACCAGCGTTTATGAAGGACATTTATTAGAGAGTTTCTGATGCAAAGCTACAGATAACTTGTATTTGAAGTACACTCAGTTATGTCTGAGCAGGCATACAAAAGGACTTTGAACAAGAGATGAGGGTAATGTGCAAACATTGATTTGGGATCACGTAGAATAGAAATGTGCTAAGTAAGTGTGAAGTGTTAATATTTCTTATCACTTTATTGAATTAATGAGTCCTTCTCTTTTTATTATGTTTTTTTTTTCATTCCTTTCAAAGTCAGCTGGAATGTTATTTACTTGGGCTCCTTTATTCCCAAGTCATCAGTTTTAGCTTTGGTCAAACTTGCACTTATTCTTTGTTAAACTACCAAAATGTTAGACATCATATTGCCAATGTAAAGTGAGAGCTGTAAACCACCATGAGGTCATTCTTTTGCCTGTATCTTCAGACCCCTCCCAGGCCACCTTGCCTCTCCACCACAAGTACTCTCCTTTCCCTTCATCCAGAATGTGGCCTGGGCCCTCCTCCAGCTAAAACAAGTTAAAGGGAATTGTATACCCCTCTAGCAATTCCTTCCCTTTACCACTGCTAAGCTAACTAGCTAGACAACTCTAGTGCAAAAATTTTATGAACAGAGCAATTAATTCTATTTCTTTTATGGACTTTTACTTGGCTTGTATGAAACCTCATTTATAGATGACTGAGACTATGATTCTTTATTTTATTATAACACATATAATATGTTTTAAAGTAATTTCTCCATAGTGTTTTTACAGATCAAATATTAAAAAGAAGTCATGGCTTGAAGCTCGAGATTTTTGTAGACATATAGGAGGGGATCTGGTCACCATTAACAGTAAAGAGGAGATACCATTACTAATAAAAGCAATGGAGTGAGTATCTGCTGTATGTTTATCTTAGCAGATTTAACAGACATTTCATATGAACAATTATGAATGTTCTTAGATGATTTCTGAAACACGAATTCCTCAAGAGCCAAAAAATCTGTGATACTTTGAAATTTTGTCTACTCATGAATGTTTTTAACTGTTTCATGAAAAAAAAGAGTTGTTTATATCCAGGAAATTAAAAAAAACCCAACCTTGTATCATGATTACTAGATATAATTTAGAAATACATGAAATTGTGGGGGGTGGTATTTTAGTAGGGTAGAAAACGTGACCAAGATATTTACTTTTGAGTCACCTTGATGTAGGCAATGCTGAGACTATTTTCTGAATCTGTGAAGGCATTTTCTAAGAAAACAGAACATAGAGGAAATACAGGATCAATACTGCTAATAAGTCTGATAAATAAGCCATTGCCACTGAGCCATAGAAATATTAGATATTTCTATGAAGAACATATGCGTCTGTATGCCCTTCACCAGAAGTAATAGGGTAATTGTTACAACTTCACTGCACTTTACAATGCACTCTAGAAAGTTTAATGATGTGTTTCTGGATGTTTTTTGTGTTGCTGTTTTTTGTTTTGATGTTTATACACTGCTCTGCCTTGCAATTTTTGTTAGTGCCACTCGCTGTAGCTTTCAAAAAGTTTGGCTTGGTATATTTTCCTTGAATCCAGATGAAGGATTTGCCTGGAGTGATGGGTCTCCAGTAAGTATTTTAATTTTTCATCAAATTTGTTTGCTTAAGATGTTATGGGGTTTGTACACTTACTTTTTGGGTTTTTACTGTTATCCTCATCAATGAAAACACTAATCCTGCAAACATTTACATGGTTGTTAACCTTTATTATCATGAGTAAAATCACAGCAACACATTTGAATACATGGAAATCATCTGTACCTCATCAGAATCTGTAGCTTTCTGCACAGCACTCTAACATATTTTCTTTTCCAAGAATATAATATGAACTCATAATGTCAGAACATATAAATTCATCATACTGGATCCTGTACCCTGTCTCTGGCAGTGGTCAGAAGCACCTTAAAAGCTAATCAAACAGCAAGCACAGGAAGTGATGGCTCAGGGTCTTTCAGAAACTGAGCTCAGATCTATAATCTTAATTTATTTATTTCCATTAATTTATCCAGTCATGTAAATGTGTAAATATCCACAGACGTGTCAAATGTTCCTGCAGGATTCCACTGCCTATTACCTTCCCTTTACTCCTACTCTCTATTCCCCTTTTTTTAACCCAAGTAAGGACTTTTCCTCTTATCCTGTTGCACATTAGTTTCCATAAAATTTTAGGGAAGCAATCTTATCAAGAACTTTTTGAAAATCCCGAGTTTGTTACATCAAATGGTTCTGCCCTCCCATTTGGATGTTAGTTTCTTCAGCGGAAACTCCACTAGGTTTTTAGGAGCTCCCAAAAGCCACACTCCCATCCTCATCAACCACAGGGAAGGGAAGGTGTGAATGACGAATCGATGCACAATGTGGTCGCTGCCACCGGACAGCTGTTAGAAAATGTAATTTTGAACCAGGTCACAGGTGATGAAGTGAGAACTAACTTGTCTGCACATGATTAGCATGAGTGGAATGGGGGTGAACTTCATAGCTAGGTGAAGTTCACTAGCAATAGTCTGTTTGCCTGTTTCTATTCTGGCTGTGTCTAGGGCTTGAGGTGCAAACAAGAGGAAAAATCCTCCACAGCAAGACATCGATTGTCCACTGACATCATTGCCCCACTGTAAAAATTCTTATACCTATTGCTTTCCCCATATTTGCACCTCTTTTTAGTGACGGACAGAATCTTTCAGACAAAACCAGTTTGTCTCTGTTTGCCAATGGAGAGTATGTCTACTGAAACAGATGAAAAGAGTAACAAAGATGATTTCTTCTATAGGTTAGGTACACAAACTGGGATGATAGCCCAAGAAATTCAGGAGGACGCAAGTTCTGTGGCGTACTCAATGGTGGGAGTTATTCTGAGCGATGGTTTCTTTCAGTCTGTGAAGTACAGCTTGACTGGGTTTGTCAAATAAAAAAAGGTACATTTATTATTCTCTTTAAACAAGAAGCTTAAATAACTTTATAAATAGATGCTTTCTAATATAAGTTGCTGGAGAAAGACACAAAATTTTGAAGAACTACTTTTTCCAAATAGAGGTCAAGAGCATTGGGTAACATAATATAGGCCAGGATTTTTCACTGACAGATGATGAAAATAAATAAATTTATTTCTTCATGTAAATTAGGATGTATAAATAATCCATGTATTTGCAAGGGTTTCATAGATTGCAAACTTTTTTAATATTAAGAAGCTTTTGCCTGTATTTTTGTAATGTAGGAAGTAAGGAGTTGTGAATTCCTTACAATACTGGTTTTTACACTAACACAGGTAAAGCTAAAAACCAAATACAATGTTTGTAGACCAAACACTTAGTGGTGCTCCAAGTTTTCCTTTAACATTATTCAGGACTCAACTGCTTTTGGAAAAGCAATGGTTCAAAGCAGTGGCATTTCTTCTTCTATCAGAACCAGAAATAACTCACAGTCAGTATGTAAAGTCACATTTCCTTTTGTTTATGAATATTTGGGACTGAGAGAATTTTTTGATAGAGCTAAAGTAAATCTAGTGGAAATTTTCTCCCTCTTGATAAGACGACTCCTCTGGAGGGTTATGGAATGTCTACTGATGGATCAGTAAAGAGGCTGTAAAACCAAAGTTTAAAGTGTTTCAGATAAATCTACTGTGACTTAGAGACTGGAAGAGCAATTTTTCCTTACATTGCTCTGTGCAGGAATGTGATCCAGCCAAAGCTATGACTTCGCTGATGTGAAGCACAGCTTATAATACAAAATTATAAGTAGATGACCATGCGTATTGCATAATGTCTAACTGAAATGTGTGGTTAAGCCTGCCTTCTAGTCAATGGCAAAGGAGTGCAGTGACCTGCTCTGTTCCTCACTCTGCTCCTTGCAGTTAGTCACAAGCTACATCATAAAACATGCTACATGGATGTGTCACGCCTTCTATTCTCTTGTTTTGCAGGAGTGCCATTAAAATCTGAACCAACCGACACGTATGGTAGGTTTTTGCATACATTTACTGATCTTGTTCATTATTTTTTATGAAAATCGTTATTCTGAAATAAGCTTTTGTGTTCTACGGATACAGAATTTAAGGCTACCTTATTTATCTTCCAGCATATAAAACCACTGCGGATGGATGGGTCATATATGAAGATAAGCTATACTACATCAGCAAAGAATATGTCTCCATGGAAAAAGCCCAAGAGTTTTGCAGGATGAATTCTGCAGACCTGGCTGTTGTTAATAGTAATAGTGAGAGAAGGTTCCTACAGAGAGCGCTAAAAGAAAATGTAAGAATCATTTTAAAGAGACAGCCTAAACTAGAAATGCTTTTGACAATCTGCTTGCAAAACTTGAATTGCCTCAGAAGTAGAGCCATTGGCATTTTCATTAACGAAATCTGCCCGAGATGAGATCTATGAAACTTTCCCCAAACGTGCCCTTTGGTCCCAAGGGATTTGGTCTCCTGCTTTGTGCCAGCTGTGCTGAAGTGGCGAGGCAGGCCAGTGGGAAGACTGATGTGGGAAGGTACCAGGCTTGGGAAGTAGCTGGTGTGAGAGGGAGACTTGAGGTTGGCATTAGACGGTGCTGCAGTCCTCGAGGCACAATGAAAGACATGTACCAGTTTCTGACTCAAGATCTGCTTCTCTCCTACCCCATCCTAAGGGCCCTCAGTGCTGCAGGACTCGGCGCTGATGTTCCAGATAAAACTAGGCTTCTGTGCCTGAGTGCGTAAACGCATCGCTGTGCTTAACTGTAAGCATGTGCTTTACGGCTGTCAACTTCAGTGACTGCTCTGTGAACCTAATCAATGGCACATCCATTTGTGCTTGGTTTACCTCAAAGTTTGGTTGGTTTTTTTTAAATTAAAATATTATTGTTCTGTTTTATGAGGAATCCTGGAGTCAGTCAAGAGGATACTTCATTGGTCTAAAAGTGAGTCTTGATAAAAAGTTTAGGTAAGTTAAGATGATCGCTGCAGCTCCTAACATGTAGAAACAAATACAGTATTTTATGTAGCTGGAGGTACTAAAAGTGTTGTTTTCAAGGACTGAAGGCAGTTCCACATAATGAGTGCAAAACAGAACGGAATAGTCCTAGAATATTCTAAAGTCCAATAGTTTTCCTCAAAAAGAAATAGGAAAAGAACATTTTTTTTCTTGAGCAAACCCTTACCCAAAGAAATGCTTGGCAGCTGTACTCTCCATAGACACTTTCTCAAGTTTCTTTCAAAGATTTGCCCCATAAATTGGAGTGATACTTTACTATGTTGGATTTTATACCTATAAACACCCCCACACACTTAAAATATGCTCTATACCATAAAGCCTAGCTTTGTTATGCTTTTATCTATATAACGTAGCTTCAGAGAGGGCCTCCAGAATTAGGAAGATGTGGACAATGGGTACAAAAGCTGCTTCTGACAGAGATTTTTAAGGTAGCCTCTGCAAACTCCCATTCAAGGAGAAAAGTCAGCAGAAGTTTACAGTACGGTAAAATTAACAAGTACTGTGAAAAGACCAACACCCAAATAAACTCGAAACTAAAGTAAAAGATACTGAAGAGCATGATACTAACACTGCCTGCTTTCCCATCTGCTGTTAGGACACGTCTGGGAGGTGAAAGATCATGCTTCTAATCTTGACCTGAAACAGGTTTAGAGGAGATTTGAATTTAACCTTTCTATTTTAATGCCACTTTTGAGTGTCTGTAAATCACTAACCTTGGAAAGGGCAGAGGAGGAGTAGGGAGAGACAAGTTGGTAGTCACTGAGTCATTGCATCATTCTAACCTCCTGATTTAAGACACAAATTTCGGAGACAGGACATTGCTTGGGTCCAGTGAGCATCTCCTTTATTTAGATCAAGTGTATCATCAGAAGCCAGAGAGAGATGAGGGAGCTGAACTTGTTTCCCACTTCAGGCTGAATGACCTAAATTCTGAAATATTGATTAAAATGCAGTGCCAACCTCTTCTTCCTTCAATATCAATGTATTAAAGTAAAAAGCGTGTAAGCAAAAAGAAAAAATGTCAATTTTGATACTTTAGAAAGGGTGGTTTTAAAGCTGACAATGTCCATTAGTTTCCAGACACAAGACTTAATAGAAATAGCCTATGGAGATATTTATCTTCAGGGTAAAATCCACAGAAAAGTATTTTTGTCCTTGTTTGCATCTATGAAAACTTCAGGAATGCTCAGACTGAGAAGAAGAATATGGGCTAAGTGATACAATGAAATCAGTTAAGATAAATAAAACTTTTAATATTCTTCTCTGTGTTACATGTTATGGCTAACGGAAAATATTTTCTGTTATTAAATGATGTCTGATCACTCCTGCCCATCAATGGAAAATACACTTGGTGTTTTCTTTTTCTATTTTGCAACCAGTAATATTTTACATAAATTTCTTCAAATTAGAATAATCAGGTAAGGAGAGGAAAACCTGTGTCGGTCCTTCCAGTTTTAGCCAGTTGTCATTAATGCTCATGGACCTTCTTAATTGTGAGATGTTAATTAGGATTCTCATCTCACAATTGAAGTGTATTGATTAATAACTCTTTGTATATCTTTTCTTTAAGCTGGATAGATGGGACTCCAGTAACCTATGTGGCCTGGGCTCCTAACGAACCCAACTTTGCAAATAATGATGAAAATTGTGTGGTAATGTTGTCAAAGCAAGGTAAGTAACAAGGCTAAACTATTAGATTTTACTTGTCTCTGCTTAGATTATAACTGATGCTGTCAAACTTCTGCTGTCAGCTGTCACACAATCTTTTATGGCTGTTTTCTGCAATTCCTTTCCAGTGACAAGCCAGCAAGATGCAGTAACTGGTGTAAGCACCAGTCACAGAAGAGTCTATGTCCTTAGAATGGGGAGATTTCAGTACCATGCGTAATTTAGTGCAGATGTCTCTGTCTGGATTTATAAGATTGATGTTGCACCTTTTTTTACAGGGCTTTTCATTACTTCTCTAAGTAAAAAGTTGAGTGGGGTCTGTCTTTGCTCCTATGAACTTAAGAAAACATTTATGACGGCTAGAGGAAATAGGGGTGTTAAAGGTACAAGCCAATGAGGAGAGGAGACAGACAAATACACCTAATGACCTAAGACTGTCTTACATGCTTATAAGTATGCTTAAATGTAAATATCTTGCAAATCCTAGAGCTATTTTTTCCTCTTGGTTGTATTTCTGTCACTTAGCTGAGGCTAATGAGAATTCAGTAATATAAGGAAATGAGTCTCTCGGTTTATGTTTTATAAAGAATTCGCTTAGCAAACCCACCTGAAATTCTGCCTTTATATGAAGACACCAAGAAGAAGATTCACTTTTTTAAACACAGGCATCTGGTCTGATTGAGGTGCATCCCTCCTTCTTTAGTTGTTGATCCAGAAAGGGGCAGCTATTCCACCGGTCCCTGCTGTATCTATCAGCTCTGCATAAATTGCTCAGCATTCCTGAGCTTGTCTTGGATGATGCTAGAAGTTCACATGTGGGTAACTGAATTGGACCATAAGACAAGCGTTAAGCTTGAGTTGACAACAAAATGTAGCCAATATGAGCTAGACCTCTGAAGTCTCATTATGATCAAACGGAGATCTCACCTGCACAGCCAATGCTGCCTGAAGAGCAATTCAGTTTACTCTAGTGCAGTATTCAGTTGCCTACATGTAGGTAACCACATGTGATGTCCTAGAGTTAGCCCACCCGACTGTAAGTTTCCCACAGAAGCAGTGCCATATCTGTCAGCTCTCTGCAAGTACCTTGCACAGCCTCTCAAATGGCTCTAAGCACCCTGTTTAGACAAATGAATCCTGCCCTAGCTCTCTATTGACTATAATAGTAGCTTAGAAACCTAGTGTATATCTTGACAACTGAAATGAGGTATTTTCATCTTCAAACTGAATCCCTAGATAACATTTTATTAACTGGAGATGTTGGCTCCCAGGAGATGGCACATATTTCATAATGCGTGTTTGAACACTATACTGTACCCTTAGACTGATCTGGTATTTCCTATCTAATCCATTTCTGACCCATTGCCTTTTCAAATTTGCTTCCTGGTGTATTTCCCCTGCTGCCTGCAATGTGATGATGCCATAGCTTGAACAAATCACAAACAGGTACGCGCACTGTGGAGAGACCTGGATGAGGAGCAGAAGGGTCAGGCAGTCCAAATTAAGCACAAGGGGCTACTGCTGTGCTACTATTAGAGTTTCAACTGGCTCATTCAAAGCTGCCATGGTTACTTTGCCTTCAGATCAAGCTGCAGCCTGAAATATAAAACAGAGAACATTGTGTTCTGCCAAAAAAAAGTTCATTTTTTTTCTCATCCTCTTTGTCCTGTAATACTCCTACTCAGACTCTTTGATGGACAGGGGTGGGGAGGGTAGAGAAAGTAGAATGAAGTTAATTGATGACAAGAGCATTTCTTCTGAGCCACCAGCCCTTTCTTCCCAGTCTTTTATTCTTTTTTCAGTTGCTAGATGGTAGCCCAGTAACTAACAGTGCTGAGCAGCTAAAGTCCATAAATGTCTTCTGTTTGTAAAAAATAGTTGCGTGCATAAATGTGGTACATGGCCCTTTTACTCACTTTTACAGTCTGAACAGTAGAGATTAGCCTCTTTCTAACTCAAATTAAGAAGTGATAAATTACTGTTACAAATACTATAACATCTTCACTTGCTTATCCAATCTAAATATTTTTAGGCTTGTGGAATGATGTAAACTGTGGTTCCTCCAATAAATTTGTATGTGAAAAACACAACAGTTCTATTAATTCAACATTTGCTTCTCCATTGCCTCCTGGAGGATGTCCAGAAAGTTGGTTTTTCTTTAACAACAAGGTATGTCAACAAGTAGCTTCAGTAAATTGTGTAAAGCAGTGGCACTGAAAAAAAGAACTGCAAAAAATACATTTTTTATGATTATAAAATAAATCTGGAGAGTAATTATCCAGTCAGAACATGCTGGCTGGATGGCTGGGCTTTTTTGAAGGTGACTATAGACATTTAACTCCGCAGAGAAATACAGTAAAAGTAGATGTATGCTGAATAAATGTCAGAGAACGTAGTTTGACAGGCTTAAAATACACTGTTACTGTTTAAGAAAACCCCTCCTCTGTCTGCTCCTCTCCTGTTTTATGTATTTATGTTAGAAACTGAAATTTGTAATGGTCAGTCTTGGAAAAAAAAGTCCTTCAGGTGGAATGATTTAGAGAGAATGTATTTGAGCAATGCCTTTGACTTGTACAGGGTTCCCAAAGCTTTGAGTTCAGAAAGATGATGCCAAAATACAGTTGTTTTGAGTATAGTTTCACATTTAGACACAGTCTGGAAGTCCTCATTGCTGTAACAGAAGAATTTGTACCAATTTGAGTTGAAGCTCCATTTGCCAAAGTTTGTTTTGTCTACTTTATATACACTGTGCTACTGTTGCATCCTCAGAATATTAGGTGAATTTGTCAAAGGATATTTCATACACTTTGGGAGTCGTTAACCACAGTCATTGGAAGCAGGACAAGGCACAGTAGAGATCATTCCCTGCAGCTGTGCCACCCAAAGCCACATTTTCTTGGTTTTAAATGATCCCTCTGTTATTGCAGGAAGCAGGCAGTTGAAAGTGTGAAAAGGGATTATGTACTTGACGTCATTACAATCAGTTCACATGATACTAGACTCCTGGATTACACCTTGTGCAATGAGAGGGACTAAGTATCTACCTGGGTAGACATACACATTTTCTATTCTTGAGCTCTGTCACTTACTCTAGCCCTGATTTCTTTTTCTGGAGATAGGTACATCCTACAGCTAATTGATATTAGTCACATAAAACAGTTCCCATCTTTGTGAGTTTGAATGACGTGCTTGCTTTTTTTCCCAGTGTTTCAAAATATTTGCTTCCAATATAACAAGAAAGCTCATGTGGCATGCTGCACGAGATGCTTGTATCAATTTGGGAGGAAACCTGGCGACCATACCAAATGAACAAGTGCAAGGTACCTATATGGGCTTTACTGAAAGAAAAAAATATTAATCTCTCACTAAAGAAATTGCTATAGTCTCCAAAATAGATTATGGGATTGTCTGCTGAAAATAGCTTATTAGCCAGCTCAGTTTATGCTTTGTTTTAACTCCGAAGTGTGAAACAATAGCTAAATTATTGCATATAAAAAATAAATTGTGTGTTTCTAGTTCTTTCGGCTGCTCATTTCTCATGAAGCTTCCAGTCTCTTTTGAGTGTGGTTGCACACCTCCCTCAAACTGACAGACATCTGTATTTTCTGTCTCCCCCACTGGCAGTATGATTTGCTGGAACACTACGTGTGCATACACAGTGGGGAAGGGGACATTTTCTACTTTGCTCCAGAGCTGTCTTTTCGGCAATTTTTTCAACCTGAATGCTTGTGTAACTTATATTCCTACAGATGCTTATCTAAACATTTAGTTAAAGGCAGATGGGCTCTGTAGTGGGAAATGTTATTCTTTTAATATGGCCCCAGTTCTGGGCTTTTACATATTTTTCCTGTTTGGGTAAGTCATGATGAGCTTTCCTTAATGAGAAATTTTTGCTTCCCTCCAGCTTTCCTCTTCTACCATTTAAAGGATGCCACAACTAATGTTTGGATTGGGATGAATGATATCAATGAAGAGTCCACATTTCTTTGGACAGATGGAAGCACCGTTTTCTACACCAACTGGGTTAATGGTGCACCAGAACAGAAACAAAGCTACTTTGACTTCTATGACTATGAAACGTTGACAGATATCACTGTGGAGGTACAGGAAACAGTAACCTGTGTATCTTAGGCAGCTAGATGGTTTTCCTAAAAGGGAAGTTACAGCAGCAATGACAAGGTGCTGAAACAAGTCCTTTTGTAAGCAGAATGGGGCTTAGCCAATTACCTGATAACAATTCCAAATACACCAAAAGTGTTTAGCAGAGGTTCTGAAGAAGAGGGACCTTGTGCTTTCCATCTGACCTATTGCAAAATACCAGTTCTGTAAAACAAGCACAGAGAAGCATATATTATATCAGTTCCTCTACAAACTGCAGTACCACAAACATTAAAATTACAACACCAAACATAGAAAAGTTATGATAAACCAAAATTCAGGTTGTTGGTGCAACATTAATTTGTCTATGTGTATGTCCCATTCCTGGCTGATGTGCTCCCACACTGCTTTACTCGTTTCTGATCGTACAAAAGGATATCTTCAATAAAAGGGCTATTTCTCTGCTGAAATTCAATCTCTTTTTCAAAGGAGGTAAACACGTAGTTTCTGAGGAAATAATAGGCAGCTAGTCACCTGAGATTTTTAACATCTACCATCAGTCAACTTGCTTATGACTAAAACTTGTTTGAATCAGCATAAGAGAGGAGCTCTGGTGAAATGTTGAAAGGCAGTCATGGCCAGTCTTGAAATCAGGGGAGCCATGAAGAAATCCTGAAGCAATTAAACATAAGGAAGTAAAGGGAAAAATTGGTTGTTACTAAAGACAACTAATGACTACAAACAACTGGTAAAGAGTACCTGCTTTCTCCAAGAAGTCTGCTTCAGTTAAGATAAATCCAGAATAGTGCTTTTAATAATAGTTCTTATATTGTTTTTCTCACTGATGGAAATGTTTTGAAGCAGTTCTACATAATTGTAAATCAGAACTGAGAAGACATATTATGGGTACCCTAATCATTTCTGTAGTCATTAAAGAATTCTTAATAAAACTGGTAAGATTTTTTTTATAGACCTTTCTTTCAGATCTTGACTGGCACCGGTGGAAGCCTGTTTCAAATTTAAGGGGTCACTAATAAATACCAGGTCAAGCTATTTGTCAGAAACCTAGGAGATTTGAACTAATTACACAGGTGCTCAATGAGTTCTCTTCTCCCTCTCCCTCTTCCTCTCCTCTCCTCTCTGCCATCAGGCTTGCACTAGAGTATAAGAGTTTCGGCTCAAGACCTCCTGATTGCCTTTTGTAACGGCTGTGTATCTTCCCCTCTCCTTCAGACAGATTGCGTCTTCATCATGAAGTCAGACGGGAAATGGAAAGATGATAGCTGTGACAATGAGAGAGGCTATATATGTCAGATGAATTCACGTGAGTTCTGTTTAACTCAGTCTCCTAAATAGAAAAAGCATCTCAGTTAGATAAGCTGAATATATAAACTGATGTTATTTCTTTCAGCTTTGAGTTTCTCAGGCTTTCAGAGCTCCACCAGTCTTAAGGCTGTACTATTTTTAAAGTACAATTTGTTCCACAGAAATTGCTGGAGATGAACCACTATCTTAATTGGGGTTTTGTACTTAAATCATGAATAATACTAGAGAATAGTAGATGGAAATGAATTTCTTCTTAGTGCAATAGGAGGCTTTTAGATATCCTCTTTAAGTACAGTGTAAAACCATGCTCTTGCAGTGATCCCTCCATACTCCTGGCTGTCTCTGAGCAGAGCATTTAATCCCTTCTTAACATTTCTACTGAATGCCATATGATGTCTATTAAATTGTACAGCATCATGGCTGTGTCTTTGTTGTAGAAGAATATTGATTTTTTTTTTTTTTTTTTTTTTACATCAAAATGAGTCATGAATGTTGACTGTCCTGCTGTAGAACTGTAATTATGCAAATCCCTGCTGCCCAACCATATGATGGGAGTAGGGAAGGCAAAGCACAGATAACAAAACAGTTTTGCCTCACCTTTATCACAGCGTTAGTAGAAACTATTCCTCCCCACTTCAATCAGCTCTTGCAGCCTGTTCACTCTCAGCATAGCTAACTTTTTTGTAAGAAACCCCTCTCCCTGCACAGCAAATATAGTTTTATGGAGGCATTTTTAGTTTGCTTAATCCCAGTTACAGCTCTTCTGAATACATTTACAATCTCAAAGGTGGAAATATACACTGCCTGACTCAAATGTGCAGGCAATGTTCAGGCAGCCCTTACAGACAGGCTAATGACTTTGAGTGAACAGCGAGTGGTGATCAATTAACATCAAGTATCAAAGTCTCAGGTTGTGACAACAGGGTACAAGAGTAAATGCCTTAAACGTGTAGCCCTAAGTCATCTCCACCAGTGATCTGAAACAGGTGTATACTCAGATATCCAGATTTAGACAAAATATCTTAAAACACCAGAACTCAAATATCCAATTATGAGTCTTAGTTTGCACTGGTCGGGCCTCTAGCAAGTACACTCTTTACTTCAGGGTGTCCAGGATTTCAGTCTGCTTTTTACATTAGCAAATTTGGTTCATGTTTTCCAACAAGTTTGTTTTGGGCTTTTTTGTTTTGGTTTTGGTTTGGTTTGGTTTTTGTTTTTTTTTTCATTAACAAATTGTTCATGAGCTTAAATAAAGATTTTGACTTATTGTTAATAGTGGACTTTTTGACCTATTTTTTTATAGTTTCCATGCTAGAGATGAATGGTATGTTGTAAGTTCATGCATTCAGTTTTTCCTCCATAGTTACCATGCAGTTTGAAGTACCAACAACAAATCCATCCTCTGGCTTTGCTCGTTATGGTGACGGTAGCTATTCAATCATCTCATCTGAAATGCAATGGGTAGAGGCCAGAAAAAATTGTCAAGACAAATCCGCAGAACTTGCCAGCATTTCAGATGCTTACATTCATTCATTCTTGTGGATCCAGATGTTGAAATACGGAAAACCTGTATGGATCGGTCTTAACAGCAATATGGTAAGTGCCAGACAGATGGGAGGTGCAGGTGCTTGGTGAGCTCTCCTGCTCTTTATAGACCTGCCGGATACCTGATTTATAACAGTGCTGAAACAACTGTACTCTGAATAGCTTTACTGTGCATATGCATAGATTTCTAGTGGTCCTGTTAGAGTTACTCAAAGGCTTTCATGCACCAAATGGAGTAAAGAGTCACAGAAAAGGTTAAGCAGGAAGAAATAGGTGAAAGTAGAAAGCTCTAGAAACAGTAAAAGAAATAGAGGTGCAGACTGAGAGTCACAAGCCAGGACATGCAGCTATCATGAAGCAACTGTTAGGTGTTCTGAAAGTCTAACTGTCTGCTATAGAGAGGGCTACTTATAACTATTATGTTAATAAAAGTTATTATGAGTATTAGAGAGATATTTTAAGATTATTTTGACTGTTTAGTGTCAAGTAATCTTTACTTACCAAATAGCTCCCAGTTTTAATTTAAATAAAGCAGAGCAGAGGGGATGAATTCTCTGTAATTTCTTGTCTTGATATGGGATTTACTAAATGACCTAAGATGGACTAATCTGAGTTTCTTGCGATGTAGAAGTTTGTGTTACTTCAGAAAAACCCTCCCAAAAGCGATGCACTGTTGAACACTGTTCATATGTAGTTCTTGTGTAACTTGGAGCACCCAGTGACATTGCTTAGAACAGTGAATGGTGTTTAAAAAACCAGACCAGGGCAGGGCTTTTTTTTCCTGAAAAACTCAAACAAACATAAGACACTATATTTAGGTGTCAGAGCTTTTTATGTAAAAACCTCTTTGTTACCAGAACTTCTTTGTTTTCAGACTGGCAGCTATTACAAATGGACCGATAACTTGAAGACCAGGTACACAAAATGGGCAGCAGGGGAACCAAAGGAGAAAAATGCTTGTGTCTACCTAGATCTTGACGGTACTTGGAAAACAGCATCCTGCAATGAAAGCTACTTTTCAGTTTGTAAGACATCAGATGGTAAGCAAATGAATGTAAAAATTTTAAAGACACATTCATAATTCCATTAGCCTGCCTAACCCTGGAGACTTTGCTCTGGCTTGGGCTAAAACCCTCAGACGAGTATGCTTCAGGATACTGTCTACCTCCCTGCAGAATCTGGAGGTTTGCTATAGCATAATATATGAACTCAGGCACATGAAATCCTCTTGTGCAAACGGATATGGTTGTGCTGCTTTCATCATAGTCGTAACTGTTTGCATAAGATGAAGATCTGCCTTCAAGGTCTTTTGCTTTTTCTGAGATGTAAGCATAAATCACACTTGAGATTGTGTGTAATATAAATAAGTGTTGGAAACGTGCACTGACTGTGTGGGCTCCAGCAACTGGGTAAGTTCACACACAGGTGTCACTGAGCCAAAATGCAGTCAAGAGTTTCACTCCCATTCACTATTGCTAGAGCTAAAGCAGTTCTGATGTAGATGTAAAAGCCTTGGGAATGTGAATGCTACTTTAACTCTTTGTAGAGGTATGCAGAGGTATGTTTGCTTGTAGATTTTGTAGAACTGTGTCTTTTTCCCTCCTTGAGGTTTTAAGGCTACATAATATAGTCTGTTCCTGATGTGAAATTCAAAATAGTTTTTGCCACTTGAAGGTGGCTTCCAGGTTAAACTTTCCAGCTGTACATTTGGTCCGCATATGCAGTGCAAGAATTGCAGACTGATAGAAGTGAATTGGAGTTGCACACATGATCAGAAACAGAGACTAATTTGGCAGAGGCATGCTCCACTGATGGCTTCTTTGTACGAAGTGACAACATACAGAGACCAGGCAGCCATAAAATATGGGACTGTGGTGTCAGTCATTCATTAGCCTACAACAGCTTTCTGTGTTGTGAGAATGCAAATTCAAGATCTGTATCATCCCTCAGGGTTTGCTTTCCTCACAGCACTGCCAAGGCAGCTAGTTAGGTGCTGCATGATGTGATTTGTTTCCTTGTCCTAAGAAATGTGATTGGAGAAATAAGATGTTTCACACTCTTGACTGCCTGACTCTCTCCATTGTCTGAGCTGGGGACCTGGAATAGTCAGGAGTAGAGGTCCAGATAGTTAAAGCTGGGTGAGAGAAATCCCACAGTATTTACACACATATCCTACCTCATAGGTTACTCATAACACAATACCAATTCCATACCATATGGCTTCTTTAGCTATAGCTCCTACTGACCCTGCTCAGCTGCCCGGAGACTGCCCTGAAGCAGCTGAACTCCAGGCTTGGATCCCTTACCGCGGCCACTGCTACTACCTCGAAGCATCAGCTGGGACAAGCTGGGCACTGGCCTCCCTCGAGTGTGCTCGGTTAGGTGAGAGCCTTCATTATCAACTGACAAGACTTGTATGAAAGTTTATACAAAACTCACCTAAAAATGTAAAAACATTGATTTAAAAAATAATAATCATTAGAAATACTTTATTTACTTACCAAGCTATTCTGAATCTGGCACAGTGAAAATAAACTGACACAGCGACTTTGTGCAACTTTCTGTACTCCCAGGGGCTGCAGCCTTCCCAGGCGTAGAGCTCCCCATCAGCTCCTGGCTTCTAGGGCACCATCCTAGGGGCAGCGGTGGGGGCCGTGGCCACTAAGCACTTCCAGTTCTCTGTCCTCCACAAGAAACAATGGGGAAGCCAACAGAGTACCGTGCATAGTACTTTCAAAAGTTATTGTTTGTACAGACTTGAAAGAGGAGGTCATTCCAGTAGTTGCTCGTGTAGGTTATGGTTATTTGTTTGCTAATGCCTTTCAGGTGCTACCTTGGTTTCGGTAGAAAGCATGGATGAATCTGACTTTCTGATCCATACAATACAACCACTTGGAAATAAAGTAGGAGGCTTCTGGATAGGACTTTACCGGAATGTGGATGGTAATGTCTTACTTTCAATATTTAATTGAAAAATGCTTTGCTAATATGAGAAAATTGAGGATAAGTGTATTTTTACAAAAAAATTACGTGGTCTTCTGCTGAAAGATGGGTTACAATTACATCTTTTAAGTCTTTTGCTGAGCTAAGGAGTTAATATATCCATGAGGTGATAGATACTTTTTTTTTTTTTTTTTTTACTCTGTATGTTGCTCTTTAGGCCAGTGGT
The DNA here is from genome assembly GCF_964188355.1 of Buteo buteo. NCBI lineage: Eukaryota > Metazoa > Chordata > Aves > Accipitriformes > Accipitridae > Buteo > Buteo buteo. Next base: position 22,889,275 of record NC_134172.1, on the reverse strand, counting down.
TGTGGCTAGATAATGCTGTGCTGGACTTTGTCAACTGGGATGAGAAAGAGTCCAGTGTGGAGCATCACTGTGTCGAAATGGCTGCACCATCTGGTTATTGGGACAACACTGACTGCTCTTCTGAAAAAGGATTTATCTGCAAAAAACCCAAAGGTAAGTCCTTAGTGACTCAGCCCTTAGTGACAGAGCAGATCTGTTTGCTAGTAACTGTTACAGCCCTCCACCACATGTCTGGAAGTAATTTCTGACAGTTTCGTTTGGCACATCCCACTTTTCTAAACATTTGTAGTTGTCTGGTTTCGTAGACTGCGAGCTCTTCAGATCCCTGTCTGCTCTCACATGGGAATGAGGTAACGTGAGCTGTATGCACCTTAGGTTGAGAACGAGGCTTTCAGAAAACTTTTGAATACCTAACACGGGCATTGGTATGGCATCTGTCAAACACTTATGCAAACTTATGACTTTTCCAGGAACTAAGTATTGTAACAGTTATTATACTCTTGCAAGAAGGAATTAACATGAACAAACAAGCTTCCTCTTCAAGCTTGTTATACTCAAAAACTATATTACTACCCAGTATAAAAAACTGGATTCACATTGGGCTTGATTCAACAATCTTTAACTCAGTAATTCCTCAGGGATACTAAAGGCCATCTGTTTGTGTTGCAGTAATAATATAAGCAGTACTTCCCTATTAAATGAAAACTTCAAGTCACTACAGAAGCTGTCTTATCAGTATTTCTAGAAAATTTCACGCAATACTGTATATGCCAGACTAACGTTTTTCAGAGGTAAAAACCCCACATATAGTATTCCCAAGTGGAAATACAAAACATATAATTATCTGAAAGAAAGCATTATCATTCCATTCCCTTAAGTTAGGTGTTAAAAACAATCTTACCAAAAAATGGTAGGTTGCCACCTTTAAAACTTTGTGCTTTCTTTTGTAGTAGCTGTGAGATCAAGTTTAATTTTCCAGCTTTTGCATACTACATTGTCCCCAGTAAATCATGAGGAACAAGTCTGTCCTATGCTGAAAACCTCATTTCCTGTGTGAAACAATTTTTAAGATACCTTTGTTTGGATGAAAAGTTGAAAGGACGTGATTTCAATACTAAAGACATGGCAAGACACTGTAGTTCTCAGAAAAATAATTGAAAATTTGGGGTTAGCTTTTAATAATTTTTCAAGTGTAGTCTTTAATTAAAAAAACAAACTGAAATGTAACAAAGAAACAGTCATCTCCCATGCAATGTTAATTTCCATGCTTAAATTAGCACATGCCCATGGCAGTAAATCAGTTAATTCCCATTCAAGATTTACTAAGAACATCCAAATTATATTCCATCTCATACAGTACTAAAATAATAAAGAAGAACTAAAATCCATCCACTGAATCATAAGATGCTCTCATATCTTACTATTTTCTGCTTTAGTAGGGGTTACTGTTGCTTTGTACCTATTCATTTGTCGAGGATGAGAGGAAATGGCCTCAAGAGTGCCAGGGGAGGTTTAGGTTGGATATTAGAAAAAATTTCTTTACTGAAAGGGTTGTCAGGTATTGGAACAGGCTGCCCAGGGAAGCGGTGGAGTCACTATCCCTGGAGGTATTCAAAAAATGCATAGATGAAGCACTTCAGGACATGGTTTAGTGGGCATGGCGGTGTTGGTTTGACATTTGGACTCGACGATCTTAAAGGTCTTTTCCAACCTAAATGATTCTATGATTCTATTTTACATTCTGCTCTGCTTTCATTTCATTTTACATTTTGCCTTTATAACTTCTCCTCTGGGTAGCAAGTGTGTTTGCAAACTGTAATGCAAAAGAGCTAAGAGGAGAAATATTTTCTTGATAACTTAGGGAGCCTTGATTCAGAATAGTTTTTCTTACTTTATAAGAACATCCAATATGTTTAATTTTTTTTCTTTTCTGAGTGTCAAAAGTTTTTTGCACTTCTTCAACAAAAAAAAAATTTTATAAAGGTCTTTTCTTTTCTCTGTCTCTTTCTTATGCGTAGGCAAATAGGAAGTTTGCAGCCTTGATTCAAAGGGCATTTTCTAGGAAAGACATTTAAGAATCTTAAACTTAATTGTAGCAGCAGCATCCTGCTGGACATGCAGAGCTTCCTAAAATGTGCTAAGTGAAATCAATCTCCAGAGTTGTACATCATGTTCTCAGTAAATTAAAATTAATATTTCACGAAAAATGTGAAAAGGTATTTTTGAGTGAACATAGAAAAGAGTCAGTATTTGAATGTTGGTAGATATAAAAACAATATAAAGTTTTAAATGAATGAATATTACAGTTTGGTAATGTTAAGTAGAAAGGCAAAACCTTAGTAATGTATTTTTTGCCTCACTTATGTTGCGTTTTGTAACAGACATATATGTTATTAACGCAATGGTAATACTTCAGGTTTTTGTTCCTGTATAATTTTAGCAAAACAGTTAAACTTATGAATTCTAATGAAGTGTCATATTATTTCTCTCCACTATTCATTGAAGTTGAGCCAAGTGGGAGTCCTCTACAGCAAAAAGGTAAGAGCTTTCATAAGAAAATTAACAAAAATCTAAATACAAGAAGAACTTAAAACGAGTTTACCCAAATCACCCCCTTTTACACAGCAAGTCCTGCTGACAGTTACTGGGATGCATGGTTATAAATCACTCAGGGTAATTCCCCGGTGCCTTTTTACATGCACACGAGCACTCGCATGTTCTTGGTCGACTGGACTGCTGCAGGGCTAACCATGAGCTGACAAGCTCAGCAGTGACCCAACTTGTGACTAACTTAGAGAACAGGCACAGAGAGCTTTAGCTAGGCTGTTAAAACCTATGTAGATGTATATGCATATGCAATTTTCTTCCATAGATATTATTGTAAATAATGTAACATACAAATATTGTAAAACTAATTTCCAAATAATTAGCATCCCATATCCATATCAAAAGCATGCACTTTCATTAAATTCTTACAAGCAGCCACTGCATGCATTGTATATCACTCTAATCCAGACTCACTAAAACCACCTTAGCTTTAGCAACAGAGACCTGGCTACTGATCAGCAACAACTTGGGGCTTGGATTTTCACCAAACAGACTCCAAGTTCAGGCAAGAGAGAACATCTCCTCCATGTTTTTCATGTTGTATGTGGAATAAAAAAACTAGTAAGGTTTCTCACAGTTATATGCATTCTTTTCAGGCATGGAAAAGAATGAAGAGACTCACCCACCTGTTCATGTCTCTGTTTGGCCACTCATTTTCTTGGCTATTCTCGCTTTTCTTGGAGCTGCCCTGTCAGTCTATTTCTACAAGAGAAAAAGACACATCTAACTATCAACAGATTCTGGCAATGAAACACTTCTAAAATGATGTGTTGGTGACTGAGGAGTTGGTGAGAAAGGGTTCTGTGGAATGTACCAATTCAGAGGAGCAAGTTACTTGCTGAAAATAAAGGCTGTATCTGTTAAAAGTCTCTAGTGAGGGTATCTGTAATCTTAAATTAAATCCCCTTTCTCTTTTTGCACTAGCAAACTCTTTTGTATCATGCATATTTTACAAAATTGGAATTAAGGATTAATGTTATAGTCTTGTAACTGTCAAGATGTTCTCAAGTGCCTTAGCAAAAGCACTAGTGTAAATAGCTTGTCAAGAACAAATAAAGATACTGAAAAAGTATTATAAAAGTCAACTAGTGAGAACGAATGTTCAAGAAAGTGTGATTACTATTTAGAACTGTATTCCCATGACTTTGTGGACACTGCAAAGAACTCAAAAAATAAAATATGCCCAACTCTATGGCAATTTTGAACTTGTTTTGCTCCACAAAATTCACTCCATCAGACCAGCAATTTTATTGTTTCTTAAAGCTGTATCCTATTATACTTACTCATAAAATGGTGCTTCATATACTTATCTTGGTTAACTTTGGGATAGAAAACCTTGCCATTTTCATTTTCTGCTATGGAAAAATACAGTTCATACCAGCAAAGGATATTAAGCTCACATGTACATCTTGGTCTTTTTTCAATCTGATAATATGATTGTTAACTGTAGTATGTTCACTAACATGAATTAAAATATTTTCACTCTTGCATTCTTCCTTCTTTTTGTTAATGTTTTGAAATAAATAAAGTTTTTATTAGTATAATTTTCAGCTTCTGCCTTCCCTGTGAATCAAGTGAGAGAAAAGGGGAAGGGAGGTGCTCCTGTCTGCACAATAACTCTTTTGTCAATAACAAGGAGGGCTTCTCTCCCCACCACTTTGAATTCAGCTTGAATAAGCACCAACTTGCCATTTTTAAACATGAGAAAAAGGAACTGAAAACTAAGGAATGCAGCAGATGATACTGTACTAGAAATCTGCAAGAAGACTAAGTTTAAGATGTTAGAAAAACAGTGGAAAGCAGTACAAAATAGCACTTAGGTGAGCTGCAAATACAATTTAAGCACTGAACACTTTATGGGGAAAACTGCTTAGCAGATAGCCCTGGCAAACAACCTGCCTTCTCCAGGCTGCATAGCATCTATACTGAGCAAGCTGGAAAGTTAAAAGAAATAATAATAAAAAGTAAGGAAGTTTCTTTTCTAGGCACTGGACTCCTGTTTTCTTGGCATAAATACACTCAAGAATTTTGCACGCTGGTGAGAACAGGTTATTGCACAAGTGAAATGCAGCATGCAGGACACTGACCCCCAAAAGTCTGTAACCAGCATCAAGCTGGTTGGTCATGTGAAAGGGGCAGCTCTGAAGTGCGCAATTCTTCTTTTAGCTTACCCCAGTGTCCGCACTAATGTGTGTCCCCCCCGTCCCCCCCCCCCCCATCACTCTACAGCCTTGGAGAGCTGAATCCTCACAAGCATCCATTTACACAAGTGGGTAACTAAAGCCCAGTTCAGACCAGAATGCAGCTGGCACTTCATGAGGCAGAGGAGAGAACTAGGCAGGAATTGCGTCCTCCAGGCATTTTCTCTTGGGATCCCCTCTGTCGGAGCCATTTCATTTTGTGATTTCAGCTGTACCCAAAATATGGTTCTATTCAGTAAACTCAGCTTCTATTTCTCTCCCACCCCACTGTTAAGCACCGCTCAGCTTTACGACTTTGGGCTACTCTTGCAAGTTTTGCTCACACTAAGCTGTCCCTAAATGTCACCTGCAAATAAAATAGTTAGTATTAAACTATTTATTCAATTCCTAGTTTTACTGAAATCCAGACATTTTTTTCTGAAAATGTATTTCTTAGTGCTTAGTGCTTAAGCCAGTTCTTGCAATAATTTTCCCTAACACGTTATGAATAAAAGCAAAGATAGTTCCTCCTCATACGACATCTGTTCAGCTTCTATATATATCTTACTACTGACTATTTTGCTTCTCACTTTTTTCAATTTCATTACCACAACTTCTTTTAATTTCACTAATGTAAATAAACAGAAGCAACAGTAGGACTTGTCTGCATGTGAATATTTGCCAAGAAAGCTTTGCAGTGTAATTGTACAAGAATTGCCATGACAATATAAGTCTTCAGATGGGCACTTTGCTCACAGATTAAAAGGAGCATTTCCAATTTAACTTACGTTTGGCTTTGTCCTGGAACATCCTCATTAGGAATTTCTCAGATAGATGAACACATCATTTTGCTTGACAAAAGTATTCCAAGCAGAAGTTTCCCTCCTGTTACAGGGAAGCTTACCACTAGCCTATGGCACTGAATGACTTCACTTTCAGATCTTCGACAAGTAGTTATAAACAGCACAGCCTCAAACTGTGATCAAAGTAAGCAGTGTAACACTGCAGAAAAAAAAGCAATTTTAGCCCTCAAAGTGAGCAATAATTCATAATGCACTGAATACTGCAGATCCTGTAACATTTGCTTTCTTCTAGTTATGTAGAGCTGTGACTTTATAGCAATGTACTGAATCACTTGGGGTTTGTCTCCCTTTGTTTCTGAGATGTAAGGCTTGAAGAGTCTGAGTTTTTAATCAACGGTATTTCACTGCAGGTTTCTTGTCATCAATTCTCAAGTTGCTTTTTTAGAGGTCTGTCCTGTGTAGAACCCCAAAAACTGACCTATATATATATATACTAGCAAAGTCTCAGAAAAAGACAAATGTCACCACCTCTAGTGACAAGGATGGAGACTTCAGTTTTGGAAGTGACTCGGTCATCAAAGCGAGCAGTGTTTGCAATGTGCACTCTAGTTATTTCAAAATACCATGTGACAGGATATTTCCTTATTTAGAGTACAGAGCTTTATCCATCAACCCTTTGACACAGAGAAGGACCTGTTACTATTCTGACTCAGAAGGATTTTATACACTGCCAATCTTATAGTCCAACATTTGGTAGAGGAATGAAAAGCAAGTTACATTTCCAATGAGTTTCTCCAGGTTCCTAGTTTTTCTTTCCCTCGTACATGGTTCATTACAGTCACTGGGTAAGTTTCCTGTTGGTTTTGTGTTAAACTAGATAGGAAAATGCTTTTCCTTGGGCAGCTTTACAGTTTTAATGCATAGACTGATTATTTTGTATTTGTTATCAGATTCAATACATGATCTAAAGAGATGTTGGGTATTATCCTGGCAATTCTTGATTCACAGAATAAAAGAGGTGTGATGCAGGGATGTTGGGGGAAATGGAGGTAAGAAGAGCAGGATCTTTAAACTGGAATGTCTTTCTGTGGGAATATTAAATCAGATGGCACTGTATGAGAGATGAGGAAGCATGGAACTCTTTCCATTCACCCTCCACATCACACCCATGGTGCAGTGATCAGTCAAAGGGTTTTAGAGCCATGTTTTCATGATAGCTGTGCAAGTTTCTCTTTCTGCTACAAACAGGAGGTGTGAGAAGGAAGAACTGGCTCCTCCCCTCCAGTATGACCAAATTAGAAAAACAATACTCATCTGAAGATGTATATCATTCATTGGGTATAGCTATAGAGAGAAATGGTAAAGCAGTAATATATGCAGAACTGAGCAGATGAATGTATTTGCATGAATGTAAGATTGAGAATGTATATCAGACATTTCAGGATAAAAGAACGCTCCCGCAATACTGTGATAGTTTAAAAAGATGAAGCATTACTAATCTTACAGAATCTGAGTTGAGGGTGAATCTGCAAGATGTCTCCAAGTGTAGAAATGTGCGATTGAAACCTAAAATTTTTACTGTGTAAATATGCTCATGACAACCTGATCTGTATTCTCTCTGGTCAGCTACCCTTTTCCTTTAAACAATTAATGAAAAGATGGAGTAATAAAGCAAACCTACTGAGCCGTACAGAATACAACAATGCAGTGAACTCGCTGTCTGAGATCTACTTGTGGTTTTCTGTCTTCAGGAACCACAACTTATCAGCAACTTATCATCACAGAATTTTACTTTTCTACAAGGTATATATATCAAACTCTAAACACAGTGCTTAAAACCCAGATTTTACTAAAACAACATTTTATTTAAAATCTCTAGCAACACAAGGGGTAAAAAATTATAAAAATGAATTAAAAAAAGATGGTGTGACCTCTCAGTTTAGATAGACAGATATACTGATAAGATAGATCCATTACTAGGAGGTCAGATTTCTGATTTTATTATTATTTTCATATGTCCTCTTAACCCTTTCTTCCCTCTAGATACCTTTACATTACAAGGAAATGCCAATGGACAGCCATGTGCATTCCCTTTCAAATATGAAGGCAAACAGTACAACGAGTGCACAGATGCTGGTAGGTCAGATGGCTTGCTCTGGTGTGCGACAACAGCAGACTTTGATGCTGATAAACTGTATGGATTTTGCCCACTAATAAGTAAGTCCTGCATTTTATTTATTATCTTGTCATGAAACATTGTTGAGAAAACCATCTATTGAGCTACCAGGTTCTTTATCAGGTACCAGCTGCACACCCTCATGACAAACCTTGTCAGAGTAGCTCAAATGAAAATCATCTGATTGAACATTAGCCCCAGTAGCCCAGTGCTCCCTCTCCAGCAAGCGGAGAGGAAGAGGTGCCTCCAGAGTGTGGTTCAGCCCAGCCAGGTTCTGACTCACCTCCTGGAGGTGTCTGTTTCTCCTTGTGGACCAGAGAGGTGAGAAAGCTCTTTGATAGCTCATTTTATGTGACTTAAGTACATGGCATGACCAGCATGAATTTAGACTGATATCTTCCTTTCAAAAAATTCCCATTGCTCTTTATTCCTCAGCCGTGCCCTGTCGGTCAATTCTCACTTAAATTGCTATATACTGGTTTTTGCCCTTAACATCCATTTCCTACCTTGTTCTTGTCTCCTATTGCCAGCCTACCCCAAAATGCCGCTGCTAAAATTATCCTCCTCTCCCACCTTTGTACTTTCTGCACCGAACTTGCATTTGGATCCCTCCATCTCAGGACACAAACTGTTTTACTTTTCTCACCACCTGCCTTCCCAATAACACAACAGTTTCAGAAGGTTTTTTGAGTTCTTCTGCAAACAAAGACTGCAGCTGATTTGCACACTGGTGCTACACAGACTGTTTTTGTAGCTCCTCAGGCTGTCAAGGGCCAGGTTCTGCCATTTTTGAAAACACTGCTTCTCTTAATGACGAGCTAAGAAGGAGTTCCTGCCCCACAATGATGAAGAACTTCCAGGGTCATAGTTCACCTACACACTTACTTTCCTCTGACTTTACCGCAGAATCTCTTTTCTCAATCAACAGATACATCTGGTTTACCTAGTACTACATTTTGTGTAAAAGAAAATTTAAAAGCAAACATTGGAAGCTTATTCACTCCCTTCTAAAAACTTAGAAATTTACAATAATATTTTTAATTTCAAAACAATTACACTTTTTAAAAATTGATGCCTAATCTGATTTCAATTTTTCTGGTACTTCGAAATTGATGATAGCATACAGTTATTGCTGTGCATTTTTAGAGATTTTGCATCATTACATACTTCATTTGCTTTTAGTTGGTGCAATGTCAAACCTCTAACAGCATTGTGTCACTCCTACTTCCAGATGACACAGAAAGATTCTGGACAGAAGATGTTTCAACTGGCATTCACTATCAGATAAATTCAGAATCAGCTTTAACATGGCACCAAGCAAGGAAAAGCTGTCAGCAGCAAAATGCAGAACTACTAAGCATCACAGAGATTCATGAGCAAGCATATATAGGAGGTAAAATGATAGAGAACAAGACCTTAAAATATGCTGCCCCAGAGCTTTAGATGATGAAGTTGGCTGCCTTGTCTGCTGTCTCAGTGAAGAAGACAGGTTGTCAGGGGTAGCTCAGCAGCTGCCAGAAGGGAAACGGTCTGAACTGCCCTTCCACTAGCTGGTGGTTTTTTATGAAGGGGTGGTTTCAAATCTCTATAGGGGGAGAAATGGCCCCATCCCACCTTTGTGCTCCAGGTGGGAGCTACTGCATCATCTGCAGCCTCTCCCAGGGGGAAGGTTTCCTCTGCTTGCCTTTGTGCCAGTGCACTTGTTCCTGAACAGGGCTATGGTCCGGTCCTCAGATTTACTTTTTTCCTCCGTGTTTCAAGGATTATTAATCTGCCTAGGAGAACATATGATGATGGCTACATTGATCCTAATATGGGTACATTTGCATATAGAAGCTCCAAATAAATTCGGTGGATTTCAGATACAAGTATCATGGTATCAGTTTGGTTATAAATGGTGTGAAGGAGACTTTGAAACCACTCACATCATAGAAAAAAAATCTGGAAGCAACTAATTGGCACACTGTCTTTGTATTTTTGATGTGTTTACTCCATGTAATCAGTTACAGAAACATTTTAGCACAATTTCCTAATGAAAAGAAGGTATTTTTTACATCTCTTATGTTTTAATGAAACAAAGACAGAGAAGTAAACTCTTATTTAAGTAGTGAAATAAGATGTTCATTTGCTCTTTTACCTACTGACATGTCTGCTAAATCAGTATTTATTCATTTACATATACTACTTTTCTAATCTGTGCACCTCAGTAATGCAGAAAGTACTGGTTTGGGGGTGGTTTAAACTAAGAAATATATATTTCTTACTTTTAACTTTATTTCTTTTAGATGAACTTGCTAAGAATGAGAATAGGGAGATACAACTGACTTTTTTTTTTTTTTTCTAATTTAGAGCTAACTAAAAAATTCAGTTTTGCATTCTGGATTGGATTGAACACTTTGAATTTCAACAGTGGATGGCAATGGGCAGGGGGCAGCCCTTTCAGATATTTAAACTGGGCTCCTGGTAAGAACTGTATCTATTTTGTAATCTTTGAATGGTTTCTGATAAGACACCAACTAATAAAAACTGCCCTAACTACTTTTATTTCAAGAAAGCCATTCTGATTTAGAATAGCTGAAGATCTAGATCTTTATTTTAAGAAGTACACTTCCAAATGACAAAGTTCACTGTGGATATCAGCTATAGCAAGTTCTTTTATTTTCTTACATAACCAAAGAGCTTGTTTATGAAAGCAGAGTATCATTTGGGGTGTTATATAACCCTGCAGACCAGAGATTAGAATTTTTCCATAACATGTTGCCCAAGACTATAAATATAAACTAAATCTTCCAAAAGTAGCAAAATATTTAGAAAATAATGCACCTATGTTGTCTGGAGAAATTCTAAATATTATTGAAAGGCTTACAGAGCCAGCTCATAACTCCTCAGCAGTTTATGCAAAATTGCACTGGGCCACATCAAGGAAGGGAGACAGGGGTGGGTTTGTGGTGCTCCTCACACGTGGAAAGTTCTTCTATTTGCTTGTTGGTTTGTTGGTCCCATGTTTTCTTTGTGCCACAAGTATTTCAAGCCATCTCCTCTTTTGGAAGAGTTACAAGGTGGTAAAGGAATAATTAAACTCTCCTCTAAGTTTTCAAAAATTTTGTATCAGGCAATTTCTTTTGCTGCTTACAGAGGTTTTTAAACACTGCAACAGAAAAGTGAAAAGTTATTTTATAGGAAAGTAGAATTGTGCAATTCTTGAGATATACTGGAGGGATGGTATACTTTAAAACTGAATATTTTTAAAGAAGTTTTTGACACAGGACAACGGTCTAGCTTCAGCTGTTCTGTCTGTGAGCACCAGGATATCAGTATCAGGAACAGAACCAGAAATTTCCTAGTACTATCCTGACACAAAGTCAATGGAGGGTCATTATTTCACTCTGAATGCATAAACTAAAAGCAGTATCCTATAAACTACAACACCAGTTGTCCTATGGGAGACGGCTTCTTCATATTAAGCATTGAAGAAATCAGAATAAGTTGATGTTTCTACTAATAATATGATGGTTTTGTTAATCTTTTTATTTATTTTCGCTGTGAGATTCTATTTTCTCTCTTACTCAAAGGAAGTCCTTTCCTGCTGCCTGGGAAAATCTGTGGAGTGATGAATCCCAGAAAGAATGCTAAATGGGAAAACCAAGCGTGTAACCAGAGACTCGGCTACATTTGTAAAAAGAGAAAATTCCACTCCAATTCTGACGTTATACCCAAAGGTAGGTTAGTCAAATAGAAAGAAAGATTTTTCTTTGACTTCTAGAAAGAGCAATCTGTAAAGATCTGCAAACAATAAAAGGTATGCAACATTATTTTTCCAACCAAGACATTAGAAATCTTTGAAAAACACAGCTATACATGCACACACAGACTTCTAGATATTGCTTTTGTCCTCCCATTGTGTATTAACCATTCATAGCAGAATATTACTGTTTTGTTCCATCATTCTATCATTCATTCTTGCAAGACAGATAGAAGCTGCTCTGTCATGGTAACCAGTGCCAGCAATCAAATTTGCTTAAATACAGTAGAAATTTTATGCTTCTCATTTTCTTCTCACTTGCTCCAAATGAGCTATTGCAGTTATTCTAATATTAATGCAAAAATCCTCCTCTGATGACAACAGTATGCAATGCATTGGGTTCCTATGAGCAGACCATGAGGAGCAGCAGTATTTGCACAAGCTACATTTCATCCATGGGCCACCCCAACCTGAGCCTTCGATGATACAACGCGGCTATGAACATGCCACACGCAGGAGGGATCTGCGGGAGGCTGTCATCTGGGAATGTTATAAAAACTACTTTTACAAAGAAGTAGTTATATTAAAGAAAGTAGAGAAATAATTTCAGAACCTTTATTCCCCTATTAATCTGAAAAAGAGGTGCAGGACTCTATTTTTAAAACAAGCTTAAGGTAAGTTTTTAAAGATAATTAGGAATCTAAGTAATAATAAAGCCACTGAGTAAATATGAAGACAAAACTACCAACTCTGCACTAATTGCACTGTTTCCTGACCTGCAGTTACCAGAGAGTTACTTCATGTTTTTCCACATCTGAAAATTATGTGTGTTTGCAAGAAGACGTTGAACAGGAGGTAGAGCCTAATGTCAGCCACTGCGTGCAGCACAGGAGACCATGACACACTGACCAAACTGCTCCGGGGGGCAAAGAGCATTATTTCAAACTACATGTCTCACACAATGTGGGCATTTTTCATTGATTCTCTGCTTAAGGAAACATCATTCTATTTGCATATTTAACATACTGTGCCTTAATGATATTTGTTTTTCATTTGAATGTATTTGCATTTCTAACTACAGCTTTATGTTTATTTATATAGTCCCACTTTCATAAAGAGTGCTCAAGAGACCTCATTCTAGTGTCCTTTATCTTCCTCTTACAAAATTGCTCTGAAAAATTGTGCTTTAATTTTAGAAGAATTGAGACCTATTAAGTGTACAGATGGTTGGCGGCCATACGCAGGCCACTGCTACAGCATCCAGCGAGAACCCAAATTATGGAAAGATGCTCTGACTTCATGTAAGAAGCAAAACGGAGATTTGGCAAGTGTCCACAACATTGCTGAATACAGCTTTCTAGTGTCACAGCTTGGTTACAGTGAGTATATATGTAGGCCCATATTTTGTTTGCCCCATCTGTAACATAAAAGCTGGGCTTCCTATTAAATATTAATGCTTTTTTCCTGAAATGTCACAAGTTGAAGGCTAAATCTAACTTATGGTATTCTTTTCTGTTGTTGCTGTTGCATAAACATAGAAGTATATTTATATTTATCAAAACATAATCTACATTGTAAAACATTATAAAGCAGGAACAGAAAAAAATAGACACACATAAAGATCTCTAAAAATTACACTTTTGGCACCTTTATTCTATGTTCAATATCTTCAGCTCCAAACCTATAGGAAATTTAACTTCTTGCTGAGATGGAAACCTTTTGCTGAGGTTAACCTCTTGCTGTATATCCTTCTAAGAAAATAATATCTTGTCACTTCTGATTTTCCTTGGATATGTAGTAACCACTCCTGCTACTTGCTGGACTTGGTGAACACCCCTGATGGGCCATTACAGTCCCTCTAATGCTTCCCCATGAAGGAGATGCATTGGCAGATGTCTTCATGGCTTGAGCTCAGTATGATTGCCTGAGAGGTGGGACGCTCACTGTCCTACCTTCCATGCTAGGGGCCATTATGTTGTTCTGCATCGCAGATATTCAGAAAGTTTGTAAAAATCTTCCATCAGCCATAAAGAGCCTTATGCTTATTAAACTCAGTATTTCTGGATGGAATCTGAGGCCTTTTAAGTACAAACCAAGACATGTCTTGCTGGAGATCTGAGAGGAAACCAGCATTTTTCTTAAAGCAGGAAGAACACCCTGTTTGGGCTCCCTGTTTGTTCCAGATGTGAAAATGTTCCCCATATTGTATAGCGGCCCTTAAGCAAAACTATTTCTTTTCATGCTTCAGAGCCAACAGAAGAGCTATGGCTGGGTCTGAACGACCTGAAGGCTCACTTCTATTTTGAGTGGAGTGACGGGACTCCTGTGACGTTCACCAAATGGCAGCGCCGACATCCCACCTACACAGGTGGTCTGGAGGATTGCATTGTCATGAAGGGGCAGGTATAACCATGCAGTCATTTTACAGTAATGCAAATTAATAACTATGTTGGTCTGAAATCATTTGCCATTATATACTTATTCATGAGTCATTTTTTTAAATTAACTTAAAATAGTTTTCCCAATAAACTTGGCATCAACCAGAAGAGATGTTTAGAGGACAGAAGAGATCAGAATTAGAGAGGTAGCATTTTCCTAGTGCTGCCTTCTGAAATTTCTTATCTGGTGAAAAGTCTGATCCAGAAATTTTATATTAGATTCATTCTAATGCTCCAGCAATGCAAAAAGATAGCTCTGGGAGAGGAAAGGGAATGAACTAGTTAATACATTGTGTGGTTATCATAGATGCTATTTGCATACCTCATTTTCTGATCCGATAGACCATTATGTCCCTCTGTGTCACTTCATTGAGACATGGAGACCTGGCACTAGGGCATGTTTCTTCAGCCGTGACATAGAGAGAGCATTAACACCTGCCTGCCAAATACCTAACCTGAAATCCTATAGTATTTCTGACTGCTTAGCTCGCAAACTTTATTTTCTTGCAAGACATGGTTGGTTGACACATTTACATGCATGTGCGTGCACACACATACACACACAAGAAGTGTCATGAATTTTAAAAGAAAGAAATTGAAAAGGCTATTATGAAAGAAATGCTGTTATTGAAAGAACTGTTATATCATAGAATAGTACTGATTTTTGTCAGTATTAGGCATAAATAGAACTGATCCTAAACCAGATTTTATGGGGGGAAAAAAGCTCCTATTTAAATTTTATTTTTTACATAATTCTTTTTTTAAAAGAAATCAGTAATTTTCAGAGTTTTCTCCTTGATGGATAAAATAGTTAGATTTACTGCAACACACTCAGATGTGCTTTATTTCAGTTTCATTGATCTTTTTTCCAGAAGTATAGTGAAATAATTCTGCTCTAAATGCAGATCTATTAGCCCCAGATGAGATGTATCTTTACAAACCCTCTCATTAAATAGATAGTTATGATAGCAAGTAATGCTGAGACTTCAAGATATTATTTATTTCCTTCTTTCACCTCAAAACAGCATCAGATGGATCTTAAACCAATCCTGACAGATGTGTCTGGGGTTTTTTTCTAATAAATCCCCAGCAACAATCTTATAGCCTTCCTAGGTAACATATTTCAGTGTGCCTTGTAGTGAAGAAGGAGGAAAACACTGGTTTTCTTATATTTATGAATGCCACTTCTTTACATTTGTTTTTTCTCCCCCTGCTATTCTAGGATGGATACTGGGCAACTGATGTTTGTGATAAGCAACTTGGCTACATCTGTAAAAAGAAGGCTTCAGCACAATCCTCTGAAAAAGAGACAATCGAGGACCCAGGCTGCCAGAAAGTAAATACTGTCTCATAAATTAATTATGTGACAAAATTACACGTATCTTTAAAATCATAATTTCACCACTATTCTCTCTGTTTATGTTCTTAGCCTAACAATACATGTAAAATTACCAAAAGCCACATTGTCTGTTCTCTTAGGTCTGCTTTCTATTTAAAGTCTTTATGAAGTCCTTACTACATAAGAATGATAAAACAAAGAAAATAATTTCAAAACATTTCCTGTACCATATTACTACCAATGGACTACTTAGTTGGCCTTTGAGTGATATCAGCAGGTTATTTTTTTCTAAACAAGTAATTTTTCCAGAGTTGACCTCTTCAGAAAATCATTATGTCTATATCGGTCAGCAGAGCTCTCTCTAAGAGCAGGAAGAAGCAGGGATGTTTTACTGATATTCCTCCTTTCCACCCTCCCCACAAGCAAGCACTGACTGGATTCCTCTTGGCTCAGAACATCTCCTCACCCCTTGCACTGAGGGCTGGCAGGGGCAGCTCTGGGGATCTGTGCTTGTATGTGAATTCATTTCCATACTGCAATATTTTTGTGTTTCATTATGTCAGATCCCACAGCTCTGGAAGGCTGGAGCCGCATCTCCCCCCAAATGAATCACAGCCTCGTTACGGTGCAGTTTGCATAATCTCAGCCTTACAGAGCACTGGGAAGCAATAGCAAATAGCACAATCACAATTTTCTTTTAAAAGTCACGTACACATAAAAGAGATGGAAACTAAGATCTTGACGTCATCCATTAAACAAAAAAAGCCTTCTGTAGGAGCAAACAGCAATAAAAAACCAGCTTTTGTTTATTAACAGATCAGCCCAGTCTCATCTTGTTTTTAAGCTTAGCTGCAACAAATTGAACATCAAATATTTATACACAAAAGAGCAGAGCTAATTTCTATATTGAAGTCTCTTTCAATTTCACATTAAGAACCTTATGTTTGTCACAGGGTTGGAAAAGATATGGTTTTCACTGTTACTTGGTAGGCTCTGCACTTTTGACGTTCTCAGAAGCAAATAAGACATGTGAACAGAGCAAAGCTTATCTAGCTACAGTGGAAAGCAGGTACGAAAATATCTTTCTTTATATTTTGAAATCAGTGCTTCTGATGGAGAAACTTGCAAAACTTGTCCATTTTTTTGAAGTCTTCAAAGTGCTTTATCAGCACTTTTCAAAAATTTTGTAGTAGTAAGCCAAATAAAAGTATCTGTGCAGGAAAAAAAAAGACTCAATGATTCAGGGCTTTCTACTTAATTTATTATAACAGTTTTCAAATTTGGGGGGGTTCTTGAGTTAAACAGATTTCTCTTAACTTTCAATTCCTAATTAAAGCAACTTCTATGTGGTATGGTTTTTTTTTTTTTTCTGTTGGAAAGTAGTTACTACAATTTTCATCTATTTACTGATGGGTGTTATCTCATTATGATAGGAAAGCTTTAATAAAAAAATTTTCCTAAACTACCTTCTAAGCCAAATTCTGAACAAATGTAGGAAACCTTCCCCAGGACCTTTCCCACCACAGCCAGAATGTATCATCTCCAACCTACCCCTATCTCAGTCAGGCTTTGCAGACTTCGTGGCCTCTAAGGAACATGTCTGCCTTCAGAGGTGATGGCCAGCAAAGCTGACAGTTTGGTCCTGACTAGGTGGTCTGTTTGTGGCACCTCGAAGATTTGGAAAGACAAGGAAAATAGTAAAATACAACTAGAATCCCACGTGAGTGGTGATTTGTGACATTTCACAGAACTTCTTGGAGAGCAGAGAAGATGCCTTCAGCTGAAAGGAGAAAGTTGTCCCTCACCAAATTCTTTTACCACACTTAAAAGCCTGCTGAGGTTTTGCCCGAACTTCACTGAGGAGCTGTTGCCTTGCGGTCATGCTAGCATGATAGTGACACCTCTGTCTGTACCACTTAGATTAATATTGCAAGGTAATAGGTTGTGAATGACCACTGTTTTCCACTTCAGAAATGAGCAAGCCTTCCTGATTAGTCTGACGGGGCTGAGGTCTGAAAAGTATTTCTGGATCGGTCTCTCTGACACAGAAGAACGAGGGAGTTTCAGGTGGACCGGTGGTGAAACTCCTCTCTTCACACACTGGAACACAGCAATGCCAGGTAAGCTCTGCACCAGCTCAACCCTTGTGATTGGAGTGCAGCTGCAATTCATGCAGCTTTCTGCTTTCCATCCCCTGGTGTTAGAAATTAGAGTAGGCACTTTCTTTTGTGCTCGTAGCTGTAAGTGGCCAACACCACCAGACCGTGTGTTTGATGCCAGTGCAACTAGCACTGTCACAGCCGAGTGTCAGGTCTGCCATAGGTCAACCTCCTGCGAAGTTGTATAGAAACACATATTTAATGGGTTAGACTGAAGGCAACGCTATGCAGGAGTTAAAAAGGTCCATGGTCTCTTTTTTTTTCAGCTTTTTAACACCAGTTAGCAACAACTCATCAGACTGAGAAAAACTATTACGGACAGTTTTTTGACCCACAAAGTGCACATGTGAGAAATGACCAGTGAACGTCCAGCTTTTCTGCATTTCAGCAAAAGAGATTAGCTTCTATGTGGGAACTCTTGCCTTCACACTAGCTAGTTATGCCATCAAACAAACTTGTTGTACTTGATATCAGCCTTCTTGAAACTGAATTACCTGGATATTGAGAACCCCGAAGTAGTTGTCAGGCCATCTGCTGCATATGTAAACAAAATCAAATGCCATTTGTCCTGTGATTTCCCTGGAGTGGAAAGAAGGAAGATTTCTATTCTAAAGCTGCAAGTCTCTGTTTTTGGCAAAGCTGTGTCTGTGAGACTCATTGGCCCGTATCTTGGCTCTGGTCAGACATTTTAATCTGCATAATCTGCATCTTCCTTTTGATAATTTTCTATGACTAAAAGCAAAGGTCTCATTTCTTAGAGAGCAATTAAGACTGGTTTTATTCATTTCTTTTCCATATCACAAAGGAAAAGAGCAAGGCTGTGTTGCCATGGGAACTGGAGTTGCAGCTGGATTATGGGATGTTGTTAGCTGTGAGAAGACAGCAAATTATCTTTGCAAACAGCAGGCAGCAGGAGTCCCACCTTCTGCTCCTCCGGTACGGATCCTTGCGTCTCCCTGTGCCGAAGGCTGGGATGGAGCATTCCAGGCAGACTCGTGCTTCAAAGTAAGTGTGTGTCTACCTTGACGGTGAGCCTGAGCACAGGGCAGCCCAACGGTCACTGTGGTACTCAGGGATCCAGGTGCTAGGTAATTTTTTGGGAATTATCTTCTCCGTGGTATTCAAGGGCAAAAGACCATGAGAAAATCCATCAAATATAATGGAAGTCAACAATGGAAAACCTGAAACAATGAAAACAGAGTCCTAGAAATATGCTTTCTTTTATTTAAATGCCAGGTGAGAACCTCACCTAATTTATTTACTTCCAGGAATTTGGGACTTCAGAAAAACATACTATTGCATCTCAAGAGCTGGCAGTGTGACTTGCATAAGACAATGTTTCTGAGAGAAAACTTAAGGAAACCTGGCCCTCGGCCACCCTTTTCTCACACAGCATGTGATACTTTTAGTGATACGTTTAGATCTGGGTTTAGTTTGATATTGGTGACTCTTCAGCAAGTTGGGCATTCTCTTGATTTAGCTAAAAATGCCTTTAAAAGCCTTCTTTTTGAAAAGAAGAAGAAAAAGTAAAGAGAAGACAAAATAGATCAAGTAAAAGTAAATATGCAACATTGCTCTTCCAGGTCTTTACATAAGTATCCTCTCATTTTCTTTCTTGAGACTCTCTGCCTGTTGGGAGGCCAGAGATGATTTTAGCCCTGTATTTGTAAGAGTCTAACTTCTATGTCACACTTAATTATTGTTACTAACATTATTGGTTCTGCCAATTACCAAATTGTTGATTATCCTTTCCCCAAAATGTCAAGCATCCAGTTCCTTACTTCAAGAATGTACGTACTTCATAGTAGAAAGTGGAGCTATTTGTATGCTTGCACCACCACACAAAATCCCTTCCTTAGCCGGGGTCAGAACCTTGCCAAATGGCTTTCTCCATCCATACTATCTTTTCTATTCCAACCTGTTGATCTTCCTTCCACCTTCCATTCCTCAAAAATCTCCTGCTTTCTACTGCAAAATACCGCAACTGAGCTATTCCATCTTTCCTTGAGCCTTTCAGTGGTCAAAGTTCCAATTAAGTTATAAACTATTTTTTCTTCTCTGTGATACCTTTTGCTCTCCTCAGACACCTATGCTACTCTTGCCTTATTTTAAAATAGAGCATGCTAAGAAAAAAAACACTTATGCTTTATATTAACAATGTTTAATATTACAGGTCCTGACAGACATTATGTTGTCTCACTCAAGAACAAAGGGGTGCTAAAGTGATACCGATTTTAATTACATAGGCAATTATATATTTTTATATGCCAAACTTTGCACATTTAGTAATTTATTTTTACTTTTTTTTTTCCTCAACAGTTTTTTGTGAGAGAAGGAAACCAAAAGAAGTCTTGGTTTGAGGCTGAAGAATTCTGTAGAGAAATAGGAGGAAATCTGGTCACAATCAATACAAGAGAAGATCAGATTTTATTATGGCAATTAGCATCGTGAGTACTTGCACAACAATTCTTTTTCATGTTCATGCTATTTTACATATGAATTCCTTCAAAATATATCTGGAGCTGGGCAAGTGAGTGAATAAACACAATCAAATTTTAAATTAAAATGGAAATTTTTCATCTGGAAATATAATCCTGAAACATTGCTTTTAAAAAAACAAATCTTGAATATTTCAAAGAGGCTTTGAAATTTTTAGAAATTTTCATAACAGGTTTTTATCAAGACTGTTCTCCAGATCTAATCAACTTTGTACATTTTAGTCCCTCTCCCAAAAGTGGGACAATAAAATGTTCAGCTCCAACTGTGCCTTTTTTCTAACTGGCTCAAATTCATATTTTAATCAATATGCCCCCCCCCCCCCCCCTTGAGTTAAGGTGTAATGTAAACCAAAATGCAAGGAATTAATGTGGAAATTTCTGACCATAAACTGAAGACTCCTGAAATCAAACAGGAATTAATTTTAATTCATTTTTGCTGGCACTGTAGATGCCATGTCTTGCCCACAATGTAGAAATTATGCCATTATTTTCCCCCCAAATTAGACCACTACATTCTGATTGTATTCCATAATGTCAGGACATCCCAATGTCCCAATGTACATAATGTATAGCTATTTAACTAAAACTGTTTCACATGGTGGTGAAACCAGGTTTAATTTCTCAAATAGAATTAAAATTGCCATATAGAAAAGTCTTTGTGATCTCACCCTTCTTCATTTTATTATTTTTCGGTATTGTGAGATGCTGAACATGTTTTTACTTCCCTGTTAAGTCTCTTTGCTTCAGACTATGAAATCTTCACAAGGGGAAATCTTCATGTTATGTAGAGAATGAAATAGGACTCTATTTTATCTGGTCCATAAGTACGATAAGATAAATAGTGTGAACTATTAAATAAACTACATAGGAAGTGCCAAGAAGGAAATCAAATCTGTTGAAAAACAATTGTCATTATTTTTCATTAGTTAAATTGTGTTACAGCTCTCTACTGATGTTTTACTTTTGCTGAAGCCTCTGTCCGTGAACTCCTGCTACAGCAAGGAGCTGTGTCGCAGCCACAAGGATGGGAGCCTGAGCTAGCTCTGTGCCACATCACTTGTCCTTTAACTTACCTTCAAATATGGCAAGTCTTGTCCCACCGCAGAGCACTGTCAAACCCCTTGACAGAGGGCAGGCGGTGAGCCTGGCTATGGGCCAACAGTGAAGGAGCAGCTACCAATTCAGACGTGACAGCAAGCAGCATGTTTCTATGCTTTCCAACATTTATATCATGGCCCCACTTTCTACACTCACGTGTCTATATTGTATGGTTTATTTTAGGGATAAAGGACTACACACTCAGGCTTTCTGGATCGGTTTGTTTCTCTTAAATCCTGATGAAGGATTTGCCTGGATTGATGGTTCCCCTGTAAGTACTTATTTCCTGGATATTAATTGACTTTCTGCCCTTTAGAATATATAAATTTTCATCTTTTTATGCCTTTTTTTCCAATGTCTTTAAACCTTTGGCAGGTGCGTAGCAGTCCTTTATCCAGCAGCTGAACAGCTGCAGTGGTCAGGGACAGTGCTGTCCTAACACACTAATGGAAGTACAAAATTGCCTGTTTCATCCCTGGTACCATGTTATATCCCATCATCCACAGTCCATGCTCTTAGACCTTCACAGCATCCCAGACCAGGCACTGCTGTATGTCAGTACAGAGAAGTCAGGCCACCATCTTTCATAAAGCAAGATAAATACAACTCCCTCCACCCCATCAGTTTTTCCTCCATCAGACACATCTTTTCTCTACTGTGTAATCTTTACACCTTCTCCAGGGAGCACTGGTGAAAGTGAGCTGGTCTGGTCAGCATGACTTTCACAGCTCTCTCAGACCTATATGAACTCCTATCGATCCCATAAACAAGGTACTTGAGATGATGAGCTCCTGAAATTGTGTTATGATGGCAATCTCAATTACTTCCACTCAGCTCAAATCACATAGTAATTGGGATGTATTTCCAACCCAGGTAATTTATGAGAACTGGGATGAAGATGAACCCAACAACCATGAAGAACTTGAACATTGTGTTATGTTTAATAGATCACCCCAAATGCGCTGGAACGACTTGCGCTGTGAACATTTACTTAATTGGATTTGTGAAACAAAAAAAGGTATGATTACTTCCCTATTTAATTGGACAGATAAACCCAAGTTCAAAAACATATTGTATGGATTTAAACAAATTGAAAAGAAGAAAGATACTGGGAATTGTTCATTTTAAAACCAGCTGCAGTGAAGGCAACATATAAAGCAAGAGGAATGAATTCAGATCTTTCAATTGTACTCGGATGGAGGAAGTTAAAGAAGTCCCTATTACTTCATCTCTGGCTTTATCTCTTCTGCCATGGGTTGAATAAAATTGCAAGGCTAAGGTACTTATCTCCTCTCCTTTCACCCCCTCCCTGTATTTTTACCTGCTCCAGGCTTACTCAGGAGAGCTGAGGATGCAGGACACTAGAGTTCTCTGTACAAAAGAGAAAAAAGCTTTGCTTCCTGCTGTGAAACGAATAATGGGAACCAAAGAGAGGGATCAGTTGCTATAGGAGCCAACAACTCTGAAAAAGAGATCAAAAGTAAAGGCTGGTGTAGCCTTGAAGGACCCCCGCACCCACCAGCTTTGCCTGGGAAGCAGGGCCTTAACACCAGGTCTCCTGCACCTGGTGCCAGGGCGTGAAACGGACCTGATGGACGTGTTTTGGGGTGCCTGCCAGAGGGAAACAGGGTCTTCATGGGCTGAGGACCCTGACCGACAACTGATAATGAAAGGACTTTTTTTGCTTACTCGGTTCTACTTTTTTACATCCCTGCTTCCTGGCTGTAAACTGAATACTTGTCCGCATCTCTATGGAGCAGGAGATTCTTAAAAGCTTCTTGAAATGAAAAGAAAGTTGGACACGCACAGGGAACTAGTTGCAGGCACAACAGGGAGGGGAGGAGAGAAGCAGTTATATAAAAAACACTGAGTATATCTAATATTTGATGACTCTGCCAAAAAAACATTACCCTGGAACACCGAATAAGGCCCCATGCTAACATTGAAAAATTGCTTAACTGAAAAGGAAGAGTCACTGTTCCCTTGTGGGTAGATTAGTCATACAAACGCACCATCAAAACACTGACTTCTGCATACCAGCTCGAAGCAGTACATCCTGTGCAGCCGTTTCTGGTGCGTTGGGCACGCCGCTTTGTACAGATGTGGCTCTCTGCTCTTCATGAGATTATCAAGTTCAGAGTTCAGAAACCAGGACATAAAGACTCTGATCAGTTTATCTTGATCCTAGGTGACCTTTCAAAAGTAAAAAAAAATAAAAGAATTAGATGTTGTTATTCTGAATCTAGATTAGCTGATGATCAACCTGAGAGGAGTCATGTTCAGCTCTTAATTCCCTCATGTTCAGACACTTATTTACTTAAGATACTCCATTTTTTTTGGAAAAACAAGGAATGTCATAGTTATGTTAGGATTAAAAAGTAAAATCAAAATGAGGTGAATTGTGTAAATTCATCATGAAGATATCTGAATGATTTTAGTTCTATTCTTCACTAAATACTTAAGAAGAAAATGTTTAAAAGCTCCCAACAGAAGAATTTTAATTGCTTATTCATGTTTGCTTATTTCTCATCTAAACTGTTCCTGTCATTCCTTTAATAATGTGTTCCTCTCCATCAAACCACAGAAGAAATGGAGAAAGCTAAGAGCGGAATTAGTAGTCCTTGTGAAGAACAAAATAACAGGCATCCAAATGAAAGCAGAGCTACCTTTGAGGGGCTATAGCTGGCTCTGGGAATAGCAACAGATTAATTACTTCCTCCTGGTTCATCCTGTAATCAGAAACTTGGGTTTGGTATCTACTGGCTCTCCAGGACTCTCAAAAACAGATTTTCCTAGTAAAAGCCTAAGCCATTAAGATAGGAGGAATGCATCGAGACACTGGAAATGATGTGTGGTATTAACAAAATACCAGCATTAATGCTTTCAGTACTTGTGAATGCTTTACTACTATGTAGGTAAGTCTGAGAACTTAATATATTAGCTGGATTATGTTGGTTGGCTCTAGTCCCATGAATATAAAAAAAAATTATTAATAGCATGCCAAGTAAAAATACTAAATAAATTTTCAAACTGATATAAGTTTCATCTACAAAGTGTTTACTGCACATCCTGGATTTTTTAATACAGTGCTTTTGGAGATACATATATATGCTTTAAAGACATATATTTTCACTAGATAAGTGTTTCTAAATTATACATATTTTTAAAATTAATCCATTGGTTTGTACTCTAAAATATTGAAAATGCATTAGGTAATTCATAGTTCAAGGTTTTTTTCTTTATTATACAAAGCATTTGCAACTACATAAAGCAAATCTCTCTGAATTTTTTTATATTTGGAATGTTGCTCATGATGTTCTTTTGTTTTACAGGTACACTTCTAAAACCTGAACCAAGCTACAAATTTGGTAGGATTTTTTCCTCTTTCAAAGAAAAGTTTACTATATAGCTTTCAGACTTTGTACAGACCAGATATGAATGTAATATATGTGATTCTTTATCTTTCAGAATATCAAGCCACCAATGATGGATGGATTGTCTATGAAGATAAGCAGTATTATTTCAGCAAAGAACGTGTCCATATGGAAGAAGCACGGAGAATTTGTCAGAAGAACTTTGCAGATCTTGTTGTCATTGAGAATGAAAGCAAAAGACAATTTCTATGGAAATATGTAAGCACTGAGCCTATTAATTATAATTAATTTCTGAAGCAGAGCAGCTGATAAAATAAAGGGAACAGCCTATTTAGGCAGGCTATTGTCCTACATTACTTATTTATATAACAATATATTTGTTCAGAACCTGTAAAGAAATTACTATTGCTTTTAGTAGGTGGGGGAAAAAGGCATGCAAATGTTAAACGTGCAGCAAAGGACAGTTCAAGCCCAGGTTGCTTATCTCTTCCAAGATACATAGTGTTCAGCACAGTGATTATTGCTTTCCTGTCCAGCGGGTTCCTCACTCCAGAATGTTCTCCATATCCCTGTTGCCTGCTTGAAACCTGGTCTGAACCTACTGAATGTTCTTGTCTGAGGCTCATATTGGGGGGGGGCAAGAATTGGAAAAAAAAAATCACAGGCATGGTTAATGGGCTTCCAGACTTTTGCTTGATGTTGATGAACTGTTTAGTGCTTAACTGTTAATCACTTTTGTTTTAGATTTACACAAAACTCAGAGTGGAATCATATTTCATTGGATTAGTTGTCAGCTTTGATCAGAAATTCAGGTGAGTAAAGGAAAACTGGTAACGGACAACAAATGATGGTAATTTTGTCGCTCTCTATGGGAGCATTTCTGTGTGCTTTCATTTTACAAGTTAGTAACTGTTGTGCAACTGACCTCTGGATAGTTTTCAGGAGATGTCTCAGATCAGAAGTGTTAAGTTCTTCTATATTTAAGCGAGCAATGTGTTTTCCTTCCAAATCTGTGAGAGCAAAGCCAATAGAAATTCATGGCTAAGATTAATTTCACTTAATGTCACTTTCTCTCTCACACTGGAAGAACTGAGTTAAACAACCAAGCAACCCTTCATAGGCAGTGAGGAGAAGCAGCTAATTTTAGGATGTTATTCACCTGATCCACTTTAGACATCAAGCTTAGGATGAGATTAATGCTGCCCAGATCTCCAATGGCTACAGAGAAAGCCCAGGAGGTTTTGATAACATGTGGATGTGGTTCAAGTTATGGGAGCTGGAAGCAAGAAGTGTAGGCAACATCTCACCCAACAGCTTTCTGAAATTGCTGGTAGGGAACCTGTTTTAGAAATCTGTTTGCAGAAGGCTTCCAGGAGGACACCTTACTGGCATGAGAGGGAAGTCCGTGCACTGGTGAGATCTTGGGGTTTCAGTCTTGTCCAGACCATAAGAAGCCTTCCCTTCGAGTATGACATTGTTTAGCCAAGCTCTGGCAAAATGAGACACTGATGGGACTTGAACATGATAGTACTAAACAGATGAGAAGCAGCGGTAATGCTGCGGGTATGTCCTCTCCAATATGTGTAGAGCCTTTGCCTTCTGGTCACTGCTAATACCTTGCTCAGCCCTTTACCTAAACAGACCTTGTAACTAAATGACTGCTGGAGATGTCTGTCTGGCAGCCTCTGTCCTCTTGTTTCTTTCAGCTGGCTGGATGAGACCCCAGTGAACTATGTTGCCTGGGCTCCGAATGAACCCAATTTTGCGAATAATGATGAAAACTGTGTGATAATGTCAAAAGATTTTGGTGAGTAAAATAGCAACAAGAAATATTTGGTTGAAAAATCAGCATCAAAATCCAAAATGTTTGCTACATATTTAAATTTGAGGCTACCCTGCAAATAGGCGGTTGAACAATACTGACAGTTTTTCATAACAAGCATGCTAAGGTTTAAAACCACACCATCACTATATGGAGACAAATGTACCGCAGAGGAAGGGGGAGTGTATCTGGGTAAATGTGTACATGGCAGCTGTTTCACCTGCTTCTGGAAGGCTTCATTTGGGCTTTATGAATACTGTTTGGGGCTGACTGCTGTAATGGCGGTACGAGAGTTTCAGACAGTGATTCTCTGTATTCCACTTATTTACAGGCTTTTGGAAAGATACAAGCTGTGCTGTGAAAAATGCCTTCATCTGTGAAAGGCACAATTCAACTTACTCAGGATTTGCTCCTACTGTACTTCCACCTCTGGGAGGATGTCCTGAAACTTGGCTTTTGTTTAACAATAAGGTGCAGAAACAAATCTCAGCCATATTTAGCATATTTGCTATAGGTAGAGAAAACAACTATCCCTTTTATGTCACTATATAATACAACAGTTTATGAAGTGGTATTCTAAATAGCAGTGTAGTTCAATTTTCATGTTGGCCAGTCCATATCTAGATCTCAGAAAAGGTGAATTTGAATGTTTTCAGTTAAAATTCTTGTAAATGTCCATGTGCCTTTAGCCATAGTTACTTTTTCAGTTTCTAGAGTTTTCTGTTTATTTTAGACATACTTACTGCAGGGAAATCCTGTTCCATTGTCCTTATCTGTAAGTGTAATCCCCTTTTCTGAGTAACATGGAGATGAAAAAATGAAAGGTTACACTTCTCATTTGTAATCGGCTATCACAACAAGTCATCTTAAGCAAAGTAATACACACAGCAATAAATGTCAAATCAAATATAAAAACAAGCAAGCATTGTTTTTTTGCTAAGTTAAGCAAAAGTACACTTGGCCATATGAACTTAAAAAAACCCAGCCAGCAAATGAAAACCACAAATCAATCCCACAGTGCAATCAATAGGAAAGGTTTTTATGCATTTAAAGGGCATAAAAAGGGAGAAGCAGCATATGCCAGTTAAAAACCACGCCTTTTGCCCCTCAGAACATACACAACCACAACAACAATTTTTTACACTGGTATTCAGGAAAAATCCACATGGTATACTAATACACGGTACAAAAGAACACTTCTTCCTGACGCTGTTCTGCTCATGCTGAGTGCTCACAAAAGCTCAGGCTTCAGCACTAAGTCTGTGGTATATAATTGAAAGAACTTGACCTGAGAGATGGCTGCCCCAAATTATGTTCCCAATGAGGAAATAGTTTCAGTCTCTCAAAAATTCTGCTTTTCAGTAATGTGACCCGAAATCTCTATCCATGCACCTTGAATGTCTACTTAATTCCTCAAAAGCTCTTGGAGGTTGCCCGCCCTTGCTCAGCACTAACCTTGGACAGCCCACAGGTCTGTAAGTGCTGCACACACATCCCCGTGGTTTGCTGGGTCTCCTTCTTGCTGGCTGAATGCATTCTCATTTCACAGATCTGCTGGTGTTTATATGCAGGGACTAGAGCTGAATTAATCAAAACCAATGGTTTTAAGACTCTTTGACACCTGAAATTTTGTCTAATCCTTTACTCTCCCCGCAGTGTTATAAAATATTTGGATCCAGAGAAGAAGAGAGACTGACTTGGCACTCTGCAAGAAGTGCTTGTATAGAATTAGGGGGAAATTTGGCCTCGATACACAATGAGCAAGTGCAAGGTATGACATCTGAACCTTTTGGCACTAAGTATGAAGGCAGTGCATTTCCCCATCCAATGACAAGGCCGAACTAGCCTCCAGATCTAAATAGCACCACCTATGAAGGAAGACCTGGAGCTGCTTGATCCAGACAGAAGTCTGGAGTGAGATGTTGTGACACTTCCCATCTCTTGGTAAAAGTGTCATGTGGAAGGAACAGAATAATCTGTTCTCCATGGCCTTGGAAGATGGGATAAATAGTAATAGTTCATAGTAATGAAATGCTCACAGAAATTCAAGTTAGACAGTAAACACACATCCATCAGAAATGACATGTGCAGTTGATTCTACCTTGGGGAAGACTGATTAATCCTTTTGAAGTCCCTTCTAGCCCTAACTTCTATAATATTTCCAAGAAGTCTATATAATTTTTATCTAAAAAACTTTTCTTTTTTTTTTTAAATGAAATCAAACTGCTTCAGTTCAATTACCCATTGTAATTTTTCTCTTTTACCATTAACTCATAGTCTAGCAATACTGAACTTGATATTTCTAATATTTTTAAAAGTTGATTAGTTGTTTTATTTGGAATCAGGTTTAAATGGAATTTGAAGAAAGGCAACTCCTCAACTACTCTCTTTCTCTGATCTTTTTTTTTTCTTTAATAGCCTTCTTTACCTTCCACCTAAAGGATGTTGCCAGTGAAACATGGATTGGACTGAATGACATTAACAATGAGAATACATATCTTTGGACAGATGGAAGCATTTTTGACTATTCAAAGTGGGCAAGAGGATTCCCATTTAGAGATAACTACATAAAAGTTGACTGGAACTATATTACAATACAGGTAAACAGAAAAAAATTGGAAAATGTGTAACTTGGATAACATACTCAAGGTTAGAGCAACCAGCCTGACTTCTATCTCAGCTAGAATCCTATATTTCAATGGCTTAAAGGAGAAGGCGACCAAATATTTCAGAGATCAAGTTTTTAAAGCTGTACCCAGAGATTAATAGGCCTGTTTAGAGTCTACAACTACTGTCATTCCTTTGCAGAATTCTCAAACTGCAGAAAAGGAGTGCTGTATTATAATTACTGCTAGATTTAATTCAAATTATTAGAATTATCAGATTTTACTGAAAATATTCAGTATTACTAGCAATTTGTTATATTGTTTCTACTTGTACAGCATAAATCCAAATGAAAGTTCAACAAATTCAGTACAGGTTACCATAAACTACATAGTAAAAATACCTTTGGTGCACTCCAAGAAATTTTAATAAACTGACAAAAGTTCTTGCAGTAATCTCCCATGGAAAGTACATTTGCTTAAGATATATAATATATGTTTAATTTCCAAGAAACAATAAATGAAAAGAAGAGCCAGAACATTAGAAAAGAAAGCTATTAACTTTGTCTCCTCAAACCTATTTCTATTATTTTGTCAGACATCTTGCACTTTATCAGCTATAATTTTCTTTTTTAAATTTTCCCCAGACTGACTGTATTGCAATGACGAAAAGATCTGTAGATGAAGCAGGGTACTGGGAAAACACTGACTGCCAGCATAAAAAAAGCTATATATGTCAGATGGACAGCAGTAAGTTTTATTTTTCACCTTCTTTGTTGGAAGATATTTACTGAACAATCTGACCATATGAGTCCTCAGTTGGCTGTGCCTGTAGCAGCCAGGGTGAGGGAAGCAGGGCTACTTTCCCAGCTCAGGAATTCCAGGCACAAAACCCTCTCTGTGATAAGGATTATAGCAAAGTTTTGGCTTTACGTCCTCTCCCCTACCAGCATACCCACCAACACTCACAGAGGCTGACTTCACCTACCCTGCAGACATCTACACTTAAATAAGTTGCCTGCACATGGCAAACAGACACTTTGAAGGTAGGACTCACCTGCCTCATAGTGAGGCAAATGCCCAAAACAGGTTGTTAGAAAAGCTGTGCCTTCCAAACGCCTTTTTTCTCTATTGACAGAAAAGATTCGCCATCTGTGCTTTGTCCAATTAGCACAGATATAGGTATCTGAATCAGGTTATTTTGCAAATGCAAATACAAAGCATAAAGACAAATCCATCGGTGACCTCCACCATAGGTGTATTAGCTAGACAGACAACACACTAAAGGATGCTTCCCCACCCTCACCCCCACATCTAACGCCCGCCTCACTAAAAACCCTCACACGTACTGCACTGGGGAGTTGACTAAGGTCAGTCAAACTGGTTAGTTTGCTCATCAGTCTCTAGCAATGCTTTTATATCACAAGACCAGCAATACTCAGAAGGGCAAAAGTTCTAGTTTTCATCGTGTGTCCTCAGGGTGGGAGACACATCCGGAGCACAGCTACACTGCAGAGTCCGCAGGAATAGAAACAGGGAACTGCTAAGCAGCAAGTAAAAATACATGAAGAAGCCACAGCTGGGCCAGATGTTTCACAGCCTCATCCCGTGTGATTGCAGAAAGCTGCATGGGGGCATCACTAGCAAAAATAATTGCCAGGGTGTTCTCTACACTGACTGAACACGAAAGCAGTTTTTGTCTTTTTTTCTGTCCCCATCACTAGCTCTAGGTCTTTGTCTTCCACTTCTGCATGTATCATTTAAGGTACAACTACAGTTTCCTTTTTCACTTCATCCTACATGGGAAAGAAGTAGCAGCAGAGTCACAAACTTTGCTTAGAATGAAATTCACCCCTATTTTGAGATTGAAGTGGTGTGGAGATCCTGCACTGTGCTTGTGAGTGGGAGGAATTTTACCCACACTATAGGAGGGGGACCTAGAGAGCTCTGGGGGGAGAATCACCATGTGACCACTATTCACATCATTTCATCTGGTGCAGTATACGTTTATAGGTGTGCACAGTTCATTCTCCTAATCTCTGAATACACTGTTTACACTATAGTTAAAAATAATTCCAAGTTACCATTAAAATATGTCTACTGTGTTTTAAATAAGAAATGCTTTTATTTGATGCTTGTGCTGCCACGCTATATTCATCTGTTACTCAAAAGGAATACTGCTATTCAGGTAGCTAGTAATTTTTCACTGTTTTCTCCCCTTCCTCTCAATTTTGTACCTCTTTCCTACAGAGCTTGAACTGCTTCATTCCACAACTGCTCCAGATTCTGATTTCATCCATTATGGTAACAGCAGCTATTTAGTCATTCCTTCTAAAATGAATTGGGAGGAAGCAAGAAAAGCCTGCAAGGAGAAATCTTCAGAGCTTGCCAGAATTTTTGATTATTACAGTAATATATTCCTGCTGCTGCAGGCAGCACAATATGGAGAGCCCTTATGGATTGGGCTCAACAGCAATGTGGTAAGATTAATAAATTGACAGGTGGTGCAGTTAAATGCTCTAATTGGATTACTATCAGCAGGGAGAATCATAGCATGAACAGATTTAGGAACCTGGGACTGGTGGACAGCACTCACTTCATTTAACTTAATCCATGTTAAATCATTAAACTCTATCTCAGGCAATGGAGAAGGATGGGAACCTCTGACGGTGCTGGCCTTTCTTTACTAACTCTTTGGAAATCTTTGACAGTTAGGTCAAACTACCTGGTTAACTTTTAGATGGCCATTTTTAGGAGAGGTGAATTCTGCTCAATGCAACCAACAGGGTCATTAAGGCTAGTGCCTCGTGATCATTGGCAGCTGTAGCTTTTTCATTACTTTTTGGTTCAGAAGGGTTCTCAAGATATATACCATGTGCCTCTGAACACCCTTCTTGTTACACCTGCTAAATCCCAAAGATTAAAAGCAGTAAAAGCTACACTGTACCAGAAGAAGTGAATACGGAGATCCAGGTCCACCACTGTGTAAGGGAAAACTCAAGTGAGCATCAGTCTTATTAGCTCTGTGACTGTGTCAAAATGAGCTTCGGCTTCTAGTGAATATGCAGTTGCTCATTGCACTTAACTATCAAGTTTCTACTGCATTGTTCTTTGAGCTGACTAAACTACCTTGACAATAAGAAAGTGCTCTTCAATCAGCAATCATCTTCTTAGCTAGTGATTGTTTTTACTAACTGTGATTCCACACTGATATATAACATAGCAAAACATGTCTGAAATTCAGTATCCCTAGGGAGAACTTACAATAAATGTTGTGTAAAAATAGAATTTCTGATTATATGAAGCAGCAGCACTCTGATAAAGCCTCTTACAAGGCTACAACATCTGAGACAATGAACTTGTTGCTGAACAATATGTATTTCCATGATTCTAACAGTGCCTCTCCCTACCAGACAAAATGCTTGGTCTTAGAATATATAAGTGATTGGTAGTCACCAACCTTGACATGAATCCTCCCGCTTGCACAAGTCCACGGGACATCTCTATACAAAACAACATAATAGTGTTCCAGTCCACTTGATATCAAAGTTGGTTGTTTTTACAGTTGTAGAAACATGGTTTAGAAAGCAGTTAAAATTCCATTATGACCACGTTTGGATCACCAGACATGTTCTCCTGGTCCTTATAAATGACCCGGCCCTGCTGCTGCAGAGTGAAGCTCTGTGGTTCCTCCTGTTCCCCAGACAGCGATCTTGCCCTGATGGTGCCGAGCTCAGGAGGGGTTTGCATACCTGGCCTCTTGACACATCTAGACGCTAGAGTGGGATCGCATTTTATCCCTCAGTTCCTAATGTCAGCAATATACTGTCTGGGTTTGTTCCCTTTTGCTTGTAATGATTCTGATTCTTCCTGGAAAAAAAAACCCCACGTGGTGGTGGTGGGGAAGGCTAAACAAAGCAAAGACTCAAGACTTCCTGCTCCTCCATATTTCTCTCTTGCTCCTAACAAACTAATAATTTTCTCAGATTTTTCATAGTGATAGTTGCAGTTTACTCCTGAATGGGTGTCCTCAAAACTCTACTTGAGCTTACGGTCCTTGTTTGACAGCCACCCTCTGAGACCCGCTTCCACCTGAGCTTTCTACAGGTTTCATGTTCCTGTGGTCATGCTGCTCTTCATGGTGACCTGACTCCTCTGGGAGGGTGATTCCACCTCACAACATTGCCTGACAAGGGACTGAGCACCAGTAGTACCCAGGAAGCACCATTTAGCCTTCAAAACACATTCATGGGCTGTTGCAGCATGGGAGGCATACTGCTGTGTCTTACTTTGATGGTGCTGAGTCCTGATTCAATTCATGTTTTAACAGAACTAGCACGGATATACAAACTGAGCTTTATATATCACTGTGAAAATGTGCATTTGTATAAATCCACTTGCCTGAAACAGCAGATGAGAGTGTAGAAAAATTACATTAAATGTCTGTTTCAATTTCAGAGTTATGGCTATTACAGATGGACTGATAAAAGAAAATTAAACTTTTCTAAGTGGTACTATGGAGAACCAAAACAGAAAATAGCCTGTGTCTATCTAGACCTCCATGGGACCTGGAAAACAGCACCTTGTAATGAAAAACATTTTCCTGTCTGCAAAAAATCTGAGGGTAAGCTATGATGATGACTTTCAGTTTTATGGCAGAAACCTTGCTGGATCTGCTTTGACCGAAATACAAATTTCTGAGTATATATTAACGAATAATAAGCTTGAGTGTGTAATGTCAAAACCTTTATTTTACATGAACAATGTTTTATTTTGATGTTGTCATTCACCAGCCAGGATACTGCCGTTTCACTGGACTGGGGTGATAACTGCTGCAGGAGTTATCCTACGTCACAGGCAGACAGAACGTAGAGTCTGTGGGAGTACTAAACATTTCACTTTGAGTCTAGAAGGTGAAACTGTTTGCTGACAGGGATTTTATGGGAAGGGTTGTAATCAATAAAGTCCACTGAGTATAAAATAAATTTTGTTTCTTCAACATAAGCAGTGTTCATAAAGTGGTTACAGCTTCACTGTTACTAGATTCTAAAAACTGGAGAAATGAGGAAGTTTCTGGTTATTCATGCAGCAGTCTGGTGGTTGCTGCTAATATATTATGGTGTTGGGAAAAAAAGAGTGTTATCGGCCCATCTAAAAGTTCATACTTCATAGTGATTCTATGGGTGTCCCTGAGGCATACTAAAAATTAAAAGCTACAGGCAAACTTTAGGATGGGACTGAACTTTTTTGCTTTCTCATTTGTATTAGAGCAATCGCTGTTAGCTCTAGTGACACCGAGTTAATGGAAATTCTGAGTTTCTTTTGATCTGGTTTTGTGTAGTTTTTCTTTAACTTCTTCTCCAGGCCATGCTCTGAACTTCAACTCTATTCATTTACAACTTTTGTTTTAAAAATGCATGTACTAACTGACAATGTTACTGTTTCTTTCCATAATGTCATTGCTTGCAGGAAAATGAAAGGCTCCTACTCAAATATTCAATGCCCTTCAGATTATTCCATGCATTGTCAGAGTTAAAGCTGTTCAGAAATTTTATGTAAGGATTACTATCTTGAGGAAAATATTAAATGGGAAATTTCTGCAGTAAACTATGATTTAGATGATATTTCATTTAAAATCAAATTATTATTTGAACCTCCTGAAGGTCTGGAAGTTTTCTGGCTTTTCTTTTTCTGCTTTTTACTGTATCTTTTATTTATACAACTTTGTTGGTTATAACGAAATAAACTAGAACCAAAAAAACCTTGAACACTCAAATATCCTTGAGACAGTCCAAGTTTGATTTAGTTGGTAGCACAGGCTCACATTTAATCATTCAGCTGTGACTGAGCAGCTCTGCTCCTCATTGTCACTCTTGACATAGTTACCGATAATTCTGGCACTGTATGCCATAGAATATTTTAACTACTTTTAAGAAAGGTTGGTGTTTTTTTTTTTAAAAAAACTTGATTTCATATCTGAAGACCTGCAATCCCTACTGAATGAAAGCATCCATAATTTCTCATTTCTTTTAGACATACTTCCTTCTGATCCACCACAGGATATTGGAAAATGTCCTGAATCTGATCACATATCTTGGATTCCTTTCCGAAGCCACTGCTATAATTTCAATGACAATGAAATGAGCTGGGCTCAGTCTGTGACTCAGTGCGTTCAATCAGGTAATTATTATTTTTACCCAAAGATAGGATTTCAGTTTTGACATTAAAAAAAAATTACTTAGAAGAAGTCTTGCAAACTAATGCTGCAAAATCTACACATATCAAAAAAAGGAAATCAATGTCTCATTTTTCACCATTGATGCTGTTTGCTTTTCAGTTATGTTGAAATTAAGGTGATCGATTTTCTGTGTTTTATTTTTTCCAGCTGTGCTTTTTTCTTGTTATATTTCTTCATTCACAGACTTTCTCTTTTTAGTAAAATTTGAAAATGGGTTAACTTCTTTCCAGCCTTATCCCTTCTTTTCCATATATCTCCCTAAGGTGGGGTGTGTGGTCCGAGAGGGGCTGTGTTCTGCCTGAGAGTCCTCGCTCTGCCAGCGCGGCTCCCTGGCAGCCTGCAGAACCAGGGGAGGGCAAACGCTTCCCTCCCCTGTCTTGGAGACATCTGGTCCTGGCCAAGACCATGAGCTGCTCCTTGGCCCTCTTCCACCTGTGCTGCTGAATCATCAGCTACCTCATCCATGCTTCAGGAGGCTGTGAAAGAGAAAGGGAAGCACTATACTGCCCAAAAGAAATGGGTCCTTTTGTTCCATATCTTTTTCGATCCTTTAGCCCTTTTGCTCCACGACCATTGACAGAAAAATTAATACTTAAGTTTGAATTGCAAATTTGTTTGCTGCGCAGTATTACATGCTACATAATATCCTGTCAAATCCATGAAGAATAAATAATCACCCATAATACCTTTAAAAAATATTATCCAGTCACTTGAAAAGAATGTGCTCTTTGCTCAGTGTTTCAAAATCATCATCTTCACTGGGCTTTCCCACTTTTCATTTTGGACAACATCACTCACAGTCTGAGCTGTTCCCCTGCAGCTAAACACTACTTTCTGGTCTCTTTTTAAATCCTTGCTTACTCTCTACCAGCAGGAGAGGTTTTATTATTAACCTTATCCCGTATCAAAGGCTCTAACTACCACTGACTTCTAAGGCAGGGCATACCTCCCATCATCTTCTGTTCATTTTCTCATAGGTGGTACATTGGCTTCTGTAGAAGATCTGGCTGAATCAAACTTTTTAGTAGAACACGCAGACTTATACACAAGCAAGACAAGTGGCTTTTGGATAGGAATATACAGAAATGTAAATGGTAACTATTTCAATTTCTCTATATAATCATAAATAAACTCCATTAAATGGACAGAAATATGATTAAGATACATTGTTGTTTTAAAGTAACTAATCAAAGTACAGTAGAAACTAGTTAAAAACAGAAAGATAGATTCATATAAAAATTCTTGGAAGTTGATGGTTCTATCCAGTAGGTGTGAAAGGCTGTGGAAAAGAAATTTTCTTGGCTTCAGTTATGGGTCTTGGGTATTGCATGGGTCCACCAAAGGGATGCCAGCCCGGGGATGCCTCAACTCAAATATCTTCTAGTTTATATCTGGTTCAGTAGCAGAAGCGTGCAGAGGTGATAGGGATATGTCTTGAGAGACACAACACAGAAGATACTGTTCTTTGAGAAAGCAGGATGTAACATGTAATTTCAGCTATCCATACCTGGGGCAATCATGGGGCCTCATTTCTAAATTCAGATGATCCAGGACTTGCTGTAATTGATGATAATTTTGCACAGCTGCTTACGGCTGAGCATAACCAAGACTTCACAGAGGACCAAAGCAAATGACATGTATCCATCCCTCTGACCTCAGCCCTCTCTGAGGACATGTCTCATATTCCTGGTCTGTGAGAAAGCATTTCCCTCCCCCATTTGCTCTGTGCCCCAGTGGGAAACATGTCCCGGCTGGCTCTCATCTTCTCACGGCTGGGAAGCACCCACGTGGGAGTTGTGGTTGTCCAGCCAGAGCCCACAACATCAAGCTTCTCTATCTCCGTATGTAGAAAAATAGGCAGCTGGCTGCCAGAAAAAGACTCCAGTGGAAAACATGCATCTGGAAGAACACAACACTAGTGTCAATCCACAATCCATCAGAAAAGGTTTTTTTTTTATTCATTTTAAGTCAATTCATTTTAATTTCAAATTTTTCATTTCAGACGTTATGCGAAAAAAGAAATGTTTTAACTAAGTGTATGTTTAAGCTTTACAGTAAAAGTTGCTTGATTTTCAATGTGAAATAATAATTTAGCAAAGAAAAAAACCAACCTAACTTTATTTGTTTTTCTGCTTGAAACTTTAGTCCCCTGGACAAAAATATGGGGATGTGCAAATTGAAACGAAGTTATGATTAGTGAATCTGCAAATCATAATTTGGAAAAGCAATTATATTGTTTTTAAGAAGAGACTCAAAAGAAATAAAATGCATTAGAAAATAACCACAGAGGGAATTTTTGAAGAAACTAGTATTGCTCTATTAGGCTAAAGTAAAAAAAAAAAAAAAAAAAAGAGAAAGGCTAATAGTAGTGAAAATTTTTGATGTGGAACTATTAGTATTGCTACTAACATTTGCAACATTAGGGCAGCTGGTTTGGCAAGACAACAGTGCGTTAGACTTTGTCAACTGGGGTGAAGGACAGCCCTCGGAGGATCAGCTTGATTACTGCGTGGAGCTGTCTGTGTTCTCTGGCTACTGGAGTATCCTTCCTTGCTCTTCCCAAAAGGGTTTTATTTGTAAGAAACCAAAGAGTAAGTAAGTGACTACTTTAATATTTGCTCTTGACATTTATGGTTTTATTTCAGCAGTAATAACACAATAAGGTAATTACAAAAGACCAACATAAAATGCTGTATTTACAGACTCTTCCCTACCACCTGTTTCAGCATTCAGACAAAAATAATATGAATATATAGAGTTATCCTTTTTTTTGGTCTGCCCTGTTCATGTTTTATTGCTTCATAATGTCCAATTTTCTTGCATTCTGTGATGAATATTCAATTAATAACTAAAGATGACCAATATTTTCTGGAAAATGTTTAAACTCCTTTGTCATTTTGCTCCCTCCAACACACACACGTATTTTCCCGCTAACATTCATATTGCCTTTCTATGGAACAAGAATTGTTGCATCAATAATGTGCTTTTCTTCCTCTTGCTGTACTATGAAACATGTTGTTTCAGTAAGGGATGGATGAAGCAATTCCATTTAAATAATAACAGGATGGAAGCATGATCCGGAGCACGTATAGTGACCTTTGAAAATAGTAGAAGTGGTTTGGTTAGCATTTTTTTTTTTTTAATATTGTGTTTCTGTGTAACTGAGCACCATCTGCTTTGGTCAGGAAGCAGAAATATCAGAATACTGTGAGCCAAGCAGCCATGTGGTATTTTGGAGTTTAACTGTTAATGCTGCAAAAAAAAGTACGATTTCCTGCCCTGTTTCGCAACCCCGAGGTTCAGGATGTTTCCGAGGTTCTGGCCTTTCCCCTCGCAGAGCAAAGCTGCAGCGGGGGGGGGAGCGGCGGGACACGGTCGTAGTGGCGTCAGAGCATTTTCCGAAAAGGAAAATTCTCCTTTTAGGGCGACCCCTCAGTTTCTTTGGGTACTCAGAGCGATGGGTTAATGCTTCGTTACCTGCGCTCCCGCTCCAGCCGCCCGGCTCCCGACGCTCCGGCCCCCGCCGCCGCGGTCCCCGCCGCGGTTCCCCCCGCGATTCCCCCCGCGGTCCCCGCCGCGGTTCCCCCCGCGATTCCCCCCGCGGTCCCCGCCACGGTTGCCCCCGCGATTCCCCCCGCGGTTCCCGCCGCGGTCCCCGCCGCGGTCCCCGCCGGGCCGGCGCTCTCACCCCGCGCGTCGTGGAGAAACCCGAGGCTGCGGACGGCGCCCTCTGTGCCCAGCCGGGGAAAACGGCGGGAGAAAGCTCGAGTTGACGGGCGTAATTAGCGGCGCGAACGGATTCCGGCGAATTAAAATCCGCCGGGTCTCCGAGGAGCCGTGTGCGGTACCCTAAAACCGTGGGAGCGCCCTCAGCGTTGGGGCGGGCTGTCCGCGGTCTCGGCAGCCCTGCAGACCCCGTGAAGAGGCGAGATTTATTCACCGGGGGACAAGGGGGAGTCCGGCTGAAACGGTCAGGAACCACCCGTGCTCGGAGGTTCTCCGGTTCTTGAAAGGGAAGCGGGAAGGCGGCTTTAAGTGTGCAAACCACCGCAGTTTTATCACACTGAACATCAGGCTAAAAATCAATCACGCCTTTTCATCTCTGTTAATTTAGCAAATGTGTTTCCAGGAGAAGTGATGAGGCAACCTTGATGCACAGGTTACCAGACCTTTTGCTGACATGAACCTGTCAGGATGAAAATGTGACCTTTTTAGATTTTGACTAAACATTTGTCTTTATCTTTGACAGCTATTCTGAAAGCAGCTGCAAACCTGGAAGGTAGGATTTATTCTTCCTCCCCAATAGTTTCAAAGAAACATGAAAAGAAATACTTGGTTTTTTTTTTATTAATTAGTATTTACTATTTATTTGCCTTTTATATATTTATTTATATGAGCTTAATTTACTTAGCTGCCATTTAATTCATTCCCAGCACAATTTACCAGTACCTACAAAATGCTTTGGGCATCCCAGGACAGCTAAATGTTTTGGAAAACTGATCACCCCCTCTTTGCTCCTTCTTTTGCATGCTAAGATCTATGAGGAGGACTGACACAGAGACATTATGATAGATTTTCCCCCTGGTAGTTAAGGGGGAAATTAGACCATTAGTTTTCAGTATTCTTCATATTTATTTATGGCTACAGTACACCCACTTCTATTTGCTTTTTATTTATTTACAGATGCCAAAAAGGACAAAGCTCATGGTCGCATGAATACGTGGATACTACTTACTCTAGTCCTCATCGTTTTATTAGGGATGGGCTTCATGATTTATTTCTTATTCAAGATCAAAACTCAACGTGAGACTGAAAGAGAGGCGAGGCAGCGCAGCAGACTGCTAGAATACAGCCATGTCCTAACTGGAAGGGATGATGAAAATGATTCTACCAATGACAAAGAAAAAAATGAACACAGTGTTGTCTAATGGGATAACACAGCCAAACTATATGGTTAAGCTTAAAAAACAAATCTAGCTGGAACAAAGCAAATCTTAGCAAAAGTTACATGCACCTAATAGACACTGTGAACGAAAATTAGCAATTATTCCTTTGGTAAGAATTAAGAGCTATTGCTCTATGCTCTTCAAGAAATAGTCTCAGGACTAAGACTCAGTACTGTATAGAATGGCTAATTAATCAAGCACAAAAAATAACAGAACTAGTGGGAATTTAGATTTAAAAGCTATGGACTAACACCCTAGTGTTCTCTCTTTTTAGAGATCTGTGGCAGCAGCACATAGAGAGTCAAGTGCAGACATATAGCGAGCACTCTCTTTGCAGAGCACTCAGCCCCAAAGCCTGCACTTTGAGAGTATATCTTACCATAACATACTGAAGCGTGCATACTGTTAGTCAAGTAAAATGGTGTTTGGAATAAAGACAGATATACATGAATTGGTTTCCCCATTATTGCCCCTGTCTTACACTCTTTACACAAGTATCTTGCCATAGCATTATAAGTGAAATGCAAATACTTGTCCTTCATTCATGGCTTCAACTTGGATTTTGCAAAAACAAGTAAATCTTTGCAAACACTCAGGCATATTCTGTCTTTGAATGGTTTGTATCAATTATGAATATGAGACTGTATCAATAAAGGACCTATATATGACATAATAAGACTTCAGTGTTTAATTAGCATGCAGAGATGTTAAACAGTTTGGTGATCTAATGAGTCAATTACCTTAAGAGAGAGGCTAACAGGAGGAAACACAGAAATATGAACAAGGCATATAACTAAGAAGAAACATAAATAAATTATAAAATAAAGTGGATGCCAAATAAAGCTGGAAGAATCCATCCCTGGTTTTATTTCACTTGATGCTCATTTTAGGACATCTTTTCATACTATCCTCCAAGTGTCTGATAAATGGACTGACATCTGGGCACTGTATCCATGCTACAGGCCAGTAAGGCAGTGGGGCACACCACACTGTCTTGGCAGTGAAATGCTACAGAGGTTTACTGTGCTGTTGTCTATGACAGGCTGAAGAAAGAAAAGAAAAAGATCTCAAGGATCTCTGGGAAAAACAGACCCATAGTGCATAAGAACTGTACAGGAGAGGTCATTGGGAAGGAGAGATTCACATGACATTGGATTGCTGGTTTGTAGATACTGCAATCAAACAAAACATATTGCAGAGGATAGGGAATGAAGGGCATTCTGTACTCAAACTACTTTTACTGACAATCCCCTTGATCTTACACTCTTTTTTTCCCTTCATGTAAGTTACAACAATACCCATATTTATCTTTTTTGTAAATACTGACACTGAATTGGATTCAGTGCTGTTTGATGACTAACAATAAAGGCAAGGCAAATCAAAAGAATAAACAGATGGAAAAAACCATGAAATAGTATTATTTATAATATTGATGGTTGATATTGGTAACACAGCTCTGAAGACCCTATACTCTATAACTGGGTTTCTTCTCTCACATTGTGATGTTTTGTCCTTGCAGAATATACTGTGAGATTTGTCTTCATAACAAAGCCATGAAAAATGAGAGAAAATTCTAAGGGCAATTTCTGCTGAATATCTTTTCTCCTTTTCCTTCGAAACAAATGAGGGATTTTGCATCATAGCTGAAGTTGATTTCCACTTACTAAAGGGCTGGAGCTCATTTGTACTGTTTGAAAATATTCCTCTTCCCTTGTCTCATTTACACTTGGTACAAGGAAAGAATTATTAAGTATTAAAATTCATTTGTACTTTAGGGATTAAATAATTTTGAAAGGCAGTTTTGTTGTCAAAATCTCTCATTAACAGAAAGATTTGTAACGATTCTGCTAATTTGTATTGGTTCTCCTGAGATAAATTCACATGAAATAATAGTACAGTAGTTTTACCATCTGATAAATTGGAGAAGATAAAAGCCAAGTGTATACATAGTGCCCAGTTTGTCGAGTTACCAAGCAAAATTAAATCATCCCATCCAGGTTAATTTTTCACACTGAAATAAGTCAACATTGTTCCATGCATCAAATTAAATGAATATATCTTTTGTAGCAGTGAAGACCTATCTGGCCAAGAAATTAGCTTTTTTTTTTTTTTTTTGAGTTTCCCAGATAAGTATGTATGAGATTTAAAGTATATCCATTTAAAGTGTACTCCCTGCTTCTTTGTCTTTGAGTGTCATGACTTTACAATCCTGGAGCAGAACCAAGAAAGTTAAAAATAATTCAGCGAAATGATGTTGAACATTCAAACTTTGCCACTTGCATTCGAATGGATTGAAACTTCACTTTCAGATGCAAAGTTTGAATTTTGTAGTTGTTTATAGATTTCAAAATACCACATGTGACAGGATATTTCCTTATTTAGAGCCCAGAGTTTTCTCTTTCAACTAAAACTCTCCAAAACTGAGAAGGACCCAATGCCAACTGGTTCCTTAAGGACTTCTACTGCAGCAATTAATTTCAGCTCATCTCTTTGTGAATAAGAAGAAAGAAATGAAATACTTGATTTTTTCTACAGTCTTAGTTTTCCTCTCTTTCATTCATACTGCTTTTCAGACACTTGGTGAGTCTTTTTTTTTTTTTTTTTATCCCTTGCAAAAGTGGATGTGAAAGTGGGCATTTTTGTTTTCTTGCTTATTTCTCAGGCTCTTTAAGATTTTCATGCAGCTTGACTACCCTGCATTTCATATTCATCCTAACTGGAGTGGTCCACAGAAGTTTAAAAAAGATGCAGATACAGAGATGTTGGTTCACCTTTAAAGAAAGGGGAAGAGTTGAAATGGGGTAAAGCTGGGAATCAGAAGTCAGGACAGGTTATGCATGCGGATAAAGATTTCCTTTTGGATACAACTTAATTATGTCTGCTCTGTGAAGTAGTGCACAGTATATGTGACTGAGTTACAAAAAAATGAAAAAGAGAAAGGAACTAAATAGGGTGCTCTATGTGTATCTCCTAGCTTTAAGATGAGGTTGTGTGGGATGATATGGAGCTTGTGGATTGATGTGAGATGTAATACTGTGGCTGAACAGATGCCAGTGAAAAAAATTAAAAAGTTCAGAGTCAAGAACAGCCCTGGAATAACCACTATGGCTTTCAGAGTAAGGATGAGAAGCATAGTTAAGGCTCTGAAGTTGACCAGGGACAGATCACAGCTCCCTTTTGATGTAAGGGTGGTGATAAGGTTCAAGGACATTTTTCCTTTATCCTTCAATTCATTAGATTTGTGGAGGATTGGGGTATAAATTACAGCTTCTGAAAGCAGACACTGTGCCACGTGAGCTGTGCCAGCAATAGCCTGTGCAAAAAGGGGGTCTCCCCTCTGCTCTGAGAGCTGGGAACCAAACCCATGTGACAGCCCAAGCATGAACCTCACTGTTTCCAGTGAGAACTCCTATTATTAGACCCCAAAACACCACGAGGGACAATAGCTGAAACTTAGGGCACTACACTAAGCACTTATTTAGTTGGCATTAAGAAATAAAAGATTTTAAAAGATTTAAAACTTCTGTCTAAATGGACAAGGAAAGGAAAAACTATGTCTTAGCTCCAAATTTAGATATGAAGAAGTGAAACTTCCATAGATTACTAAGCTGGTCAAAGCAATACAGGGCTTTCTTGGGAGAGATCTGGCATTAAATACAGATATCCTCACAAGAACTATT
Organism: Buteo buteo; assembly: GCF_964188355.1. Taxonomy (NCBI): domain Eukaryota; kingdom Metazoa; phylum Chordata; class Aves; order Accipitriformes; family Accipitridae; genus Buteo; species Buteo buteo. The sequence goes on along the minus strand of NC_134172.1, from coordinate 22,845,572 downwards.
CTTCCTGTCAAAGCTTCCCAGAATTTCCCAGATACTTTCTGCTCTGTTCACTACTCAACACTGGCTGTGCCCTAACATCCTACCCTTGTCCTACAAATTTACTTTAGTGTTTGGAAGGGTATCTCACTGTACCTGATGTGGTTGGCTATTCTCTCAGATGGATACGGGGGTGATGCTACGTCTCGTTTCCAGGTGGGGATTTGAGGCGCAGAGAACTGAAGGGCAAAGCCTTGCCCTCCTGTCCCATAGGTCCTAGAATATTCCCTGTAGTCCAAATTTCAGTCCCTCATGACCCAAAGCAAGTGGGAGCTGTACGCTACTTGACCTTTTGTAAAGCAGGCAGCTGTGTTCACAGAGCGATGCCCAGCGCTGAACGACCTGCTTTATGTGTCGGCAGTACAACTGCAGTGCTGGGTAGCCCTTCCCGGCAGGGCCTACTTGTCTCGATAGATTACTAAATTAGGCTGCCTATAATCCTTTGGGAATGTTAGCTAGCTTGTTGAGCATTCACATACTGTCTTTCCATAACGACGCACAGGCACGCACCTATAGTACCTTTACCTCTATATACTGCCTGGTGTTGGTTCTTCTGAGAATGTTTGTGATTTGATTGTGTGAATTACGTTGACTTCTTATGGTAGACATACTAATGAGAGGATACTGGAACACGGCAAGATAAGAAGTCACCGTTCCATGTTTTTTCATAAAAAAACCTCCAAACCATAACAGAACATGCCAATTACAGAAAGAGCAAGAGTCACAGAAGGCTCACTCACTATTAAGCACAAATGCAACCCTGTGGAGATGTATGTAACATGAGCTAAATCTATAGTGCGTGAGGTGATGGCAAACTTCCAAATCTTCAGTAAGGTCTCTTTTGGAAATCTTGAAAGAAATGTGTTTTTCAGGGGGGATTTAGAAAAATAAAATCCACTATACTCATGAAAATTCCATTATAGTGATGACATTTTTGAAGCTGTCATAATGTATTTTGTGTGCTCTTATTCCTCTGTATTGTATTTACATGAGCTACACTTATTTTTTCCTTCCCAGAAGGCAATAAAAGTCTTGAAAATGCTGTTTGATCTTTGCAAAAGTGACTCAGATTTACAGTCTCCAGACATTAGTCAGATCAGCATAGAATCAACAGCACGTCTCCTTCCTCACATGCTCCCCTCACCATGTGCTCACCATAAATACATTAATTCTGATTATTTTGTTTTACAGACAATGAAATATTGTTAATATACAATGAGGATACTAAGCTCTGTTTAACTGCTCAGAGTTCTCATGCAGTGACCACAGCTTCTTGCAAGAAAAACACAGAGTTACAAAAATTCAGGTGGGTGTCCGCTCACCAGGTGATGAGTGTGGCATTTGCACAATGTTTGGGAGTGCCCTACAAGCAAAAGCAGGCTAAAATTTCTTTGTACCCATGCAACAATAAGAGTGAATTCCAGAAATGGGAGTGTAGAAATGCGACCTTGGCAATCCAAGGGGAAGATTTATTTCTCAGTGCTGGCAAAAGAAAAGACGACAATATCGTGCTGAACACAGGATCAGCGATGATGAATAAATGGAAGATCTATGGAACCATGGATGATTTGTGTTCTCGAGGCCATGGAGGTAAAGTTTAAAGGTTAATCTTGATGGTGTATTGAACCCATGTGTTTGCCATCACGGATAGGGTCCTTTGATTTCTGCTCCCCTTAGTCTAACGTCAGCTGTCCTCCCTGAGGCAATGGTGGACTGGAGAACGATTAGTTCACATATTCAGGCCTGTATTCCTCCATCCTGGATATGGGCAGCTGCTTAGCTTCACACAGAATGCAGTATGTGCAAAAAATGTGCATTTTTTTCTTTACTTTTCAAGGAAAGGTGGATCTAGGCTATTTTTAATTGTTAGCTTTAATCAAAGTGCTTTATTTAATGGTATACTAGTACTAGTGAAATTGTATTAGTATTGTCGGATGAAAGGCAAAAATCTTTATGTTTAATATGCCAATACTAAATGTAAGAAAATAATTCCATGGACACTACCATTCAATTGCTCTATGAGATTTCAGATGCCAAAAATGCCACAACATTTAACAATTGAATCAATGATGTATTTTTAATGAATGATGGGAAGTTAAGCTACATGATAAACAAATAATGGTATTTTTAGAAAATTATATTTAAATTCATGAGACAAAAATCACTACAGTTCTTTCAGAGCTGGCTACAGTATGAAGCTTCTCTATTTCCAGCTGTTACAGCTGGTGATATCATAAGCAACTGGTGAATTGCAAGACCTATCCAGAACTTCCTTGGAAGACACTGCTGGTGACAGTAGGTGCCCAGTTACACTACTGTAACACTTGTACCACTTTGTCCACATAGCCTTATGCAGAGAATTGGGTCCCCCAGATTCCCATACCTATATTCTAATTTCTCTTTTGCCCCCTCAGATCTGTTCACACTGTTAGGAAATGCCAATGGAGCTGCGTGTGCCTTCCCCTTCCAGCTGAGCGGTAAATGGTACACCGGGTGCACGGCTGCAGGCAGGTCGGACGGCTTGCTCTGGTGTGCAACAACTCCTGACTTTGATGCGGACCATTTGTATGGGTTCTGTCCAACTGGCAGTAAGTCCCAAATGCTGACATAGATGCTATAACACAACACTGTTAGGTAAATATATCAATACTGATATCGATATCAATATCAATGCTTTAAATAGAACTGCATTCAGCATAAAATCATTTGAAAACTGAGATGCTACTCACAGCCTAATGCTCCTTGCCTCACTGCTATCTATAGTAACAGTAGTATAACCTTTTCTACCCATGCAAATCTCTGTTCTGTATAACAAGATTGGTCTACAGTACACGGAGGATGTAGTTTGTTTTCTGAAAGACATAAAATAAGAAGATTGGCTCAAAGGTCTTACTGAAATAGCAGCATCATCAGCCTTTCCCTTGTAATGTTTCAGATTACATTACAAGATAATGTTATCTCAACAGATAAATGTATGTGCATCTGAGTGCAGGATGATGAACATCAAAATACGGTGTTAATGAAGATACTAAAAATGCTGCCTCAGACCTAATTTTTCAGTGCTATACCACAGACTCACTATTTGGCATTTTGATAGTAGTATTGCACTGGGAAACCAGGTTGAACTCATTATCAACCACCACCTACCAGCGCCATTTTCACTGATATTACTGAAAATTATTTCCTGGTGCAATATTGCATGCAGTAGCTTCAAAAATCCCAGAACATCTTCACTATATAAACCGGAAAACATGAAGTATTTGACATTAAAGAATTCTTGGGACCCTATCACTAAAACCTGAGTCTACAATTAAAAAAGAATGTTACAAGTCTGAAGTGAATCAGCAATAAAGAAACACACTAAAAATTAGAAAACATTTCATCTAATGACTCGTTCAAGAAATTCACTATCTTTTCCTCAACAAAAGAGGAAGTTAGGGAAAGTTGTAATTACAGTTTATTAGCACTTGCCCAGGGAACAATTTTGCTAACAGTGAGCTCTCAGAAGACAATTTCTAAATTCCAATTACCTAAAACACATGCAGAGTAGACATAAGGAATACATTTTTAAAAAATCATAGAATCGTAGAATCATTTAGGTTGAAAAGACCTTTAAGATCATTGAGTCCAACTGTTAACCTAACACTGCCAAGTCCCACTAAGCCATGTCCCTAAGCGCCACATCTATGTGTCTTTTAAATACCTCCAGGGATGGTGACTCAACCACTTCCCTGAGCAGCCTGTTCCAATGCTTGACAAGCCTTTCCATGAAGAAGTTTTTCCTAATATCCAATCTAAACGTCCCCTGGTGCAACTTGAGGCCATTTCCTCTTGTCCTATCGCTTGTTACTTGGGAGAAGAGACCCACACCCACCTCGCTACAACCCCCCTTCAGGTAGTTGTAGAGTGACAACGTCTCCCCTCAGCCTCCTTTTCTCCAGGCTAAACAACCCCAGCTCCCTCAGCTGCTCCTCAGAGGACCTGTGCTCCAGGCTCTCACCAACTCGGTTGCCCTTCTCTGGACACACTCCAGCACCTCAATGTCTTTCCTGCAGTGAGGGGCCCAAAACTGAACACAGCACTCGAGGTGCGGCCTCACCAGTGCCGAGTACAGGGGGACAACCACCTCCCTGCTCCTGCTGGCCACATCATTTCTGATACCGGCCAGGATGCCGTTGGCCTTCTTGGCCACCTGGGCACACTGCTGGCTCATATTCAGCCGGCTGTTGACCAACACCCCCAGGTCTGCGAGGCAGCTTGCCAGCCACTCTTCCCCAAGCCTGTAGTGTTGCAAATGTAATTAATGATGGCATAGTTTGAAAAGCAAACTTTCCATCATTGGAAAGGTTTGCATTTCAGTCATATTTCAGCCAAGAATTAATTCCGGCATAGCCTATATGCTGCTGAACAGGTTTTCAGAGTAGATAATGACCAACGTGCAGTTTTGCTTTATTGATCTCTTTACACTATCTTTTTTCACCTGGAGATTATCAGATTTGACAGGGGAAACTGAAAATAAAGGATGAAAGGCCCAACTTTGCTAATGTCAGTGCCAAACCCTTTTTCACTTAAGAAAGAGCAAGCTAATGGAGGATTGTGGGTTTTGGGGGTCTGAGCCTTATTTGTTCCCGAATCTCATTTCACAAGCAAGCTTGCAGTTAAGTTTTCTCATAACATTTTGTGCAAGATGTTTATAACAAACTGCAATACTAAATCTCCTTTCTCTCACACAGACAATGACAGATTTTGGAGCACAGATCCTTTGACAGGAACCTACTACCAGATAAACTACCAGTCAGCTCTCACGTGGCACCAAGCAAGGAAGAGCTGCCAGCAGCAGAACGCAGAATTATTAAGTGTCACAGAGATACATGAACAAATGTATCTAAGAGGTGAACTAATAAGCAAGCCTCAGTAAAAAGAGTGTCAAAGTTTTTTTGACTAATTACAAATGTTTCAGTGCTTTAATCACATTACAATGAACAGCTGATGTAAAAAGGGTATATGTAGTGGTAGAGAAATAGCACAGTTAACGGTATGTTAAGGTTTTTACAGGTGGAACTTTAGTAATTTGTGGAATTGCCATTTGAAATTAGTTCTATTTTTTTTTTTCAAAGAAAGTTAAGAATTCCCAGCTAATTAAGCAAAAGTTGGCTCAAGATCAGAAAACACCAGTAAGGTCCCAGAAAGGGACCTTACAGAAGGAGTGGCATTATAGGAGGCAGTCATTATATGACTTCTGTGTTAAGAAATCAGTATGCTTCATGTATATATAATGAAATAGATTTTTGGAAATACCATACAAATTTTATGCAAAACACTATTAAAAATCTAAAGACTTTCTGGATTTATGCATAGGCTCTGTAGAATGAAGGCTCTGTATCAATTGCATCACAATCAAGCAAAATTGTAACATAAATATCAACAATAGCAAGTCAGTGTTTCAGTTTTCAAACCTTATTGCTTACATATAACTGTAGAATAGCATTAAATTCAGATAAACTAATAAGCAAAATAGTCTTTTGCCATTCCCTACCCTTTATCTACAGAATAAACTCTCAGACTTTATTACCAGTAAACATGGATTCTGTACTGAATTTAGAAATCACTAAGCAGAGTTTTATTATCTTCCTCCAAACTTTGAAAATGCAGAGCATTTCCTAACAAGTCTCATTAGAATTCACCAATTTTGGTTACCTAGATTTGATTGACAGCAAGAGATCCTCTCTCTGGATTGGGCTTAACAGTCTGAATCTCAAGAGTGGCTGGCAGTGGAGCGGTGGCATTCCCTTCAGATACTTTAACTGGGCACCAGGTAGTAATCATTTTTTTAACAGTTTCTGGAATTAATATTTCCCACCAGTATGATGAATGCATATTAACTACAGTCCTGTAGTATTCCCCATGAACATGAAGAAATGGAGTTGAAAGGCTTATGAGATATGTGAGATTAAAAAGCTGAGGATGTTGCTTTTCTTCACTGGATATATCACAAGCAGCTTCAAGCGGAAGAGTTGAATAAACTCATCTCCTATCAGGAGTAGATAAAGTGAAAAGCACTAGTCGAGCTGTAGCATACCAGGAATGCCTTCAAGTCAGTTAAAACCTCTGTGTCTCTTCAACTCTCACAAGGGTTATCAGACCCTGCATCCTGCAAGGACTCAGCTGTCAGTGAGCACCAATCTTGCAAAACCTTCCCCTTCACTTTTTATGCTTTTCCTCTTTTCTTCTCTCCTCTTCAACATTCAAGAGAGACCCTAAATAGAGTTCACAGCACTGGCAGTTTATCTTCGAAAGTCGCTTAATGATTGTCATGGCAACAGCTGGTTGCAGCAAATGCTGAATGTTTGCTTGCTGAATAAATGCACATGTGTTCCATCTTTTAGCCTTCCCCAAGTCTCAAAGGTGCCACCTGTTTTTTATCTAGCATAGAGGATGAAGAGAAAGCCCAGAGTTGCTGAGTCTGGTAGAGGGTGTTCTACCTTCTGCTGAGCTAGTCAAATTCCATAAGTCTTGCAGAGGAGAGGAGGTCTTGGCTCTCAGGTCAAGCAGCCCAAACCCTTGGAGATCCTGTATCCCCACATGGTTGTTATTACGATGAGTTAATCTACAGATTTCCAGTTTACTGCAAAATCATTATAAGTTGTATCTTTCGGGGGGAGGAAAAAAACCCAGTCATCACACTGTGGAGCTCTCTGACAAGAGGAAAACACTGCCCATTCCCCAAGGACAGTGGCCCTGGCGAACCTCCTGGAGAGCTGGTTGCAGAGGTAGGCAGAGGAAAGACGCAGAGGAAAGACACAGAGCAAGTGTGAGGTCATGCGAGGAGGCTCTCCTTGCAGCAAGGAGCGAATCGGCTGCCAAGTTGCTGAAGGGACATGCAGAAAGGACCTTTCTGCATAGGCCTGAGCAGAACTTTTTTGTTCCAGCACACCACTGAAAGCTGCTGGTCCAGAATCTGACATAGAAAGGAAAGACTGCCCTGCAAGGGCATTGTAGAAATGAGGAAATTTGTATTCACATGTGATTTGGTATACCTCATCCAAAAGGATGATGCCTTATATTTTATTTTAGGAATTCCGTATTATTATTTTTGTGTTCTGCTAAACACAGCTCTAGAAACTAGAAGTCATTTAACATGCTCCCATAAAGAGGAAGCCTACTCTGTCAGTCTTTGTCCAATCTAGGTTCCCACCACTCCCTACTCAGCTGCGAGACAACGTAACCCACAGATAGGTGGCATTTTGCTTTTGTCTCATATTCTTAACAAATAATATTCATTCACTCTACAATGCAGAGCTAGAACTCTAATTTTCAGGTTTTGAAATTTCTTTTTATTGTTAGCAGCTGATCGTTCTTACTCTGAAGAACAATCTTCTTTCTTCACATCTGTAAAATTCCTTGTCTGAATATGAACTATGTTAAGATGCTACCTTACTGCATTCCTGCCCAAAAATATTAGCTCGAACTGCGTCCTCTGATTTCATGAATGTAACTGACTGGTTTAGGCTCATCATGTAGTCCTACTACCATAATTGGGTCCTGACAAATTGTGTATATAAAAATAGATGTTTCATGAGCTGTGAAACTATGAACTCTGGTTTCCTACAGCCTGTGCACAGCACTGCAACTGTAGCAGCACCAGGTACCCCTTCAATGTCTGGACTCTTCAGTCCAGCATCTACTGACTGGGCAACAACATAACTTGTTCTGCAACTGGTTGTGAACTACATGTTCCTTGATGGCTGTATGGCTGGCCCCTACGCACAGTCTGATTAAAGAGCAGGGGGGGGGCGGGGGGGGGGGGCAAGGAAAGGACTTGCTGCAGCCTTTCCATCAGTGCAGGCTCAAAGTTTAGTCTCTCTTCTGTGCAAGCCAACAATTTTCACAGAAATTACAGGAATGTCTTATTTTTGAGACAGCCATTCTGCAATCAAATATGGCAGAAAGTGTGAATTATGCAACAAGCATCTGAAAAAATGTTTTGATGGGTACTTTTAAATTACATTTCCTTATCTCCGGTAGAAAAATAGCTGTAGCAATGAAGTCATGAGTCCATAATTGACACACGAAAAGGCTGGAAGTAAATTGTTCTTTCAGCCGCTGACATAAAACCTGTGCTACATAAAAAGAATTTGTTTTTCATTCTATGAAGGAAGCCCTGAGCCTGAGCCTGAGAAACTCTGTGCAGTACTAAATCCCAGAAGAGATGCTAAATGGGAAAACCAGCCATGTGAGCTGAAAGTTGGCTATATCTGTAAAAAAGAAAACTCCACACTGGATCCTTTCATTCTTCCATCAGGTATGTTTGATAAAGACAGAATTTGTGTCACTAAAATGAAATTTCATGGCTATTAAAAAAAAAAAAAAAAGCACTGTCATTTGCTCTGCTTTGATGAGTGGCACAGAACAAAGCATACTGTTACTTCTTTAACCAAATATATGTAAATACTGGAAATGTTCCTGGAACCCAGTAACCACACAAGCAATTTTTATTTCATGTTATTATTCACAATTCCAGAGGCACTGGTCTAAGCCATACACTATCACAGAAGTATCATGGACTGCATGGACGTGAAAATAAACTTAGAAATGCCTCGCCCTTCCTGCAGTGCATTCTAATGAAAACATGGAGGCTTATCACTGAAGGCTTGAAAAGATGGCACCAATAGGCTCAAACCACCTCATCGGTGGGGTTGCCTGTGACCTAGAAAGATGGCAAAAAAGAGCAAGCTCCTTCAGATGGCTTTCCTCTGATTTATTTAATGAGACTTAGTATGGAAAGCCATGTGTGCAGAGAATTACTTCTGCTACAGTAATAATGCCTTTATGAAATATGCAAAACATAATTGCTTGGGGTATATTGTGTGAAAACACTATATATGGAATTCCAAAATATTCCTCTGTCCAAAAGCAAATATTTCACACTAGTGAAGCCCAGTAACCACTGGCTCCATTATTTTCCTCTTTTGTTTAAATGCAGTGTGTATTCTGTAAAAGTACAGTGTTCAACAGCAAACAGACTAAAATGTTTTATATGTATGAGGAATGAATAGAAGCACTGCTTATTTATAATCACTCAATTTTCATTCTAATTAGTTAATTAACTGATTTCAAATGTAATTGCAGTTATTCTAGACTACACTGTTTAAAAACTTGAAATATCTATTGATTTTGACGGGATGCAGAGCCTGTTAAATGCCCAGAAGGATGGTTGCCCTATGGAGATCACTGTTTCATGGTTCATAGAGACCCCAGAGTATGGAGAGAAGCCCTAATTTCCTGCAATGAGAGCAATGGCAATCTGGCCAGTATCCACAACCCTGAGGAGCATAGCTTCATACTGTCTCAGCTTGGCTACAGTGAGTATTTCTACAGGGCAGTTTGGTAGAAATGGAGAATTATATTAGCAGAAACCTTACAGGATTAAAAAAAACCAAACTTGTTTGATATGACTATTTATAGGGAAAGCCCACAGATAGGTTAAAAACAAAAACAAACACCAAAAAACCACAAGAGGAATCATTAGTGCTTTCTTCATTTTCTTTTTCATTCTTTTCATTTTGATTTTCATTTGTTTTTCACTGCATGAAATCACTTGAAGGAATTAACAGCTCTAGTTACTGCAGTATTTGGGTTTATCATCTGCCTCAGGCACCTTGTAGCTGCAGACACAGTAATGGACTTTTACTGATAAAGCTGAGGAATCTCATTTCCTGCTGGTATCTCATTTTTTAACTTCTTGAAAGAAGAATGTGAATTAGATCTTAAAATAAGCTCCACTGTCATTTAATATAGATGAATTTGTATTGTAACATGGCAATTTCAGCTCATCTCCACAAAATCTTGCTCCTATGGACTGTTTTAACTTGGGTACTAACACAGGTGATTTTCTGTTCTTAGAAGCTGTGGATGAGCTGTGGATTGGTCTGAATGACCTCAACACTCAAATGTACTTTGAGTGGAGTGATGGGACTCCTGTGACATATACCAAATGGTTGCCTGGAGAACCAACCCATGCAATCAATGGGCAAGAAGATTGTGTCATTATGGCAGGAGAGGTAGAATCATTCCACATTTGTGTAGCACTATACTATTTGATTTTTGTTTCTATTTTTAGGGTTTTTTTGGATGCAACTTAGAAACAAATCAGTGAATGGCATCTTTAGTCACTCAGAAAGATGGTTGTTCTAAATTAAATTTAAAATTAGAGATAACTAGATAAATGTTCACATCTGATTGTGGGTGTACATTATATGCCAAGCAAACCTTAACAGTCTGTCTGTGACACTTAGCTTAACACAACCTCACAGTTAAGCACAAATACTTGGAATTCATTAAAAAGTACAGATCTGTATCGTCCCACTGAAACAATATTTAAAAAAAAAAATCAGTATTGTTTCTAAAGGAAACAGGTTCTGCCTTACTACTTTTCACCTCTTCCCAAACTGCATTTAGGATGGATACTGGGCAGACAGTGCCTGTGATAGAAAGTTAGGTTACATCTGCAGAAGAGACCCACTACAAGGAGTTTCTGGGACAGCAAAGACTGATCCTGCCTGCCTGAAGGTAAGAAGAAAGTGTAACCAAGAATCTGGTGAGCAAAAATCCATTTTTTTCACAAGCTCCACTTGACATTGAAACGATCTTTTTTTTTTTTTCCCCATAACAAGTGTGATTGTACATCAAATTCAGGGTGATAATTTTCACTACATTCCCTTATTTAAAAGAAAGTTATTATGAAAATTTTTTGTCAATGTCAGGCCCATTATCTCTGAGAACTGTCTGTGAAAGAGCCTAAAGCCATTACTGAGGTTTTCTGCATATTTGTTATATTGTTCTACAACCATCTGTGGTTATCTAAGACATAGCAGAGACTGGGAACCATTTCTGGACTATGTGACACGATGCAAGATGATGACAAATCTCACTATTGAAGCCAAATCAACAATCAAACTGCTTTTATGAGTGAATTTGTTTTGAACAAGTTATTGTACCCTATTGGGTTTTTTTCTTCTTTTTCCCTCTTTTTACTTTCCTATTTACTAGTGTTCTATATTTAGTAACATATCCCACAAACCCATATGGGGACAGAGCTGAGACTCATTGTGCTAGATGGAACTAGGCAGCAGTCAAATACTGAACACAAATTTTATTTACCTTCTTTGGTTGCAGCAAGCAAATCTTGAGCTGGTATAGAAGGGAAAAGTGGCTTGGAATTCAGCTGTAAAATTCTGAGGATTTTCCTTTTCAATAATTTTTATGCCACCTCTTCAGTCAGACTTTTTAGGTGAGCTGATGAGTTAAATCAATTAGTTAGTCTTGTTCCTGTTCTTTTAGCCTAGAAGCATCAGGAAACTTGAGTCAGCATCTCACTATAACACAGACTACTATCTTCAGTTCTGAGCAAGGAAGTATTTTATTCACCAGCTTCCGAATACAGTCTCCATTCTGTGTGCCTCTGACTCTTTTATCTGTTAAAATTTATCAGTTACTAATTGTCAAAAAAGGGGGACTCATATGTATTAAATCTCTTCTTTCTGGATGTTTACTAAGCTTAATTTCCATTGGTCCACTGTAATTCAGATGAATACATTATCACATTAGGCTATATTAAAATATGTTGATTTAAGGGTGCACATTGAAGTTCAAGCACTATAACATATGCTCTTTTTACTGCCTTTTTTTTTTTTTACTTACTTTTTTTACTTTTACATTTCACATGTTCTTGACAGGGCTGGGTAAGACATGGTTTCTACTGCTACCTGGTTGGCCACACCTCTGTAACTTTTTCAGAAGCAAAGAAAACCTGTGAAAGGAGCAGTGGTTATTTAACAAGTATAAGAGACAGGTACAAAAAGAGTTTAAAAACTGTATATCTAATGCAGTAATATTGGAATTTTATAAAATAGTTGAGAACCTTTTGGGAAAAAATGCAAAACCAGAAAAACAGAATATCATTTTTCTGAGGAAAAAAAATAATCAATAAATACAGTACTTTGAAAGAACAGACTACAACTGCTTCTGTTCTGAAAGGAGCAGTTTTTCAGTATAGCACAGCTTCACCTGCTATTGAAGCTTGTCCATCTTGTACCCAGTTAAGTAACATATTTCTATCTAAAAGGAACCTAATGGAGACTCCATTCATTCTACTCTTGTGTGTTTAGGATGCTGAGAAATGGCAGACAAAGGCAAAACTAGACTTAATCCCCATCTGACTCCTGTTCTTTCAGATATGAGCAAGCCTACCTGACCAGCCTCGTTGGCCTGAGCTCTGAGAAGTATTTTTGGATTGGTCTCTCAGACACAGAAGAGCAAGGGATGTTCAAGTGGGTGACTGGTGAAGGTGTTCTGTACACAAACTGGAATGCGGCAATGCCTGGTACTCTGCCATTGGATTAAATTTATGCTACTAAGGAACCTTCTGTGTTGTCATTCTAAACTGTTTCCCAACTTTGCTAAAACACATACATGATGACACATAGGAACATTCTGCCTTTGAAACAGGAGCGTCTCTTGATACGTGTACAAAGCACTGGTGAGGCCGCACCTCGAGTGCTGTGTTCAGTTTTGGGCCCCTCACTACAGGAAAGACATTGAGGTGCTGGAGCGTGTCCAGGGAAGGGCAACGAGGCTGGTGGAGGGTCTAGAGAACAAGTCTTATGAGGAGCAGCTGAGGGAGCTGGGGTTGTTTAGCCTGGAGAAAAGGAGGCTGAGGGGAGACCTTATCGCTCTCTACAACTACCTGAAAGGAGGTTGTAGCGAGGTGGGTGTGGGTCTCTTCTCCCAAGTAACAAGCGATAGGACAAGAGGAAATGGCCTCAAGTTGCACCAGGGGACGTTTAGATTGGATATTAGGAAAAACTTCTTCATGGAAAGGCTTGTCAAGCATTGGAACAGGCTGCTCAGGGAAGTGGTTGAGTCACCATCCCTGGAGGTATTTAAAAGACACATAGATGTGGCACTTAGGGACATGGTTTAGTGGTGGACTTGGCAGTGTTAGGTTAACAGCTGGACTCAATGATCTTAAAGGTCTTTTCAACTTAAATGATTCTATGATTCTATGATTTTCTATGATGCCATGAAAATATTTTTCTGCCTCCTCATTGCTTCTAAGAGCAAAATCAAACTGAGCGGAAAGGGTGAAATCCCTTCCAGCCTGGGCAATGGGCCGCCAAATCCTTGCAGTGAGTGGCACAGGGAAGAGGCATGCAAGGGGTTGTTCATGCACTTGTAAAGCTTTTCATAGGGGAGGGAAGATGATGAAGGACTCCGCTTGCTGGTCTCCTCTTTTTGCAAAGCTCCTCCTTTGAGCAGACACTATACTTAATATTTCAGTAAGTCTTTTGTAAATGAATGACATGAGCTGTAAAAATGCCAAAGGAACCACTTTAAAACACATTCCAACTTTCTTTTGTATCTCACAAAGGGAATGAAGCTGGTTGTGTTGCCCTAAGGACTGGAAATGCAGCTGGACTATGGGATGTTCAGAACTGTGAAGTAAAGGCAAAATTTCTCTGCAAAAAACTAGCTGAAAAAATCACTCTTCCTCTTGCTCCTGAAACTGTTTCTGATTCCAAATGTCCCTTGGGTTGGGATACAAGCAATAGCACTAATTCATGCTTTAGAGTAAGTATTATTTTTTCCAGTAATCCCACTCATGAGACAGAACAGCATCAGATAGGGCATCTAAACTTCAGAGAATGGCACGTTATTGCACAAATGTAGTAAGCTTTTACACAACTATTCATGGAAATCACTGCAGTTATCGCTCTATGAGTGATATGTAAGGTTATCCAATTAGCATATTCTTTAATCCATATTATATATGTAATGGAATGTTTTCCTATTTTGTTTGTACAAGGCAGTCAGAAGATTTATTTTTAATATGCTGTAAACATAGCGTTCTACCTGTGTCTATAGGCTTTTGTGAGAGAAGAAAACCAAAAGAAAACATGGCTTGAAGCCCGAGATTTCTGCAGAGAAATAGGAGGAGATCTGGCTGCCATTACAAGTGAAGAAGAGCAAACAGTGATAGAAAACTTAATAACGTAAGTAAACAAAATATCTAATAATTGATATTTTGGTGTAACAATAATTTATATATGAATAATGATAATATTCTTGAGTTGCTCCTGAGATAATTAGTTGAAAATTAGTTTATCATCATAGTCATAAGAAAAAGAACTGAGAAAATGTGTCATATGGGTACTATTTGCAAAGACATTTTTGGAGTTCCTAAAATTTATCATCAACTGCAAATTTTTTTAAATTAAAAAAAACCACAATCCAACAACCAAATTGGTTGAATGCTTCTCCTTCAGATCCATTTCTAAGTTTGTTCACTGAACCATTTTGAAACTAAATTGTGACTTCCAGCAAACCTGAACATTTCATTTCTCAAAGAACACTATAATCACAACATCAATGAAGAAAAAAAAGTGCTCTGTTTTTAACACAACTATATGCAAAGTAGAAAATTTTAAGGCGTGAACTTCACGTACTTGCTAATGGGATTTTGCTCGCTAACAGCATTTCATTATTTTTAAAATTTCTACTCTATTTGAAGTCTTCAGTGTGAGAGTTATTGTCCCATGTAACTTGCAAAATGTAGCAGAGCTAACAACATACGTTCTCTTCTTCCATGATACATTTTTTCACACTCTAGAAAAAAATCCCCATCATCTCAGCCTTTCTGGATAGGTTTGCAGTGTTTGGATCCTGATGGTGGGCTTTCCTGGAGCGATGGATCACCGGTGAGTGTTTGACCTTGCCAGTTTCTTTCTGTTCTGACTTTTTTGCTGTTGGAGCTGTTTCCATGACTTGTGTGGATTAAAGTTGTATAAGAATTCCCCCAAACGTCTACCTTGCCTCTGGGTAGTTCTAAATCATTATCCTTCATACTGGTTTGGAAGAGAAAAAGGCCAACAAACCCCGAGGTTATACCATCACAATGGTAGTAACATGGAGTACTAGTTACAGCTACAGAGATGATTATCTAAGTGGCAAATATATGAGAAAGGTCTCTCCTGATTTTTATTGGTCTCTGGTGATATATTGCCATGTTCCCTTCCCCTGCTATTGATTTATAACCTCATTTGATTCCAGTTTTCATGGGACTTCTAGAGTCTGTTAAATGCTGCGTAAACCCATCTTTTTTCTTGTAGTGACTGTATTAATTTAATAGCCCATATAAGCTGCACAGCCATAGGAGGAAAGTAAGGAGTGGTTTGAAACTTCAGTGCTACTTCTCTTTCCTTCCAGAGTACAACTTTTTCCCCTGTATGAAAAGAATAAAAACCAAAGCTATGTTTCTTCTGTAGGTGAATTATAAGAAAAATGGTTATTTTTACAATACTGCGTTTGAATATTGTGGAGCAATCAGTGAAGAGTCTTCCATGTCATGGACTGCGGTGCACTGTGAATACAGTCATAACTGGATTTGTGAAATAAAGAAAGGTAGGTTACTTTTTACTCTAAACTCACATTAGGAAGAAATTTAAACTGAATCCCATTCTATCAAAACAGGAAATTCTGCAAGTCACATGCTGGCAGAAGATCTGGTTGATTTCACAGGAATTTTGCAGAAGGAAAAATAGGTCAAGACATATAAATACTTTCAGAATGCAACATTTCAACTGTTAAGGATAAACCTTTTTTGGTTTTATTTAAAAAAAATATATTATAGGATAAGCTTTACTGAAAATATACTTGTTTATATAATTATAGAATCATAGAAAATAAGGTGAAAGCAATCTCAATGGCTTATCTGGTAAACTCCACCGCCCTGCACAAAAGCAGATTTTTGTCAAAAGTGAAGCTTTGACTGACACGAAACTGTACGTTTCTTGCAACTTTTACTTGAAGGGAATTTCCAGGTTGGGGGCAAAGGGGGCAAAGAGGAAGAATGAGAGGATTACAATTTGGAAAAAAAAGGATTACTTTAAATTTCCATATGTTTTCTGAAGTGAAACTTCACTCCTCCACTCAGATGGAGCTAGAATGCAACACAAGGACACATTAGTCACCTAGTCTAATTTAAAAAAGACTACCAGCATACTGGAATCATTCTCTTTGTAAGATGGCATGTAAAGAAACTCCTGTGACAACAGGCTTGCCGTAATGAAAAGACGGTAATTCAAGCTTCAAAATTTATATACTTTAAGACAATAGGCAGGTTTACATCTTCCTCTCATACTAACAGCAAAATCTTCTATGTTTATATACCTCTTGGTTTGTTTGGTTTTTTTTTTTTTCCAAATGTAACTACCATTGAGAAAGATATTCAGCGAAATAAGAGACGAATCAATTATAGCTTTGTATTGACTTGCACATTTTACTTCTAAGACTAACAGAAGTGTTGCTTTGATGGCTCCCTGGGCTCCTTCACACAAGCAGTAAGGGTTAATGTTTAAAGTGATACTTTTCTAAATAAGATAATTTCTGTGCTGGTTTATCACTCAAAATAATCTGATTCTAATGAAGGCATGTTGTCTCAGCTTCTTATACTTAAAAAGTAATAGTCATAGACATCTATCTCAAAGAGATGTTGAGAAGATACCTTTCCTGGTAACTTCCTTTGTAAGTCCTCACCTGCATGATCACCACAACTGAAAATCATTAGTGAAAGTATCAACAGTAGTCATGTACTGTTAATTATTATTAGTGTATGAATGGCAGAAATTATAGCCTGAAGAAATTACCATCATTAGTCAGCAGGGCATAATGTCATAACGAAAGATGCTGAAATAGTCATAATACTTTGTACTTCCAGAACAGACATATATTTTTTCTTTTAAATCTTTTAAACCAATCACACAAGACATTATTTTTAAAAGGTGACATGACTTTTTTTTTTTTACCCAAGCATGTGTGTCACACACTTAATTTAATGTAATTACACTTGCAGCAACACAAACATTACCATGAATTCCTGTGGAAAAAAATTATAAAGGTAACATTTGTTTTACATTTTTATAGCTCTTGTGCTTGCATGTTTAGAGAAACATTGCTCCAATATCCCACTCCTTGTGATGTGGAGATTTTTAATTTAAATTATTTGTCAAAAGCTGGTGGATTTTCAGTCAAATGTGATTCTTCACAAAGTAGTTTCACGGAGAAAAAAAGTTTCATAAACAAATGAATACTAATAAAATTTAAAATCCTTTGAAGAAAAAAATTGTTTAGTATTTGAATTTCTTGTTCAGATACAAGACAACGTCCATGAAGAATCTCTTATTATTGTGCAAAGTATGCCAACACTGAAGTAAAGTATTTTCACTTAGTTTTCTTTCAGAAACAAGTACTCATTCAGACTAACTTCAGTCATCTAATTAAGGCAACATTCAGGATGTACAAGATGCACTTACCAAAAATCTACCAAGACAGAGATGTAGGCCTGTGATGCATCTGTTACTCCCTGAACATCCATTTTTTGCTCTTCACCAAAGATACTATATAAATATATTTTGCACTGAATATGTAACATATGAAAAATTGATAGACATTAAGATAATTTCCACTAATCGAACACTTATACTGGCTCAACATTTGGAAACATTTTACATCTTCATTGTTTTCCCATTTCATTACAGGGACACCTTTGAAACCAGAACCTCAGGGTCCTTCTGCCGGTAAGCTTCTGCTTGTTTTCTCTTATCTAAAGGGTGGTATCATGTAACGACACCAGCTTTGTGTAAGAACTGTGAAGAATACAGAGATTCCTCTTCTGTGTTGCAGAGTATGAAGTCACAGAAGATGGCTGGATTATAAAAGGAGATAAACAATATTTTTTCAGCACAGAAAAGACCTCTATGGAAAAAGCCAGAACATTTTGCAAAAACAATCATGGAGATCTTGCTACTATTGGAAGTAATAGCGAAAGAAAATTTTTGTGGAAACGTGTAAGAGGAAATTTGACTATGTTATACAATATATGGCCTATATATCCTGCTGCATATGCTTGTGAAGTACAGGGGAATGTGCTTGTTGCGTAATATCACTACATTTTATTAAGAGAAGATTTAAATGTTCAATGATAAAATATTTATTCTACAGAGCAGAGGTCCTCTTTAGGAAAATAAATACAAAAGAATTCACCATTTACTAGGGTGGGTATATTCTTGTATATTCTAATCTAGAGTTCTGTCCATGACCAAATATATGTAAGGAGCAATGAACAGGCAGGTTAGATGTATACTGAGAAAACCATCCTTTTGACAGGGTGGTTACTTTTCATCTGAATATCATATTGTAGAATACAGTGTTACACATAGATGTGAGGCTACTGCCAGTGTAGCTCTGATGGTCACATACCACATCATGTTGCTGAACAAAACAACTTTTCAAAGAAAGGTTTAGCCTGGTCCACGTCAAGGCCTGATGAACTAGGACCTTCATGAATTAGTTTTCCTGCAACAGGTATCAAAACTATTCATGTATTTCAAAGGCACTGCCCACATGCTGCCTGAGACAGTTCTGATGGGCACATGCCAAAACTGTGGCAGGGGCATACTAACAATTTAATAGCATGGATGTTGCCTCAAACCTCTGCCATAACCCTGTTTGGTTTACGAATACCAAAGCAGCCACACAACCTCCTTTCTGTTTCACACTATTAGATGCTTGCTTTTATTATGTGGGCAAGAATATGAAAGGAGGAGCGGACAGACACCTTTGAGACACAGGAATTACATGGCTGCTTAAGAACAGGAAAGTACAAAAAAAAATTTTATGCTAAATTTTTTCTCAAGTCTTCCTTGTTTCTTTTTAAATTGAGAACACAACTTTGAAAGCTTTGATCATACCAGTAATGCAGGCAAAACTGGGAAAGCAGCAATAAAGATAATAAACCAAAAGTATGTGTTGTATGGTATTTACTTCAACAGGGGTCCTCTGTGGTGACTACACATGATCATTTATACAATGTGTATTCATGTTTGCTTCCCTAGCATAAAATTTACACTTTTTCATATTAGATAACTACTAAATATTAGAAAGCACTAACTAAAAGTACATTTTTCTTTTTAGATCTTAAAAAATGGCAAATTGAAGTCATATCTCATAGGATTAATTCAGAATGCTGATCAACAGTTTAGGTAGGTAAACAAGCTACATCAAGATTCATAAAAAGTGGCTGTAGAAATTTTGTACTGCCAGAGTTCCTTCTGGAGGGACCACTGCAAAGGAGTTAAACGCAGATTCAGAGAGCTATAGTGCATGTTGAAATGTGTGCTCTCCTTTGGTTTAACTACATTGTAAACCCACCGGTTTACATGGCATTTTTATGGAGAATATACATGCTGTGAATACATAGATAATGTCTGTTAAAAATAAAGATATTTTTGTTCTTTGACTTGATGTGCAGGGATTTCATTATCTAAGGTCTTTTAATCCTAATGGAAACTCAATTTACAGACAGAATCAGCTGTAATTTTTTTAAAAATATTTTTAGCATGTTAAGGTAGATTTTTCTGAACTGTTCCATGAACATTGTCTGAGTAACCACTACTGTTTTGTTGCTGGTTTTTTTTCAGTTGGATGGATGGAAGCCCGGTGCACTATGCAGCTTGGGCACAGGGTGAGCCCAACTTTGCAGGTGCTCAAGAAAATTGTGTGGTCCTAAACAAAAATGATGGTGAGTTACACAACTTTTTTTAAAAAGTATTTTTATGGGTAATGCTCTTTCCATTTGTTAAAAATGTCTTGCCAACTTTAATCCATTATTTACCAGAAATTTGGGAAAATATGCATAATAAAATATAGTCATTATATCTGAGGTTTCCTCAGGAGCAATATTAGCCATTAAAGTGGAATACAAGAAATTGATTTTAATGGGGAATGCAGGGACAATTTGATCACTGATTTTTCAGCTGCACAAACAATATGTTCTATTCAAATCAAGGGCAAATTTGTCTTTCAAAAATAGTTAGATAATAGTTAGCAAAGAAATAGAACATATATGGAGTTCCACATTTTACAGTGTTTTCACTCATAAAGTATTACTTTACACTTGCATGTTTCAGTGCAACAAAGCTCTTTGGGTGAGTTCTACTCAGAGGTCAGAGTTGCCATATCAGCCATCTCGTATGGCCACTACTCCCACAGTCACAGCAGGACCAAAGTCCTCCTGTAAGCAGTGATGACGGGACGTAGAGTAGAGCTGAAGCATGTTTTCTCACATTCCCAAGCAGATTGCTTTTGAACCTACAAGCACAGAAGCCAGTTCACTTTCCCACAAATTTCAATCTTATTCAATGTCTTATTACCTATATTTAAATTGATTTCAGGCTTGTGGAATGATGTCAGCTGTGGTTTTTCAAATGGCTATATCTGTGAGAGGCACAGAAGTTTTATAAATGCAACACTTCCTTCAGCGGTACCTTCACCTCCTGGAGGATGTCCTGAAGATTGGCTTTTATTTAAAAATAAGGTATGATGACTTCCATCTAAGTACAATGCTACTAGTCCTTGAGAAGGTACTTAAAGATATACAAGAGGCCTCTTGTCTCTCAGATATCTTTTGACAGTGATTATCCAAAGTTGCGTTAAAAACTGAACCAGTTGCCTAATTCTTGAAAAATGGTGGTTTTACAGATTTTTAATTGTTTTCCTGAGAAGTGGTCATCTGAGATACATTGGAAAAACTGCTCTATTGTATATACTTTCAAAAAAATTGAACTGAATTCAACTGAAAGCACCAACTATAGCATAAAATCAGTCATTTGAGCTGGAACAAATCAGAAATAAGGCCAAATTTTTCCAAACAGGCTTCAATGTAATGCTTGCCTCTTCCCAAAAGGGACAAACTTGATCAAGCAGTTAAGCGAGGGTTCTATTTTCTAATATATACAATGTTGTTATGAAAGCACCCATGGATATTCACACCAGTTGACTTTAAGCCAGTATGCTTTTTTTGCATTTTTGTTACAGTCATCAGAGTTGTTATTTTCCACAAACTAGGCAACATAATTCTCTGACGGTGCTACTGGCGTGCCACAGAGCAGAGGATGAGCTTAAACATGGAGAGGGCACACTAGGCACACTCATAACTACCCAAAACATTTCAGGGTGAATGTGTATTGGTAATGTGATGACTAAGTGCTTTTTAAGAAATCAAGAGTCATATACTTCCATCAATAAAAGAGCTGTAAAATGAAAAAGGCTCAGTACACACATTAGAGCACACTGACCATAGGCTCTAGGTCAAAAATGTTTTTCAGAAAGTTCAGATGATTCCACATGAAACCCTGGGCTCGGCTTTTCTTATAGAGTCAGCACTTCTTTGTCTTTAACTAATGATGGAATATCGCTTCTCAAAATCTCTGAGTCAGTTAACACATTAGATTCTCATCAGGCTGTGGTTTATAAATGGTTGTTTGAGTTTTGTTGTGACTTTCTCAAACCCTCACAGAAAGACATAGAGTAAATTTAAGATATGTGAATGGTTTTGACTTGGTTCCAGACCTGAGTTCCTATTAACTTTGGAAAATCATTTTGTGGATCTGAATTAGGCTAATTTCTACTTAAACTGGTGTAATTCCAACCTAAATTCCTTTTGCTGTCACCCACTAACAGTCCATACTCATTTTTCCCTAGTGTTACAAATTTTTTGGCTCTTCCTATGAATACTGGCATACTGCAAGAAGAAATTGTATGAGCCTTGAAGGAAACCTGGCGAGCATACATAATGAACAAGTACAAGGTATAGTGCAACAGCCCTTTAGGTGATAGATGGCATTTGCTCTGTATACAGTGGTCATTTCCTGCAAAGAACATGGCAAAAAGAGACAGTATGTAAATGTATGTATTTTACAATATGTATACTGAACATGGATTATATGGCCACGGCATGAAACATTTTTGGAAGAACTGGAACCATCTGTCTAGGGCATGCTAGTGATGCTAAGGGTTGCTTCCTCCTGTTCTATGCAAACTGCTTTACATTATTTATAGGGTATGAATTAACACAGAATAACAAATCCAGATGTGGTATTTATAGTTTTAGACACAGAGAAAGAAAAGGAATCCATGGTCTGTTTCTGCCAGAAACAGAAAGGGATATATTACTATACCTCTCTGAAATGACTGCCTAAATTCTGCAACTTAATTCATCAGCAGAATGTCAGAGGAAGACACATTTTCACCTTGCCTATGTTCTTGGGCTTCCATTTGCAGTTGTATACAGCTACACACTTCCATCAGTCAATCAGCTCATCCTGAGTGCTGAAATAAGTGAACTCATTAGATAACATCGTGGTCAGGCAGGTTTTTTGTATCTGTCCTCTTTCCAATCTTGCTTCATAGTTCCAAATACTTTCACTCTTTGAGACTTTGCACAGGCAAAGGCTTGGCATAACCTCAAAATAATAAACTTGGGTAAATTTCTGATCAAATGCTAATTAAAACAAAATAGTTAAGGATTTGTTTATGAGCTGATGTCTTGACTGATGACATGACATGTTCATCTTCTTTTCTGTTGGCTTTTTTTCCAGCTTTTCTCACTTACCATTTGAAGGATGTTTCCAATGATCCCTGGATTGGCTTGAATGACATACTCAGTGAACTCAACTTTGTTTGGACTGATGGAAGTGCTGTCTCCTATACAAACTGGGCTCCAGATTCCCCAAAACTTGTAGAACCCGTTTTGTATCCCAGTCTACATCCAGAAGACGGCCACAACCTGCAACAGGTAAATACCACTTAGTGTCTACCATCAAGTCAAATCTGAGGAGCAGTATCACTTCAAGTAAACAGCTCACTTTGCTACAGACGTTGCCTCAGCCTTCTCCCCAAGTTGTTCATTTATCTTTACACTGGGATTGGTGATTAAATGTTTCAATGATTGAGTATTCTAGCTATCTCAGAGCACAAAATGGCATTGCTGCAATTTGGCAAAATTGCAGCAATGGGCAGATTGAATAAAGATTGCTTAGATTGAATAAAGTTTTCTTTTTCATAGTAATTTGCTGCTCATTTTGCAGAGAATATAAATGCAACATTAGAATTTTAGAAGTCAACACATGTTGGCAATGTTTTCACGTTTAACAAGTTAACTCATGCTTGAAAAGGAAGGAGAGGATGCAAGAAGAAAGAGTTCAATTTTTTTTCTACTTCTTCCCTATTTAAAATTGTAATTGAATTGCTAAGTGCCAATAGATTTCAACTACTTTCTAAACCAAACTCTCTCCACTGCTAGCACTGAAATTAAACCTCAGAATGCTGTAAATAAAATAGCGTTCTACATATTCAGACCAATACAGACTGATTTGCACACCTACATTGCCTTTCTTCCATTTATTTCCATATCTTGCTTTCAGAACTTGCCCTTCACACTATGTCATTCCACTCACTGTCCATCCTCCCTTCATTTTGGTATCCACACCTCTAGAGAACCCAGAAATCACACTTTTAGACAACCAGCTTAATCTGCACCTGAGCCAATTCATTCTGCTCTTGCCCATCTAGCCATTGGCCAAGGCATGCAAGAAGACACATAAGATACAGCACAATACACAGCTCTACTTTACTGCAGCTCTAATAATGCTCCTGGGAAATACCAAAAGCAGGGAAAAAAATTTAATATGCAAAAGTGCCTTCTACTTTTCTCCTTCACCTTCAAGATACTAACAGTTATCTTCTTCAGAGGATCCTTTTCAAAGGAGTGAAATAACATCAAAAAGTTACTCAAGCTTAAGAAACTAGAGTCAAGAGCCACTAAAACAGGTGTTCCTAAAATTTCTGCATGGCAGCTTAGGAGACTGTTGCAGATTGTAATAAACTTGAAGTTCCAGCTTCTTAGGCACTCAGTACCTGATCTAGTGTAGCTGAAAGAGAAATTCTAAGAACTAGAGCTGATGATAACTCTGTCAAGGATCATCATTTAGGTGATTCTGTCAAGGACAACCACTATTTAAGTTGGCTTTGCAAGCCAAATACAAAGCATGACCTCCATTTATTTTTATTTCATTCTTATTCAAAAAACTTGCTGATAGTCGCTCATTAGTCAAGACAGAAGGTGTGACAGAAAGCTCTTGAAAATAATAGTGCCTCTCAAGTATGTCTCCTCAAAAATAACCAAATGAACAAGCAGGCTGAGCCAAAGATTACAAAGGTTTACAAGACAGTACCAAGGTGGAGCTGGCCACCACAGAGGAGGCCAGAAAGGACAGAAAAAGATAGAAGGAAGGTGTTTCTAGAGTTGTAATACAAACTCTACAATATCAGAATTCAAAGAAAAAAGGAGTGAAACTACCCAGGGGGTTATAGTACTTTGTTTTATAACTTCTAATATCAATGTACTCATATTCTTTTCTTTACTCCAACAGTTTGATTGTGTTTCTCTGAAGAGAGGTCATGCTGATGACACAGGAAAATGGAACAATGAGGAGTGTTTTAAGTCCAGAGGGTATATATGCCAGAAGACTAGTGGTGAGTTCTGTATTGGTAATCTTGAAATTTGTAACACAAGGCTTAAAATTACTTTTCTTGTTTAACATGCTTTAGATTAGTTATCTTTTTTATTTTTTTTTAGGTAAAAGATCAGTAAAACCTAAGGGCCCATCTTGCATCTCAGTGTTACTTAGCAATGTTTTGGAGAAAGGAACGATAAATAAAATATCAGAATTTAGGAAAGCAAAATTACTTTATTTTAAAAAGTGTATAAATAGCTAAAACCCACAAACATTTTCATTACATAAGTTCATAATGATCTATAGACGATCATAACTGTTAAGTTTTACATGTATGCAAATAAACCTGACTGATAGTCACAAAGCTGCTAAGCTGCAAAGAGTATTTTGAACACATGCAGGGTAGGTGTGTTATTTTTGACTGATTGCATGAATTTACCTCTGCAATATAAGATACTGTGAATTTACTGATTCAAAATTCTCAGGGACTGAAAATGTATTTCTTTCATCCAGAAAGTTCACTGTTGTTTTGAAGTTATATGTTACTTATAAACAACTAATGAGAAGGTGTTCAATTCCATTAACAATTTTCTACTAGGTTTGTAAATAATAAAGATGTTGTTCAGTCACTCAAGTCAATATGTGGCCTCCAGATTCAACTGTTCTTGGGGTGGTTTTTTTTTCCATATTCCTACAGATCCTGAACTCTTTGACTCATCAGCAACAGTTCTGGACTTCGCTTTGTACCATTCTGGTGGCATTAGCTATTCTGTCACCCCTTCCAAAATGAACTGGGAGGAAGCACAGAAAAACTGCAATAACAATGCCTCAGAACTTGCCAGCATTTTAGACCCATATAGCCAGGCACTGTTGTTCTTAATTGTACAGGAATATGGAGAGCCTCTATGGATTGGTCTTAACAGCAACGCGGTAAGAAAATATATGTAACATACAGGTAGTCAAGCTCATGCTGGACCTGATCTTTATGCTCTCATCTTGTAATCTATAGGAATTTCTGCCCATGTAGTGCTGAAAACAGCATGTTACATCAGTACAGTAGCCATTTACAGTGGAGTTCTTTGAGTAAGACTCAGACAGTGGAGATTTTCATGAACCAAGAACTCTTACAAGCATTAGCACAAGGAAATGCTCCTGCAAACCAATATATAACAATGCTATGTGTTGTTTGGAGTCATTTAAAGGGTCTCAAATACAAACTGTAAAATCTCCCTCATTTTGAGTTTCTTTTAATCTAAAAGATATTGCAGGAAAAACATGCATCCTGCCCTCCTGCCATGTTTTATGTACCTCAGTGACCAGTAACATGATATCTCAGGCCGCACATTTGAGACTTGTGAAGGACTGGTTTTCACATGTGTTTTTATGCTCACACATTCTATTAGAGAAGTCTTATTTATGGTAGCAGTAGCAAAATATAGTTGTGGACAAAAACAGGGGTAAAAAATTAGTTAAAGGAATCTGAAGGCTGTATGATGCGGTACATATTGACCAATGGATATATTTTTTCATTTGAAAATGTAATTGGTGTAATTGCTCCCATTAAGAAGTTAGAATACTATGGAAAAAAAAATCCATTCTGTTTGTGAGATGTCTATATCAGTTGCATGACAGGGGAGGGCAAACATTTGGATGGTAGGTGTGTTTTGACATGCTACACTCTTCCCCATGAATCACAGTCACAATAACTACAATAAAAGCGATGGCGATCAGTGCTGCTTATTAAGAACACTCCCACCCACACTCCCATTTTCCATGCAGACCTTTGGGTGGTCATAACAACATGATGGTTTATCTGACTCCCAGTTTTATGCCTTCTCTCATGCTCCCTTTCTTTTTTCCCCTCCATTTCCAACTGCTTGAAAAATGTTCTGAGTTAATGTTAGACACTATTTGGAGGGCAGAAAAAAAAAGTAATTCTGCATTCCCATTTGTGGATAACAGACACTGTACGTTCTGTTTCAGTTAGCATTTACAAGCACAAAAAGGGGGCATTAGTAAGCATATGATTTCATACTGGTTACATGAGAGTCCTCGAGGATCCTGTGCAGTAGCTACCTCACTCTCAACAACCTTGAAATTATCGTATAGATTTTGCTTCCAGACCAATGGCAAGTATCAATGGATTGACAGATGGAGATTAGCTTACAGCAAGTGGTCCAGCGGGGAACCAAAACAGACATTAGCATGTGTCTACCTAGATACTGATGGCACCTGGAAGACAGCTTCTTGCACAGAAAACCTCTTTTCTGTCTGTAAAAAATCAGATGGTAAGCAATTGGATATAAGTGTTTTAACTATAGGGTGTGTAGATTTATCAACTGTGCTAAATAAAACAAACCACTGGAAAAATACTTGTTTTATACACTAGTACACAGGAAGACAGGAGTAGCTAACTAACTAGATGTAAATATTGTCATGAATTCTTCCCAGAAGTAAATCAATTCGTAACGATAATTACCAAAGGCCTAAGAAACAAAAAGGACTGAATACCCATTAATATCTTAACTATTCATTCTAATAGGAAAAGTAATCCACTTGCAATGAGATCTGTTTTGATTAGGCATCAGATGAAATTCCACATCCAGTTTGAGGCACCAAAGTTTGAAAAAGCTCTCACTCAACTAGCGTTTTCAGATGACTGGGAAACAAGAATTAAAAGGAAACATTATAATTGGAGTTGGACAAAAGACTAAGAAACAAAAGACTCAGAGAAACCAGATTATCAATTTTAAATATTCAAAGCCCTAAGGAATGGAATTAAATTATTCCCTATGTCTTATATGAGTTGGAAAGGAGTAACAGACTAAAATACGGCAAGGAAAACCTTCTAATTTTATTGGCACAGAAGGCTTTAATAAATACTTTGGACAGGTCAGGGAATCTCCATCACTACAGGTTATTAAGAACAGACAGGACAAACATCTGTTAGAAATGATATAATTAAATAACAACTTCATGTCACCTGTGAGCACAAAGATGAAGTAAATAACCCCTTGATGAGCCTTTCAAGCACAAACTTCTACAATTTCTATGGAAATAAGTATAAATATGATTTCACAATTTATCTATATTCTTGTTTTTGTCAACATTATGGAAGCTCTTGAATCATTAGAAAATTTAAAACTGCATGTCAAATTACGTGCTAAGATGCTGTATTTTGACAAAAATCCTCAGATTTGATATATAATGTCTGTTTCCACTTTAATATTCTGCAAATCTAATTTGAGAGCTGAATGTTCCTTAATAGGGAAAGAAATAGACTGTAGAAGACTCATAGGAAGAAAACGTAATTTGGCAGAACATTTAATTTTTGTTCCATCTGCATTTATCTTCTCATCCAAAATCTTCCTATTATATCAATCACTATGGAATTTATTCAAGATGCAGTTTAACAAAAAATCCTGCAACCCATGTTTAGTTATACCAACACTTTCATTCACAATCACAGTTTCTGCTATAAGGTTTTGATCCTGTCAAAAAATGAGACTGAAGTGTCAGAAGACATTTTAAAAATAGCAGTTTTAACTAATTAGGCAGATATTTATGCCAGAAAACCAGCTGGATATTTTACTGACTAGAGTAATTACAAAAATCATCATTAGACAGAATCTATACTTCTTATAGGTTAGTGTATCTTCCTAATCACCTTGATAAATAAATATGAAGCAAAATATGCTCTTAAACACAAAATCAAAGCCATATTCAAGCTCTTTTTAGAACATGCTTCATTTCTTCTATGATGACAAACCTAATATAGTCTGTTTAGTTTTGTCTTACTAGTATAATGGGAAAACAAATTTTATAAAATAACTGGATTCCAACTACCTGATCTCTTATCAGTAAAGGCCCCTACTGAGCCCCCGCAACTTCCTGGAAAATGCCCTGAAACAAGAGGACACAAATCTTGGATACCTTTCCATCGTCACTGCTATTACTTTGAGGCCTCCAAGAAAAGAAGCTGGTCTCAAGCTCATCAGGAATGTGCCCGACTAGGTGAGTGTTTTGTTTTAGAAAGATTGAAGATGTAATTAAACACATAAAATAATGGATGATACCGCGAAGCAAATCTTAAATTACTTTAAAACTTCAAACTTAATGCTTTTTAGCTTGCTTTTCTGAGCATGCTTTTTCATAATAAAACTCAACTTTGTCAGAGAGAGGCATCTGATATCTCAAACACCAGGTGAAATATGAATATACCAGAAATATGAAATTCCTACTAGTTTCATGGAAATCAGTAATTGGGTAGGGAGATAAACACTTTTAGAGTCCCACTAAGGCACAAACTCCAGGGTCAGCTTTCCCTTCCCCAAACAAGAGGGCATCCACACACAGCGTAAACTGGGAGACAGAAACTCATGGGAAAGTTGTCCTTGTTAGTTCCAGGGCACAGTTTATTAACTGGATCCCACTGGCTGGACAACAAAAGAGATGGAGGAATCATTTAGCTTTCATGAACCAGTAAAACAAACCCAGCCATGCAGCTCCTGCTCCGCAACAGCCTCCACTGCTGTCTACGAGCTGGAAAGAAGAGCTGTATATGGATCAGGGGAGAGGAAAACGCACTTTACTCCACATTTCTGATTTCTCCTGACTGTTCACTGAGAATTGCTGTGATGGAGCATACACTTCAGTATGAGTAAGAATAGGAAACACCCTATACATTAGCACTGTATGTCTGAGTGATGGTCTTTTAAGATTAAGAGAGAACACAAGGATTTCTAGCAGCACTTCCTCATATGGATGAAAACACTGACCTATGACTGAGTAAACAGAAAAAGTAGCTTTGCAAAGGCATTTTACTTTACAGCTGTGTGACAACAGAATTCCTGAAATGGTTCTGTAATAAGATACATCACATAATTACTAGAAAATGTAAATATTACACTAATAAGCAGAATGAAAGGACACTGGTCCATGTTCTGAATTGTTAGATGTTACATGTTACCCACTGGCCAGGCCAGGAAGGTGATCATTTCGTGATGACCCCAGTGCAGCTTTGTGTATTTGTAATGCCAGGGCATATGGTAATTATAAATCAACTTCTGGACATCTTCTGGAGCGCAACCTCTAGCTGCTTACACATCCTATCTAGCCTTGCAGTACATAGCATCAGGCACTGCCAAATATCCTGCCCAGCCACTGGTGGGCGACAGAGCTGTAGTGCCAACATGCACGGTGCTGACTACATCACATGTACCACTTTCAGCCTACTTGCATCACATTCTGGGGTGTGGTTGGACCTGTCCATAAAGTGTTGCAGGAGAGCAATTTTTCTTCTCTAAAATACCAAAGGCTAAACAAAAATCTATGTCTTCATGCTGATTTGTGTCCATACAGCTCACAGTCATGCTCAAAATAGAATATAGCGATATAATAACCATAATGAGACTAGTGAATATTATGTGCAAGAATCAGTGTCTTTTATATCCTTTTGCATATCTTTTATGTGTTTATTGACTTAAGCTGTAAGAAAATGAGACATTGTGATACTTTTTCAGCTGCTAATTTGGTATCAGTAGGAGACTATACTGAAGCAAACTTTCTGTCAGACACCATTAAGATACTCCACGGAAAATCACCGAACTTTTGGATAGGGCTAAAGAAAAATGACAGAGGTAATATCTTCATTATTTAATTATACATTATCATATCATACAAAATTATGTTCTATTAAAAAGAAAGCAACTTTGTATACTTGAAAGTACACATATATAAAAAATATACAAAGTTTATTTCAAAGCATGCTTATATATGCTGAGAAATGTAACTGAAACATTCAACTACCTATTTGTGTTATAAATTTTTGTTTTCCCCAACACAACTTATTCTATCTGTCTAAACTCCTGTATTTTATACATATATATTTATATGCTCATTTTAAATATTAGGACAATGGGTATGGACAGACAAATCTGCAATGGATTTTGTCAACTGGCAAATGGGAGAACCTTCAAACAAAAGGCATAAAGAGTGTGGAGAAGTATATGCTTCGTCTGGCTACTGGAACACCAATGTCTGTTCTTTCAAAAAAGGATATATCTGTAAAAAACCAAAAAGTAAGTAATATTTCTAATGCATTAAGGTTAATAATGCCTGATAATGTATTTTTGTTGTATAACATGAAAATGTAAAACATTCTAAGTTTGTGTGTGTGCAAAACCAATAGACCCTAATAGCAGGATATGGCTGCCTAAATACTGAGGAGCCCCACATGGCTTCTGACTGCCTCCTCAGAAGGCTGTATCTCCCATAAGTCCTGTAAAATTACCATCAGCCCCATGCAGCCATCATGAATACTTCAGACCCCTATGTTTAGGTAAAAGAATAGTTAAAGACCACTCATTTTTAATAAAAAGCCAGTTTTCAGTGGAATTTTCCCTCAAATATCATACAATCTAAGCTCTAAAGCAAAGTTTTGTTTAATTTCAGCTGAATATATTCTTAAAAAACCCCAACTTGTTCTGATGAGTGCAATGAAAACTCTGTCTTGTAGAAATGCTGGAATTGGTGATTCCTTTCATTACTGTCCTCTGAGGTGATGGATTAGAGGAATATGATAACATACATTCTTGTGGCACTCTTTTATCTACAGTATGATAGAATGACATTTAATAAAATGCTGGTACTATTCTGATAGCAAAATTATCATCTGCAAGAAAATGCATGAGTCAACTACCAACTGAGATTAAATGAAAGTGGTCCAGAACATGAACATTTTGTTTGGTTAAATTTCATATCTCTGTTCACCTTTCCCTTACCTGCTAAGTTTAGGAAGTGCAATTACCATAGGAACCACATCCACACGGAATGGCTGTCTCTGACAGAAGGGGCTAAACTCACAGAAGATCCTTTTCAGCTCAAGTAAAATGCTCATGATACATCTCTAACACTCAAGACCTCCATTCAGGAAATGTTTACTGTTTCAGAAAACACCTTAAAATGATTAAGGATCTTGTGGTCAGTTTCTCGAAACAAACATATTTGAAAACACTTTTAGAAACAACAGAAATCTGACTCTAATTTCATGTCTTGCTGGGTATCTCAACTGAGGTCAGATGCTTTTGGAATGAAAGAGCCAGTCATCCTACTAGAGGTTTACACATGCTTAGGTCCATCTCTCTGGGAGAGCAATTGTCACCAGCAAGTGGATTTAGAGGGAATTGTCAGGAGCATCTGGCCTTAGGAAGTTTAAAATGCCTCAGGGATTTTTTTTAAGCATTCAGAATAAACATTTTGTTTTCCTTCCAAAAGCTCCTGAAAACACAGAGATGTCAACCGAAAATACAGGTAAGCATACTTCCTTTTAAGCAGAATTATAAGCATGTGCTCAAATACAAGAATATAATTACATAGTTTCTAGGTATTAATTTTGAGAGTATTTAAAAATAAGAAGTCCATAAACTTCATCTGTATCTAGACATAGGAAATAGAGGTTATTCTGAAGTAAATTGGTTTTTGATCAGATCCAATTATATTTTGTTTGGTTTTGTTAGTTAAAAAAACCCCCAAACAACCCCTGTTGAACTGAATATCTACATCCATATTGCACTTGTCTGATTTCTGGTTAAAGAAATCCCATTTATCACTAGATTCTGAAATCTCTTAAGATCAGAGGTGTTGATTCCATTTCATCCATTTACAGAAGGGAAAATGGAGAAAGTACTTTCCACCAGCATCATTTGGCTGTTCGTTCTTCTAGCCCTTACTATAGTTGGAGCTGGAAGTATAATTTATTTCTGCTTGAGGAGGAAAAGACAAAACCTGCTACATATCTCAACCAGAATGAGTGGACCAGAAGCAACGGTGGATATCCAAGAAAAAGATGCACATACCGACATGTAGTCTGACAAAATGCCCATATGTTCCAACTAACAAACACCAGCCTATGAATCGGTGAAATCTTATGCCACCTTTGCATTTTCCTACCCAGATAATAGTCTTCTCCCTTCACAAATATAAAGTCCATGGATTTATATAAATACACACTCATATATACTCCCTCCAAAATTCCCTCCAAAGTGTTACGGAGTTTCTTTTGTTTAGTTTGGGTAGTATACAGATATATTTTTCACATACATGAGCATGGCTGAAAAGCTGGCTCCAGAGGTGTTACAGGAAAACTCTGACAGATATTTACTATGTGAAATTATTTTATTTAACTCAATGTAGAAATTCTCCTTTATACACAGGGGAAATCATTACTCATATCTTTACATTATTTTTTCCTGCTGTATTACTTCAGTGTTATCTACACTATGATAGGAAACACTGCTCATTTCAGATTTTCAGCTTCACAGTTTATGATACTATCTTTTTATTCATGTAAAACCTGTTACAATACCTGCATCTGTGAATTAAATATTATTTCCTTACCAAAAAATAGATGGAAAGATGGAAAAAAATTGAAGAGACTCCTTTATTCCTACTTCTAGTCTGAATTTCAGGAATAATTATGCCATTTCCTACAGTCTTGCACTTTTCTATTATTCTATAAACATCAACATTTTCCTTCCAGGTTTAAATTAATAATAAAAATACAACAGTAGATGACCTTTCCATTGGGTTTTATTTCAGTACTGAAGCTTTCAGTATGCAGAAATGCCCCTTTTTAAATCCAAGCATGTATAATAAATGGCTATCTTATACTGCATTATATAACTCTCTGGTTTAGAGAAATCAAATCACTAATGTACTTTTCAAAAATAAATTCTTCCATTTTTTGTTGTAATTTCATTTGATAATGTACTGCCTAGACCCCCTTTCAGCTTTTCTTCAATTGTACACAGTAGCAGCATTTGCCTCAGGGGGCAGTTTTTCATTCTGTGTATTTTAAGACACGCATCATCCCTCCTGAGTTATGAAAACACCTTTCTCCAAGCCATGGGAGGACACCTGGCACTAACAGGCCTCAGTGAAGAAGCATATGGAGAATCAGAGCTAAAGCAGAGGAGCTTGTACCAAATATCTGTAATGGGAAACAGATTCTTTGGCCCTTCTGTGAGAACTGTAGTCAGAATTTCTTACTTTCTCCCCATGCTTAAGGTCCCTGACTGACAAAAAGATGATACCATGCTAAAGATCTCTTTAAAAGAGAAGAGAATATCTGGAATAAGTGGAATAGGTTTCTGCACCAGGACATCTGTGCCTATGCCTGAGCCAGTTGAGATCACACTTGTATTACCTCTAGTATTTACCTTTTTTCTGGATATACAGTAAACAATAAAGGTTCCTAAGTAAAAATGTTGTTGATAGCTACGTAGAATGGCAGTACCTCCTTCCTTTAGGAATACTTACTTCAATTGTTTCATCAAGGGCTATCTTAAAACATGTGGCAGCCCTGCTAACATGTTTCCTCCTGAGCTTTCAATTTTTAACCCTATACTCCTTTGCTGGATGGACACACATTATTCTACACCTTTGGGTAAGTTTGTAAAGAAGTTTCACCAATCACAGATATAGAAAGACGTCTAAAGATTGTATGGCTTCTCCCTTTCTGGTATGTCTGTATGACATTACTTAACCAAGAGACCTGGTTAAAAAAAACCAAAACCAACACCTCCCACCCCACCCAAGTTATTTAAAATAGAGTTAAAAATTAAGTAAAGCAAAAATAAATTTTACAATTAATGTCCTTTGAACACTTTGTAAAGCCCAGAGATAAAAGCCCTTAGATAAAAAGAAATTCCTTATATTCCTATAATAAGTCCTGTAATACCAACTCCTGCGATAAACAGTCACTGCTATGTTCGGGAGGAAATAGGAAATAGCTGAGAGAACTTTGCACAAAACTTTGCAAAAGAAAAAAACACCACCTGCTTCCCATGAGAAGACTAGAGAGAAAATTATTTCCTGGTATGTGCTACAGGAATCTGGGAATACATAGTTACACTTGCCTTTTGGATGAGTAAATAGTGAAAGTGCTTTTCCTGTTCCATACTTACAAACAGTAGGGACTACTGGATTCTACCATATACATGCCCAGCTTAGTAAATCTGATAAATTAAAATTACCTTTCCCAAAAGAAAAAAGGAAACATAAAATAGGCTAATTTTTTTAAAGTTATTTGTAAGTTAACTGTAAAAATTGGGAGCTCATAACAGAGGTATCCTGGTGACCAAATTCAGCACAGGCTAGGACCTCCAGAGGAGGAGCCTGGCTGGTAACACCACCATGCAGGAAGCGCACGCCAGCTATCTGTGTTATCATATGAAAATCTTTTGATGTACATACATTTTTATATACAGCTATTTTGTAGTTAAATCATGACTGAGCACGAAATGGACAGAAGGTATGCTGCTGATCCTCCTGCAAGATGCTGGGACACCGCAAAGGCTGATCCAACGTGCCTCTTACAGAAACAGGAAAGGCAGAGCGCACTGTGGTGAGAACAGCAGTGAAAATGGGTGCAGGCGGAGCGAGCCAGTGCAGCAGTGCTCGTTCCTGAGAAAGGGCCGAGACGAGGGCCACAGCCCTGACCAGACCTGCTGGCGTCAGGCAGGCACCATCATCGTTACCCACTGCTTGCAGCGCAGGACAGCATTGCCATAGCAAGGACGGGTTATTCAATCTGCTGAGTCTCAAACAACTGAACAGCCACTGGGGCAGAGACCAGTGCATCTGAACACTCTGACTCCTCTGTATTTGTCTTTTGGAGTTGATATTGGATACGACTAAGACATTGGCCACACACCTCATGCATTGCTCAAAGAAGAGGGCTGGGTTGCACTTGGTTAAACTGCATAGGGCAGAGGAGATCCTTACCCCTCTAAATGCTTAATCCCCAATCCCAGTGTTTTTGCACAAATCTGTTGTGTGCATGTTTCTCTTTTCTCTTCAAAAAGTCCTGTATACTTAAAACCACTGTCAGTTCAGTGCTTCGGATAAGAAAAACACTGCTAATTATGAATGCATCCATTTAAATTAGCTTCTGAATGGAGAAGACACCCAGCACTGTTGTCAAATGTGTTTATACTGATGTGTGCACATGGATTTGTGTAGGATTTTTCTTCTCATTTTCATAGATAAATGCTGCCTGATTTTCCTCACCAGTTTCTGAAGGACACACCACCTCCTCTGTAACTAGACTGTGACAGGAAAATGTAATTCAGTAGTGGAAATACAGAATCCTTAGTCTTCTTGCAGACAAAGGAAAAGTTTTATTTTTCAACTGTGGCACAGAAGAGTTGGTATGTGTGATGGGTTGACCCTGGCTGGACACCAGGTGCCCACCAAAGCCGTTCTATCACTCCCCCATCCTCAGCTGGACAGGGTAGAGAAAAATATAACAAAAACTTGCGGGTCAAGATAAGGACAGGAGAGATCATTCACTAATTACCGTCATGGGCAAAACAGATTCAGCTTAGGGAAAATTAGCTCAATTTATTACAGATCAACCAGAGTAAGGTAATGAGAAATAAAACGAAATCTCAGAACACCTTCCCACCACCCCTCCCTTCTTCCCGGGCACAACTTCACTCCTGGATTTCTCCACCAAGCCCCCCCAGCAGCAAAGGGGGACAGGGATGGGGTTTACGGTCATCACACGTTATTTTCTGCTGCTTCACCTCCTCAGGGTGAAGGCTCATCACACTCTTCCCCTGCTCCAGCGTGGGGTCCCACCCACGGGAGACAGTCCTCCACAAACTTCTCCAACGTGGGCCATTCCCACGGGCTGCAGTTCTTCATGAACTGCTCCAGCGTGGGTCCCTTCCACGGTGTGCAGTCCTTCAGGAGCACACTGCCCCAGTACGGGTCCCCCATGGGGTCACAAGTCCTGCCAGAAAACCTGCTCCGTGGGCTCCTATCTCCACAGATCCGCAGGTCCTGCCAGGAACCTGCTCCAGTGCGGGGTTCCCACGGGGTCACAGCCTCCTTCGGGAACCCACCTGCTCCGGCGTGGGGTCTTCCACGGGCTGCAGGTGGAGATCTGCTCCACCGTGGACCTCCCTGGGCTGCAGGGGGACAGCCTGCCTCACCAGGGTCTTCACCACGGGCTGCAGGGGAATCTTCGCTCCGGCGCCTGGAGCATCTCCTTCCCCTCCTTCTTCACTGACCTTGGTGTCCGCAGGCTTGTTTCTCTTACATGTTCTCACTCCTCTCTCTGGCGGCTGTTTCTCACTCTCCCAACTTTTTTTCCTTCTTAAAAATGTTATCACAGAGGCGTTACCACTATCACTGATTGGCTCGGCCTTGGCCGGCGGCGGGTCCGTCTTAGAGCCGGCTGGTATGGGCTCGCTCTCTCTCGAACACAGGGGAAGCTGCCAGCAACTTCTTACAGAAGCCACCCCTGTAACCCCCCCACTACCAAAACCTTGCCACATAAAACCAATACAGTATGATACTGTGTTCGAGATACCAGAGTTAAAACACAGGGATGTATGGAATTACAACTAATTTGTTTTCTCAAAATTACAAAGTCAGCTCTCCAGGAATTAATCTCTTCTGTTTTCTATGCTAGTCTGCTTTTGCATCTATTAGAACATTTTGTATCTGATGCTACTGCTGCACAATGGACTAAACTGTTGACAGAATGGAAAATTTTAGTATAGACAACAGGACTGGCACTGCTGGCGGTAGTTGGTTTTATCTGTAAACTTTCCTGGTTGCATTTATGTTGCAAGAGAAAGACCGGCAGTAGCATCACAGTGATCATGAGCTGTCGGAGACAGTAAATACAGTACCCAGGATGATAAAACTTAGTCCTCTCTCTCAACCCTTCTGGTATCTGTCAAACAACGGATCCTAAAAGGAGTCATGAAACAACTCATCTTCTTGTTACTGTCCATCAATTATGTATGCATATATTTTCCCTTATATTCTGCTACCTCTTTAGTATAGCCTTTAGAAGGTATCACTGGGCCTACTTTTCTCTTTGCTGACCTTTATAAACTGCTGTATGGACTGAATCCAGGTGTTCAATTGCTTATTACAATAAACTTCTAATCTTCACTTTTCTACAAATAACCCTACTGTGTCTTAGGAAGAAGAAGACAAGTTTTGTGGAAATGGTTTCAGGCTAGTTTCAATAGTCACAGGAAGAAAAATTCTGGACATGTTTTCATATGGTATTTTCCTAATTTTTCATCATAATCATTTGCAATGACAGCATAATCTCTTTCATACATAGGCTCAGCTATCTAAGATACCTGAAGCAGGTGGAATTCATCTCATATAATGTAATTATCTAAAACGTAGACATGCCTAGCTAAACTACTCACCCAACATCCTCACTGTGGTCAGCACAGAGAAATGGATACATTAGGGTGCAATTAACTTGATCTAGTCTAGAGTCTGATGAG
Organism: Buteo buteo; assembly: GCF_964188355.1. NCBI lineage: Eukaryota > Metazoa > Chordata > Aves > Accipitriformes > Accipitridae > Buteo > Buteo buteo. The sequence continues at coordinate 22,807,804 of NC_134172.1, read as the reverse complement.
AATCCCTAGACTCTCATTGACACAGAGAAAGCCTAAACCAATTATCTCCCAGTAACAGTTCTGCAGAATCCAATTCTTAATTGATATCTTATGCAATCTGGCACAGCATACACTAATCGATTTTTGTTGATTACATTTATCGCCAATAGCTCCAGGCTATTTCAGAAAACAGCTACCAAACACAGTCCCAACAGATCCCTCCCCTCCCCCCCCGGCTTGAAAACCATTACTTTTGGAAACAAAACTTCTGTTACATTCAAAAATTTCTGTTGATTTTATTTTTCATACTAATTCAGAATGGTATCTGAGCGGGTAGCATTTCTTAAGAAAATGTTGAGAACATTGACAGAAGTTCCTATGAAAGCACCAATCATTGACCCAAACTACAACAGAACTACATCTAAAATAAACTCTGAAGGCAACCATCTGCCTTTGTACTCTCACCAACACTTCCCAGCCCAGTGCCAGGATGGCTGAGAAATCAGTGAAGTGTGTCTGCTTACAGTCCTGATACAATCTCTGTATTTAAACTACGCCCAATTCTGTTTCCCTGAACAGCAGCTGATGTGTATAGTATACCAGTGAACCCTTGAGAAAGTTATATTGTGCCGACCATCAGAAATGAGGGCTCTGCCGCTTCTATCTCCATCACTGATACACACAGCTGAGGAAGAAAAACTGAGCGTAAAAGTCCTGTTCAGTCTCATACCAAGTGCTGCTGCTTTAAGTTCCCTCTCCTCTTCTGTGTAGACTGCCAAAACCACTGCACCCACTCTGGCTACATTCTGTTTATATTTCTCCCACCCATTTCCTATTACCTTCATGGTCTTAATGCTAACCTAGAATAGAAGACTGGTATTTTTGGTCATCAGGCTGATAATCTCTGTTTACTAAGAATTTTTCAATTTTTAGTTCAGCTAAATCTGGACAGAATTTATTTTTAATTTCTGTAAGCCCCATTTCTGTTTACAGTGTCATAGCTTTATTCATAGATAAATCTCAAATACCACTTAATCATCATTACACAGTAAGATCTTGTATATCTCAGCCACTCCACCCAACACTGTCCTCATACAATGTATGAAACATTCCTGAATTATGTGGCATTATTTTCCTAATTGTTTCAAATAATGCCATGTTGCACTGCTAAAAGGTGATTAGAAATGACTCATTGCTTGAACTGGATTAATAAAACCTTTTTCAAATGAACTTATTTTGCATCTTATTACATTCTCCTACTTTTTACCCTGTTACTGGCAGTGGTGAGAACCACCATTATGTAGGTTATTGCCTCTCTCTTTAAGAATAGAATAGTCTAGACTATTTCAGCTTGAAGGGACCTACAATGATCATCTAGTCCAACTGACTGACCAATTCAGAGCTGACCGAGTTAAAGTATGTTGTTAAGGGCATTGTCCAAATGCCTCTTAAACACTGGCAGGCTTGGGGCATCAACCACCTCTCTAAGAAAGCCTGTTCCAGTGTTTGACCTCCCTCTTGGTAAAGAAATGCTTCCTAATGTCCAGTCTAAACCTCCCTGGCATGGCTTTGAACCATTCTCTTAAGAAGCACTCTCTCTTCTCCTCCTTTTCTTCCTCTGTTGTGATTTTAGTATTAAGTTCCAAATTTAAATGTTAGAAGGAGATCAAAGTATTACATCACAGTTTTTCAGTGAATGCCGTATAATGAGATTATGTCAATGAGAGTGGACTTACTACAGTTACCTAACTGGTTATATATTTGTAGGATTCTCTAGAGAAAATTCTATTTCCCAAGACTATTATCTATCACATACAGGTTTGGAAGAGACATACAGAAAGATACTTAAATCTAAGTTCTTGATGTAATAATCTCAGCACTTTTATAAAATACTTAAGAATCTTTTGCAAAGTTTTATGGTTGAGAAAGATTATTAGATTATTAGCGCTCAAGCACAATGAAACAAGATTTTTTTTCCTAACTGAACACTAGTTTTCTCCAGTGGGTTTCAGCAGTTCTCTGCTGTTCCTAATTCCTTGTTCATAAGTCTGCTATATATCCAGAGGAAATTGTTCAACTTCCTGATTCGATCCCTTCTTTCATATAAACAGACCTTGCATGGTTTACATTGTTCTGAACTTTGGCCAAGTCAGAAGCTGCAAAATGGAGAAATGTTTTTCCTACAAGATCACACAGACATCGAGATGACATGTCTGCTGGGACATCCCAGTACTCCATGAGCCAGGGACTGAGAACAGGGCTTCATCAAAGACCAGCCGCTGCTGACAAGTAAGCTTCTATTTCTACCTCCTGGATCCGCAAAGCAACTGATGGCCTCGGGGAAGGGTCCTCCCCATCCTGGGCTACTTTCTAGATGTCCCCCATGACTCTGGCCAGCGGGCTGAGGAATGACCATCAGAGAGCGCATCTTCTGCACAGTAAAAGAGCCCAGATTCATTGTGTGCCTTGAAGACTGGCACAGGCTGCCCAGAGAGGTCGTGGAGTCTCCAGGCCTGGAGATACTCACAGTCCTGCTCAGCACCAGGGACTGGGCTAAGAGATTTCCCTTTCCAACCTCAAGCCCGCGGCGATGCTGTGACTCGGCCATCCTCCCTACTGCACGGGCAGCCGTGTTGGTGTCTGATATGGCTACCCAATCCTCACAAAGCGACGGTGCCCCAAAGTGAAGGGAGACTTCCTAAATCCCTCTTCTGCCCTGCACTGCCCTCCACCACGCACAGCCGCCGGCTGCCCTACACCTTGGTAATGTGCAGCCCTGGGCTCGAAGAAGCCCAGCCTTCCCCAACGCCGGGGAGCACGGCGCCCTGCATGCCGGCCTGGGGGCTGCACGGCCCGCACCCGTCCCGCCCGTCCCTCACACTCGCACCGCCGGCAAGGCCCCGCGCCCCCTCCCCGCCGCCCGAGGCGCACTGGCAGGCAGCGGGGAAGCCCTCCCTGCCGCCTCCGCCGGGCGCTGCCGGAGCCAGTCGGGCTCACTGAGGCTGGGGGTCTCTCTTCTTTCACGGGTCGGGGACGGGGGGCAGGCGAGGGCGATGAGAACAGGGCAGCGGTGAGACCGATCGAGCGGAGCGGCCGCCGGGCAGCCGGGCTCGCTGCGCGGGGCGCCGGCGGCTTCGTGCCCGAGATGGCGGCCGAGGCGCGGAGCGCCATTTTCCGCCGAAGCCGGCGGCCGCCATCTAGCGAGCGAGCGGCAGGCTGCGGCCGGGCAGCCAGGCCAGGGCCGGTTCTTCTGCTTCGGTTTTGCTTTGTTTTGAACGGAGCAGACGCTGGCAGAAGTCAAAGATGACATCTGTGGCATGACAGCAGACTTTCTTCTGTGCAGGGCAAGGAGGCACCATGTGAATTACCTCAGCTGGAGCAGTCCAGGACGTGCCTGCAGAGGAAGGCAGGTCGCGCTCTCCTGTGAGGGACTGCCAACCCGGCGGGCGCAGGGTTTGCTCGAAACAAAATGGGTAAGACCCTGAGAGGCAGAAGCTGGAGGCCAACAAATGAGCTACAGTGGAGATGAGCGGGAAGTGATTCAGATTTCGTAATTACTTTTTTAGATGATGAATGAGATAATGTCCTAGTCTTTTCTCTCCAGCTAGAATTGTCTCTTTTTCTAGTCTAATGTGGTGTGCACAATTTTTTTCTTATAGTTCTTATGTTTGACTTTTAAGTGAAGTGGAAGTAGTAAAATGCTGATAATTTTCTTCTGTTTCTCTTTTGTTTCTTTTTTTTTCTTTTTTTTTTCCCTTCTTGAAAGTCTTGTGGGACTATCACTTTAACGTTCCAGGTAGGCATTTGTCATCATATACGATATTAGGGTCAGTTTGTACAATATTAGCGACAGAGGACAAACAGAGGACATGGGTGATTCACTGTTGGTTCTGGTAATCAGTTAATTATGTGACAAATCAAAAACCGTGTGTCTCAGCATCTCCCTCACTAATAAAGGGATAATAATGTGTGTTTATCTCACAAAAGCATCTCAAGATCAGTTAATTGCCTTAAAATCTTAAAACTGAAAAGTCTACAAAAATGCAAAGAACATTAGCTTATTATCATTAGTGACACAGAACCGACAGGAATTCTCCTGGCTCAATTTCAGAAACTTGTTTACACACCAGACTTGCCCCCTTGGGGATATAAATACAGCCACTTTTATTTCCAACCTTTTTGTCTTACCGTCAGGATGAAGATATCTCACTACATGACTAGTCTTTCTGTAAATGTCCATTTACTGTCTTTCAGTAAATGTCCATTTTGTTGTTTTTATGTTTTTCCAGACTTTAATGAGGTACATTTATTTCTTTACAGATTTTTCAAGAGTGAAATGGAATTGCACTTAGAAGCAATATGACTTTGACACATCAGAAAGCATCAGTGTAATTGCTAACAGTACTTCTTTTTTGTTGTTCTTTTAACTGTTCACTAAGATGCTATTGGCTACAACAGGTGGAGAGACTTCAAATAAAGAAAGCAGCAATAAGGGAAGACTTCAGTTACCTGAACATAGAGTTGTGTTTATCATATGGGCTATCATGCAGACAGCACATGTACACGTACACATACATCACTGCTTTTTGGTGCAAAACCTCACAACAGAAGGTTAATCCATCCCAAGAACACAGGGCCTTGGTTGTGATATGCTGGGTGAAGGTCACAGTAATACTGATCACATTCTCCTCAAATCTGACATACTTTAAGAAAAAAAATGGAAAAAATATCCTAGAAGTTGTTCTAAAAGAACTCAGAATTGCTGTTTGCTCTAGTACATAACCTGTTCTTGAAAACAGCTCCAGTGCAAAAGGAATAGCAAGTCACAAATACCACATCAGTCTGTAAAACAATCTGTGTTTCCTGAGCACTATAAGACAGGTAATCTAATTTTCTCCGAGGTAGATGGGTAAAATCAGTTATAAGGAAAGAATTATGAAATACCTATGATAGTTTATAGAAAAGTAAATGTGAGCTTTCTATGGGAAAAATCAGGCCTAACAACTCTACTAGAAGGACCCAATAAACATGGAGAATATAGATCATGTGCTATTCAAAAACTCCTGAGTCACCTGGAAGAAAGAGCTAATGACGGTGTTTACTGATTACTCATAATTATTCATGGTTGTCAAAATAAAAGCTTGACTATGGACACCTGCAGAAGATTTGTCCACTGCTGAGTTATGAGATAATAAAATGGAAACTAAATTTAGTGTTATGAAAGTCAAAGTAATGTAATTGGGAAAATTAACAAAAAACCCTGCATGTGCAGTGACAGACAGTTAACAAAATGATCAACGTTATGGGGTTACTGGACGCAACAAGGTTAAATGCACAAGGAGCTTTCAGTTATAAGACAAGGTAATTAAGGGTGAATATTATGGACACCTGTAAAATTGCAAGCTTTTTCATTGCCATAGGATGGCATATTGTCAACAATGGATTTGCCATGTTTCTGGAGGACAGGTCCACAGGGGCTGTTGAATACAGTGAGACGGGGAGCCAAATGTCAACAGCCATCCAAATGTGACCTCTGGCTCAGGAGGTTCCCGAACCTTTAATTCAATGAAAACAGGATGATGTAGCAAGGAAGAATTATTCAGTATATGCTTATTTGTACACTCCTCTAAGTGTCCATTATTAGACTCTGTAAGAGAGAAGACAATTTATTAGATGGACTTCTGGTCAGAACCACTGTAGTACTACTTGTTCTATTAATTCTTATTGTTATTAGTAGCAAAGTTGAAGAGAAGTGAGCTTCACTCAGCTAAAGAATAAGCTTCAAGTTCTTGAGTGTCTTGAGTATGGCTCTATGACATATCTTTTAAATAAACATGTTGGATGCCTGAAATATTTCTAAAAGGTACATGACTCTCAGCTGTTGCATATGTACGCTGTTGTTTTGGAAAACAGTGACATTCGAGCAACAGACTTGTCTTCACTGCTTTCACAAAAGCAGGTGTAGTGTCCTTTCAGAGACATGAAGAGATTAAATACCTTGTACTGAGTATCTCAGAGTGGTATAAAATGTACTTCTGTCTCTTGCATGTGTCTACTGGTGTGATTCCTACAAAGTGTTTCTTTTACTAAAATACTCAGCTAACTTTCCTTTGTCTGCCACTCAGGAACTCTGACAGTTTATAGCAATGTTTAATTTTGTCTTGGGAAAGAAAATGTAGCTTTTCATAAGACATTGCCATGTGTATTCTGCTGAAGAAAATGTGCACTCAAGTTCCATGCTTACTTACCTAATGGTTTTCCAGCATTTGAAGCACAAACTTGAAATACGATATGTTTATTTGTATGGAATCATTCATGGAGACAGATTTTACAGACTAACCAGAAGGCCCTTTCTACAACTCTAGAGGCACAAACATACTGTCAGGAGTGCCTTCTAGCTCTATTTACTAAAAGACTATCTTAAGGACTTCCGTACTAGTGCTTTAATAGAAGCTCGGGACATGAGTAGAAATCCCTATGTTTGGTGTTCTGAAAAATGTTGAGTGTTTGACTTTATTATAATTTAAGATACTGCTTTTCCATTGATTCAGGTGCTTAGCAAGTATGTAGGGCTATGCCATATTGCTTGTATTCAAATAAATATTTATATAGCACAAGTGATTCATAGATTACAAGGCCAGAAAACAGCATGGTAATTAACTGCTTTAATCAGAGACCAGAGATTGTAAGACTTATCTGAATCAATTCTTGTCAAGCTACTTTTCTATCATATCTCTTGGTTATCTTATAAGGAGATTACACATTTCCCCATTACCATCAACAACAGAAACTAACATAAAACAGTCTCTCAGTTTTGTTTTTGTAGCATCAGCTTTTCTTCAGAAATATGCTTTCTTATTTCCTAAAAGATTTCTTTTCTGGGCCTTTTATTGCTTTTCACTTACCTTAAAAACATTCTTTAAACTTTGCCTTTGGGACTAAGTAACGAACCTTCAACACTGTCTTTACCTTTGCACCATGCTGGAAATACAGAACAGGCTAATTTGTCCTTCAAATCTAAGGATACTTAGAATGCTGATTGCTTAACCTATAAAGACCTAGGATAGGGCAACTAATAATGCTTTTCAGCATAGCAGCCTTCTAACCACCATCCATTCAACCACCTTATCACTTATCCAGACATGTGTGTCTTCTGATGAGGTGATGCGCTGATTTTTTTTTTCCAGTTTTTTGCTGTTCCATCATCCCTGTCATTTCTCAGGCTTTGCAGGAGGAAGCCAGCTGTCCTACTAAATTAACAGTCTTTTCAGAAGGAAATCAACCTCAGCTTTCTTTTAACCAATAAACTTACAGCCTCCTGAAATAAACAATGTACTCTATATCTAGCTATGTGACCACAAATATAGATAATCTAAAAGCTGTCTGTATCATCAGAAACATCAATTGCTGTGTCAGCACTTCTGTTTTTTTCCCCATAACTGCAGTTACAGGGAAGTGAGCAGCTGAAGAAATAATTTCCTACTCTTACTGAATAATGTGAATTGGAAAGTATAACATTGCATCTAAAAGTTCTAGTGGAATTGGAACAAACCCATTATTTCACAGTATTATTTCTTCTCATTCCTCCCAAAAATGTTTGTGGGTTTTATCCTCTAAAGCATGTATTAGGAAGCACATTTCGTAGTTACTAACATGACTATACAGTTATTTCACTGGGTACATAATGGACTGTGAGAAAGGCTTTCCAAGCAATTTGGGTCCATCTTGCCTGTGACCACCATTGAAAAAGGTTCCTGGAGTTCAATATGATTTTAACTATCCTAAGAAGGCCTTGGTTTGAAAAATGCTAGTCTCAAAAATGCTTATCTACTCAACCTTTATCTATATGATCACACCTTTACATTAGAAAATTCTCAGATATTGAATTGTAACAATATAGGAATGAAGAACAGCTGACTGGAGATGATTCCAAGCCAAACTGAATGCTGTGGAATCCATCTAAAAAGGGTTCAAAGCCATACTACAGCTTCTAGGGAAGTGCATGTGCATACATGCACATGTACTGTAAATCAACTCAAACAGCTGAGAAGCCTTTTTGCAAGTGAAGCTTTGCCTCTCAAACCAATACTTTATACCTGCTGTGTGCTGTAGTAAGGAAAACAAAAGAATGGAATACATGGATTTATATAGTTTATACATCTTCGTCCAGCTGACGCTTGTACTGATCTCTTGAAAATGTTTAGAAGATGTAAGCCTGTCAAGATTGTTGACATCTCAGTAGTGACAGGCAAGTAAAACCACTGTATAATTCAACTTCTCTGAAAAGGCTCCTGCATGCTTCAACATGTGTATGCTGTAGGAGAAAATGAAAGGAAAATGAATATACAAAGGCTGATGAAAGTAGATGAAATAATTACATTGCAAAGTTACTGGGCATTGCTGAGTCATACGGAAATGATTGTTTTTCTTGAAAAACTAAGGCTGTTTAAACAAATTCTGCTTAGACAAATGCTGCTTAAGGTGCTATCTCTTCATTTGACTGGAACATGTTTACTGAACAGGTTTGAATAAATAATAACAAAACTGACTTTGTCACGGACAAAACATTTAAGACAAATATAGGATTTTTGAGGCAAATCATCTATTAGAGGTAGACTATATTTTCGTCTCATTTATCTCATTAGTGCTTTACGTGTTACTTTTTACTTTAGATACCAGATATTTATTATTCAATTCAAATAATTTGAAATGAGTGGGAAACATGACAATTCTTATTAAATCAAAGACTGTTTTGTTATAATAATTGGAACTTTTAAATTAATATAGTAGTTTACACTCCTGGTTTCATGTTACTTTTTTCCCAACTACAAAGAAGGATCATATCATATGGGTTTCATGTTGAGTAATCAAAAGATTATATAAAGAAATAACTATCTTATTTTCAATTGCAAACCAGAAAGTCTAGCACACTTGCTTTCAGGGAGAATTTGCAATCTTAAGCTATAGCTAAATTCCTTTTTTAGAATCAGAATCAAGCTGATTCTGTGCATCTGTACATCTGTGGCAAACTGTGCATCATTTCATGATATTCTCAATTTTCTAAAGAGTATTTCTTCTCTTCTGTGTTGAACACTTGGAAATTGAAAAATCTGCTATAAAAGGAAAATAGGAGATAGGAAGTTTACACAGGGAAAGTTATTTCAAATTCAAAAAAGTAGAGAAGAAGGATTTCCAGTGTTGCTTGTATCCTAAGAATGTAGGAGCTCCTGATCTCAGTCCAGGTCTCCCAATACTGTGTAATAGGTCTTCAATCAAGACAATCGCCCAAGAGTGTCCATTCTAACAGTAACAGGTAAAAATCTGTAGAGAGAAGAAACTGATTTCAAAAGATATTTTTTTCCCCTTTCAAAGGTCTTCTAATCCTTCTATTTCAGAGAAACAATAATTCCACCAGAAATTTCATCTCTTGTTGAATCTTATCCAAGATTTAGGGTCTTTTTTTCTGAAATGATCAGGACCTAAAGAATTCTCAGCTGGGCATTATCCCAAAAGATTGCATGTGTTGAGGCAGGCAGAACTAAAGTTACAGCTTGCTGAATAGCTAACAGATATAGAATCATAGAATCATTTAGGTTGGAAAAGACCTTCAAGATCATCGAGTCCAACCATCAACCATGCCCACTAAACCATGTCCTGAAGTACCCTGTCCACTCGCTTTTTGAATACCTCCAGGGATGGTGACTATGTTTGTCTGTATGAAAACTAAACACTGCCCCCCCCCCCATTTGTTTATTTATTTACAACCTGTTCCTGTATTTGTGTATATCCACTTTGAATCTATATACTGTGCCTTAAACAAAGGGCAAGTAGAGGGAAGCTACAAAAGACTGAGCAATCCCAAAGTCTAGGTGAAGCAGAAGATGGATGTTTTGCAGAGGAGGTGATGCAAGAACTGTTCAAAGAGGAGAGTTGTAGCAGCTGGGTATTGGGACAAATTAGAGCCCAAATTAAGTAAAAGGAGTATCCTGGGGGGTGGCCATCAAAAGAAATAAGAGTTGTATCTAAGGAAAAATAGGAATAGGAAAAGTAGTTAGGGGAAAGGCTTGAGGTCAGGACAGATGGAATCAGGGATTTGTTGTGTCAATGGGACTATGCACGTCACAGGGGCAGCACTGCAGGATTTCTCATTGTCACGTAGTTAAATTATCCAAAATGTTTCATATTGGCTGTATTGCACAACAGTTTGATCTGTGACAGTTTTTAGATACGAAGTAAGTAGATAAACTGAAGGAGAAGAAACTGGCAGTGGGACTTGTGGAGATAATTACAGTAGCTAGAAAAAGGATTTTGCAGGAAGATAGAGAAGGTTAAGAATAACAGGAGTGTTGGAGAGAGCTGTGGGACAACTTTCATAATTGCTGGTTTCCTGATGTGCTATTAACTGTATAGCTATGAAACCCAAGTCATGATGCAGTTTAAAAGGCAGTTGAGCCCAGTTGTTAAATTGCTGAAGAAAATAATATTCATACATGAATATACTAGTAACCTACAGGGCAAGGTTTTAGGATTCTGATTGGTGTGAATATATTTTTGTGAATATATCTCTTCTTATACTTTTAAGAGCTTTCTAGCCATTGTCAGGTTTTTGGGTTGGTTTTTTTTTGGCGGGCGGGGTGGGGGAGGTTTGTTTTGTTTTGGCTTTTTTGTGTCTGTAAATGCAAAAGAAAGAGTATCTTTGGACCAAACAAAAATCCCTGTAGTAATATCCTCTCTTGCTCTTTGGTTGCTATATTTTTCCTCCCTGGACACTAAAAAAGTCAAGGAACACTGACTACTTCCAGTCGTAATTAGTTTCAGGTTTTATCCTTGTTTGTATACAAAATTGAATCAATTATTACCTTAGTTCAGTCTATTGCATAGGTGCCCTCATATTAATTGAAATGTAGCTTGACTTTTAGTCAGTTTAAAATGAAAAATGCAAAGTTTCTATATATCACAAAAAATGATACTCTAACCTTTTTTTTTCAAGTTTAGCAAAACCAGTTTAAATATCACATTCAAAACTGAAATAATAAACACACATGTAAACAAGCCTGTAACCATGTACAGCTGCTGCCTGAGAAATATATTTGAAATTCACTGCTAAAAATGGAGGCTTGCCTAATGTAAACTGGGTTTATTTGTGCTCCTGTGTAGGCTCTGCTCACTCTAGTCAAGTGCTCTAGGCTGCACATCATGCAGTGACTGGCAGGACTGGAGCCTTATATAAATGTGATAGATGAGGTGTATTGATGAATTCAAGTCCAATAATTTGTGAGTATCTAGCTGATGTACTTTATCTGTCTTTCCTTGAGAAAATATCTCAGGGAATTGAGACATCTGTTGTGATGGATTTTGCATGACAAATGCCAGTCCCAACCAGTGAGTTATTTTCTATATTGAAATTGGTTTTAGAATGGCATAAATTGCACTTACACAAACACGTTTGTCAGTGAAATTCATCATGGTCTTACAAATTCAGCAAAGGTTTCAGTAATTCTATCTATTGGGCATGTCCCACAATGTATTATTAAACAAAACAAACATGGTTAAAAAGCTGTGGTAACCAATAAGTATAATATTTTATTTGGCAGATGAATAACTTATGGACAAAGAAATCTTTTCAAATTATGCAGCTTAAAGCACTCATTATTTAGTTGCACATTTTTATTTTTATTAGAAGTCTTTTTTATATTAAACATTAATCCAATGCTTTATATTCAACCATTAAGAAAGTAATCTAGAATTGTTGTCAACCTTAAGCAATCATTACGCAAAGTTATTGCAGCACTTGGTATCTTCAGTAATTTTACTGTTTTATCTTCGTTTTATGTTTGTAGTAGAGAAATAGTGGGCAATTGCAAGTGCCATCTTTTTAAGCGAAAAATATAAAACCAGTTCTCTCAACTGTAGTGAATCAGAGAAGGTACAATTAATGTAGAGCTCTGAATGATAAACATCTTTTATGGTCAGTTGCTTTCCCTGTTCAAAAGGACATGAATTTAAGTCTGAGCAGGGTCTTTAGTGTAGTGTTGTATTATAGCATAGGGAGAAGGAAGCAATGTGTGAAAAAGGGAAATTTGCCCAGTCTGCTAGATTTCTTTGACATTTTCTACTAGTCTGGATTTTTATGGCAATGTTGCAAATCACATAGCAGAAAAATGAACTGTGGAATTGCTACAACTTTGAGATCATGAATATTCATTGGCTCAATTAGCAAATTAAAAATGAAAGCTTGGTAGGTTTTAGTGGTAGTGTTGCAGCTGTCTTCCATATATGTACAATAGTATGTAATCAAACTCTAAATGAATTCTTTGTCTTAATAATATTTTTTTATTATGCTGTTGTCATCCTTAATGTTTTGTGTATGGTCCTCTATGAAACATGATTTAAGAGCTCCATTCTTATCGAATTAAGTGGATTATTTATTAAATTAACTACTTATGAAGGTGTTTTACTTATCAGTTTAAGATTCTTAGTCTTGGGTAATCTCCTGGATCAGTTCTCAATCTAAGTTATAGCTAAGGCTAGAAATTGAATTTCAAAAATGTTTACTTCATATGAACATTTAAAGAAAATGACATGGGACAAGTGTCCAGGTGCACCACTCTTCTCTCCAGTTTCCTGCCTGTGGATAAGGCCAGATTCCTCTTTGAGCTGCTGGGATTGTGTGCTATTACATAGCAGTCTAGGTTATAGCCACCATAAGAGGACCATCAGAATTAAAAGAACGAATGGCCATTTTCTTGATGAAAGGAACCTTAAAAATTACATCAGTGATGACCCCAGTGCATCCCTTTCAAACAACAGAGTATTTTATCTTGCAGATGATGGGGAATGTAGATACTGTAAAGGAAACAGTTGGCCAATGTCTTTATACAGGCAAACACTATGTTTTAGGCAGGCTAACAGAACAAAGTTTCGCTACGTTGATGTATACACTCAAATTTACCACCCTCAAGCAGCTAGGTGTTACCTAGTACTGCTAGCATTTCCTCTATTCTAGCGTGTAGAACTGTATTTACTGTCACACTTCTGCAAATCCCCATGGCAAGGCACGTCTGCTCTCGTGTGCGGTGCTACTTCAGCAGCCCACAGCCCACAGCACTCGCTGTGACTCTGAATGTCTTGGTGCCTGTCAGTTCAGCTATCCCATCTCTAGTAAACAGCAGCTGAATTTATGCTGACAAATAAGAAAATATAACTTGAGTCTACAAAGGAAGTTAGTATATTTAGCTAGTCTTCTCTCGCATTGGCTCACTCCAGAGCAGCTCTTTTCTGAACTATGTTAATAGTGGAAGTAATATATTGGATGTATTACCCTAGCAGCCCTGGCCAACAGAATCAGCCAGGATTGACAAGGTAGGATGTGTCTATATATATGTCCAGTATTTCCTAGTTTCGGCAGTTCCTGTTTAGGTACAAACTCAGAGATCCTGGAGAGTGTAAGACTAGTGGTATCTAATGCAGCTTTAATGTGTTCTTGAGGCAATCAGTAACAGCTCTAAACTCCATTGAACGGTGACTCACTTATTTGTGGAGCATTTCTCAACCCTTTGTCAGCATGATGGGCTGTGTCACTGTCTTACATAGGAACACTCTCACTACATTACTTCTGTATTATTAGTGGTGTGTTAGCAACAGCTGGAAGCAGTCACTACAAAAAATAAAGACAATATACTCATGTTTCCCATGAGTCACTACATATACTGTTTTAATTTGTTTTGCTTTTAGATTAATGGTGTTTCCAAGTGACTTGCGTGTTGAAAATGTGCTATATTGCTAAAAAAGCCAGAAGAAAACAAAAGCAGACTGTAGCCAGTGTTTATATGGAGCTAGCTGAAACCTGAAAGATGGCAACTTAAAAGGAAAATTACAGCTTGAAAGTAAGCAATTTAATTTAACCGTTCCAGTTTGGGGACATGATATTTTCGTAAGTGCGCCAAGGATTGCATTTAGTGGATTAGATACATATTAACAAGGAGCATTTGGAAAAATAGGAACATCAGGAAGGGGAGGAGGATTAAGTGGTTCAGAGAGAGAGAGGTCATTCAAACAAGCATCCGTTCCTTAGGAAAATGAGAGAGTCAAGTAAAACTTGTCAGTCATCAACTCTAAATGTTATCCTTTAGAACTTAATGTGCTCACACTCGGTCTAAGGTCATATTTAAATTTGTTAAAATTCATGAAGTTCTGTAGAAAATATCTGGATTATAAATAATTATTTTTACGAAAGCGTTCTGGTAATTTTCCTAAGGTATAGTCAACAGGAAGCAGTATCAACTCAGATTTTTCTGAGCTGAGTGCTGCATGAAATTAATAATGGCTCACAGAGAATGTTCCCCAAGACACCAAGAAAATGGTTAGAAACAAGATTTTCTTCAGGAACGCAGGATGCATTGTTCATCTGCAACTGTGATAAATACGAGCAACATTTATTTGTAGTTTGACTAAATTCCTTTAAAATGCTTAACTAGTCACCAGGTGAATCCATATTTAGAGCTTACTCTCATGTCAGCAGCAAGAGGCATCTCATTTTAACTTCTGACTGTGATGAACATGCTATGGGACAGGACGCTTGGAAATAAAGATATGGTTTTTTCCTGCCCTCAGCTTCACTAGTCATAAGCTTTAGTGTATGGCATGCTATATTTATCTACCACCCCCCCACCTCAGTGCACATTTTCCTTGTGTTGATTTTTAGAGCCAAGCACCTTACAAAACATGTGGGAGAAGGGCGGAAACTGTTGCAGATTACTGCCTTTATGCATCAATACCAAAGTTAAGATGACCTACAAAACAATATAATGATTCCAGGAGCAGCGTTATATTAATGTAGCTAACTAAATCAAATGCCTGCTACCGGTACTTGCTCAGAAATACATGAGGAAAAGAAAGGGTTCTGCTAGTTCTGCTTAAAAAAAACTACTTAGGTACATCCATTTTCAGCTATGCAAGAGTGTGGTGTACTACCCACATCTTGTATATTGTTTGAAGGGGAAAGGACATGGGGTTTGAATGGGTACAAAGGCAAGTAAAATTATTTAGGGATAGAGCAACTGTCTCATAAGAGACAAACTAGAAGGAAAATACTTAAATCTGGATTGGAGAAAGCTGATGAGAGGTATTGGTGATGGTTACAAAATCATGAAGGTTGTGGATAAAATCGATACAGAACTGTTATTGATCAAATTTTACAGTACACTAGTTGAAACTAATAGGGGATTGATCGAAAAGGGATGAAAGAAAATACTGTTTTATACAGTGGGTAGTGAATTTCTGAAATTTTTTAGCACAGGATCTTATGAAGGCAGACAATGCAAAGAAGGATTAGGTAAATTACGTGGAAAACAGGTTTTTAAGCATATACTAAAGGCAACAGTCGGCTGTACCCTCTAACAGCTAATTCTAATGACTACATGTTCTGGGGATGTTAGGGGAGCAGGCCACAGACAGTGTCAGGCTTGCATGCACTGTCTAAATAGCATTTTCTATTCTTGTGATAGAACACTAAGCTAGGTAAAACATTGCTTAGAGCCAGTGGAGCATTTCTTAGCCCTCATGGTCCTCTGCTCTGGGTGTCTTTTGGGTTATTACTTTCACTTCGCTTCTCATCCTTCTCTTCATAAGGTTTGCCTTGTGGTATTATGCTTATTCCAGTCAAAAAGTATTTACAAATACTGAGCTTTATTAAACAGAATAAAATTAACAAAAGCCATGGACTTTTGCAGGGTTTTCAACAAAACCATGAATCCTTCAGAAAATGCATGGGAGGAGAAAAACCCTGCCTCATATTTGTGAATGATGGCTAAATTACTGATGAGCCTAAGCTAAGGTTTGTGCTGGAAAATCAAAAAATGTTTAATTTTTTGGGTATTGTTAAGATTCTGTGGGAAGCATCACAGTTGTCTATGCCTTTCAGTAGCTAAATGCATAGGTAGTTTGATGTGTACCCATTTGAGGGTGGGCTTGCAAAGGTGTATTACCTCACCATAATGTAATTGGGCTACCCTGCAGTGCAAGTTACATCTTCCCAGATAATAGATTTATTATTGTTGGGAGTATGGCATGTAAGAATAGCACTTTCTCCTGCGATAGATGGACAGATGGATGGATGGGTGGACTAAACAAAAAGAGAGAAAGAGAGAAATATTGAAGACAAACTGTACTGAGACAAGGATATGAATTTGTAGACTGTTCATGCTGTATTTTCTTCAGTTCTTACTGCCTCCTCATTTATAATGTTCATTGAGACATGACATTTAACAAGACATTAACATTAATGCCATGGATATCACAGCATGTTTAACCGAGTCAAAATATTTCTTGAAGTAAGTAATTCTACTTTACAAAAAAAAATTGAGAATACATTTCTTCTATATATCATGTATCATCTTTGATAATCATTTATTTACTTTGATAATTTTAAGTCATACTGAAAAAATTCACATTCATCTGTTACCAAATATACATCATTGAAGGGTAAATGAATAAGGACAAGCAATCTGGCATATGCACTTGATTATCTATCTCTAAAACTAGTCATTCACCAGGCTAGTACGAAATACAAGCACTTGGAAACTGTTCCATACAGCAGAGGGCAGCAGTGGTAAAATGGCATATCAAGTAGATGATTACAGTATGTCTACTTTTATCATCTTTAATATAATGTAGCTTAAACAGTAAAAATAATAACTATTAAATAAACCCAGGGTTAAGTCTTTTATTTCAGTTTTCTTGGTGATGTTCATGTCAACATTTATTTTCATTAATAAGAGAAAATTATTCTCATATACAGTTTCCAAAGTCAGGACTAGAATTACTGTGGTTTTCACTTCATAGAAAGGTCACTGAACGTCCTACCCTATTAACTTTGTTTTTTCTTTGAACAAATGAAATAAAATCTGGTTCTGAATTAGCAAATGGACATATTTTTTCCTGAGCTCGTAAACTACTAGTTCCACAGATGTATTTTATTAGGGTTTGCTTCATTACATTCTAGTGGTCAATATCCTGTTATACTGCCTCTCAGTCAGTGAATTCTTTTTCATGAGTATAAAAATTATTGAAAAGCCTTTATAAATTGAACAAGTAGCAGATGTAATGAAGACTGATTGTGTCCAATGGCTTTGCATCTTTTCTTTGGATTCTTCATTTTGAATAAGATGGTTTATGGCATTCATAACATTTCTCTTACAGTTTCTTTCATGCCTGTAGCTGAGTCTTATGTCTGCAGCTTTCCTGCATGTAGATACTGTTGGAATGCTTCTTATAGCCCTTGTTTTGCACAGAACTTGTAGGAATTAAATATCTTTGTGATTTTTGCTCCTCTGTCAAATATATTTGAAAGTGGAAAAATTTTTAAAGAGTTACTGGGGTGAAAGGAATGGGGGAATCCATACAGAGACAGGGAAGGATTTAACTGGCAAAATGTAGTAGATAGTACAGATGTCTACAACAAAGATAATCTCTCCAGGCTCTCTTAACTGTCAAGGAAGTTACCATAAATATAATCACAGAGGCTAGAGCGCAGTTCCTCTCATCTAAAAGTTTGTTCTAGAATAGGCCAGACAAACTGCCTTTTAGAATGCCTTTCTCTCCAATGACTATACAGGGAGCCTAGAGTGACTCACCCAGATATAGACTTCCATATACATAAAATTTAGATAAAATCAATCCTGACTACAAACACAGATCTTGACTGCTTAAGCCTCACTTCCTCAGGAGATCAGACTGTAAAAAAGCAAACCAAATCCTCTTGAAATGAGGGAAAAAATGAAAATAAAATCAAGAGGAAAGGTAAATAATTGAGACTATACTCAATTATGTATAATAAAGGTATAATAAGGGTTTTTTTAAAAAAGCATAGATAAAAGAGAATTAGTGGGCTTCATGCACACATTAAAAAGCTTCTGTGGAACTGTGCATTAGCTTTTGTGGAAAACATTCAGATCAAAGACCGAAGAGTTGTAGGCAGGTTAAGGGTGTCAGTTTTACTGTAAAGCTTGTAGTTTTTTAAAGAATTGATTAATCAACATACAGCTACATATTTGCATTCTGAAAGTTTTAATTTAGTTTTATAGATATATTAAAGAAGAGATAATATAAAGGAACATGACAAAAGGGAGCAGAGTGTATTTTTCCGTCTCTCATGTGCATATACGTCCCTCTTTCAAAATGATGATAAAGATAGTCTTTGACAGGTGTATCTCAGATTTTTTTCTGCAGTAAGAGAGCAAACTGAGTTGATACATACCCAGTTAGCACAGTGTGCAGTCAATATGCCCTGTGTTGTTTATTGCCGTTAATTGACAAGATTTGCTTGTAGGAGAGTTCTGTGTCACTCAAAAGGAGGCATAGAAACAATGCAGCGAGAGTCATCACTCAGAAGATGGGGAGAAAATCCAGTACGTTGGATGTATCCATTCTCCAGACTTTCATCTGAAGGTACATACAGACTCATACTTCCCTTCTTTTCACTTTGCCACTTGTTTATGAAGAATTTTAGTTTTCTTCCTCTTACATAAATTTGCCTCAGCTTCCTCTTTAGTTCTTTTCAGGATTTCAGCAAAAAAGAATTTTTGAAACAAAATTCTGGTTAAAAACCCCACAAACCTCCTTGTAGAGAGTTAATTAAAAAAATTATCCCAATGCACTAATGCTCTGCATACTAATCCACTTAGGCTTTCTTTTTCAAGCTTATGAGTGCCAGCCATTGACTTGTTCTACTTGGCTACTTTGAACCTTACACTGGGCTGCAGATTGTGTGTTGTTAAATGTAAGCAAGTGTATCTAATTGTTAATAAGTACTTGCTTTAAGTTCACCTAAGTAAATTGTGAAAACTAAGATTACACTTTACATTTATGATTTTCCAAACTTGTGTGTGTGTGTATGTGTTTTTAAAAAGGGCAGTGGGGAAAAGGGGGATTAGGGTAAACGCTCTACTTGCATATCTCAAAATCCATTTCCAAGTCTGTAGAAGGCAGCACGGGAGGAAGAACCACAGCAAAAGCAGAGCTGCAGTAGGCTTGGTTAGTATCATACTAAGCAGACAATTTGCTTGTAGCAGACCCTCAGTTCCAGGAAAGTTTCTGCTTCTGGTGTTCACAAGCTACTCACATTAAGCACTTCAGTATAAATCCCCAGCATGCATGAGAGCTTGCTCAGCTGCTAGATCAAAGTACAAGCACTTGCTCGGCAGAGTTAGCATGGACTGCAATTCAAGATTACTTGAATAGTTACTGGTATCGGAGCTAATAAGAATTTGCCTCATAAATATAATTTCAATCTCTTTTTTTTTAAAGTCTTTTCTTTTGTTACAGATTTTTTTCTTGTACTCATCTGTACAGATGAGACATAAGGAGCAAAGGAGAAGCTAAATGCCTTTAGTTCTTTCTGTACTGTTGAAGGAATTTGTTCAGCAGAGGGAAAGGCTTGGAAAATCTTCACAGAGGAATATACGTACCAAATTGTCGCTACGCTGCAGATTGCTACATTTTGCTTTTTAAGACATAACTTACACTTACTTGGGTAGATTTCCAACTCTTGTTCTTTTTACATCCTTTTAGTCTTTTTTTATCTTTAAACTGAGCATATTATCTTTAGAACACTGCTTTGAAGTTAGCATTTCAGAATTTTCTAAAATTGTAATTACCACAGACTCACCAAAATCTATATAGCCTAATTCTATATTAAAGGCCACTGTGACTGATAGAGGTGGATTGGTCACTGAACTAAAAGTTGATGCCTACAGGTGTCTGTTCATTTCCTGATTTCATATAGGTGTATGTGTATATGAATAATTCTAAACAAAATATACACAGCCGATATTTTAAAAAGGCTCTTTCCTTAAAGCTGAAAATAATGATGAGCAAAACTGAATGAGTGGAGGTTTTTAAAAATAAAATGATAATTATTATTGGAACTAAGAATGTCCTATTAAACAGAAAGAGCATGAATTCTGCATTCATTAAAGAAAGCAAATTTGTCTTAAAAAGTAATTTTTAAGACAGGACACAATAAAAATCCTAACAAAAATTTTTGTCAAAAATCCTGTATTTTGTTTTATCAATTTTCTGAACATCATCTGTTAATTTGTACCATGTGTCTTCTTCTTCCAATTGTACTTCCACATAGAGCATTATAAATATGCCCTCAAATAATGTATAAAATAACAAGGAAAAAAAAGCTGATGGCAATGAGAACAAGTATGTAAACAGAGTCAACATTTATGAAAAAAAAGAATAAATAAAAGCACAAATATTAAAGGAAAAAGCATATTAGATACTAAGTTTAAGGTCAAAGAAAGTTTTAATAGTATATCAAAATAAAATTAATCAGTATGATACCAAAGTACGTGGTAATAACTATCAAAATGTATATCAAAACCAAAGTAAATTCTAGCCCTGGTGCAAGGTCTAGATAAGACTGTTTAAAAGTGTATGTGTGTGTAAGTTCATATAAGCATATTAATATACTAGCTTTGGAAAGAAATAGTACATGTAGTGCCTTGCTCTGATATAAAGATACTTTCTACTCTGTCATAACCAAATAATTATTTCAGTTAAATGTTTTTACATCTGCCAGACAGGATAGTGTATACTTAGCCAGAAGGATTAGTCACAGAGCATTGTGAACCTTTAATGTTTGTTTTTAAAAAAACCACATCTTGGAGCATGGTGAAATTTGATAGAATGGAAGAAAAGCTTAAATTGTTCCAATATTTTAAAAAGGGTAAACAGGATGACTGGGTATCTGTAGGCCATTTAGCAGACATTAATCCTAGCTAACAGCAGGGAAAGGCACTGTAGAATGCAGTCACTGAAGAGTTAAAAGACAGTAGCGTAGTTAATACAAATTAATATGATTATATGGGAAACAGATCTGGACAAACGAACTGTGATGATAGGTTTTTCATAAGACTATAAACTTGTCTGACAGAGGTAACAGTGCAGAAGCCTAGGTTTCTGTGAAGCTTTCACCTGATTCCTGAATGACTCTGCAATTTAAAAAAAAATTACTTTGTGGGATCCCATAAAGCAATATTGATTCAATTAAATGAATCATGAATGTCAAGTTAATGAATATATAAGGACTTGAAAGTGAGTTTTCACCTGAAATTAGGAGAATAGGCTTTCAGGAGGGTGTTTTTGAACAAATGCCATTAAAGATTTTTCTCAGCACTAAAAAAAAACCGAACAAAA
The DNA here is from genome assembly GCF_964188355.1 of Buteo buteo. Taxonomy (NCBI): domain Eukaryota; kingdom Metazoa; phylum Chordata; class Aves; order Accipitriformes; family Accipitridae; genus Buteo; species Buteo buteo. The sequence continues at coordinate 22,786,621 of NC_134172.1, read as the reverse complement.
AGAAACTACTAAGGCCAAAATTTATAGAGAAGGTAGAAATTCCTCTAGAAAAAATGGTGGAAACATTGTACTCCATAAGAGGCATTCATTGCATGGTGAGAATTTTAGCAATCTGAGGAAGGCTCCTAAACTAAAAAAAAAAAGTTGGAGTCACACTGCCAAGGTGAGGGATGGTACCCTGGAACACTGATCTGATAACATGGTGGATAATTGGCTGAAAATGAGTGCCCAGTGTAGTACTGTGGGTGAGACAGTGAAGACAGTTTTAGATACAAAGGCTGGGATGTACTAAGTAGGAAATTCTATTTTCTTTATATATGATCTCAGTGTAAACCATCACTGGAATAATTTGTAAAAATTCTAAGCTCCAATAAGACATGTAGCAAACTTGTGATAATATTCAGAAAAAAGCTGTAAGTCAGTTAACACCTTAGAAATATGTCTTCTTATGAGATTTAAAATTAATCTCCTTACTTTATCCAAGAAAAGGTTCACATATAATGATAATGGTCAGCATATGCTTATGTTTGTTACACTTTTTCTACTGTATTTGATGTTTTGTCATGCTGAAGAAGTTAAAGTGAAAAAACATAGTACCTGAAGCTAGACAAATCCACTCTGCGAGACATGTATGTGTTAAAGGTGAGGATAACAAAGCTCTGAAACAACTTTTCCTGATGATTAGATCCTCAAATAAAGCTTTTGATAAGGCCTGAGTTTTGTACACAAATAGATCATAGAATGCAAACACACGATGGATTTATTTCAGAAATTCTTGGGTATAGTTTTTTGTCCTGCTTTCATGCAAAACTGTGTAGTGGTCCTAAATGATCCCTTCTGTCCTTAAAAACTGTGAACTGGAAGACATAGGTTGAAATCCATCCATGTAACACAATAGGAGTTATATATGCAAGACTAAGCAGGAAATAATTTCCTATTGGAACTATATGAAAGAAACTTCTGGCTTATCTTGAGTTTTCTAAAGGATGTTATTTTCAGAAAACATCTTTTCAAAGAGTGTTTTTCAGTAAGTGAAGAGTGGAAGTTATACAGTATGGAGAATCTTCAAGATAAACTAGTAGTTTGTGGGCACAAATGTTCAAAAATTGGAAGAGTTGTTTACTTTAAATCTTCAATTGCTGTCCTGAAAAGACAACTTTAATACAGACTGTTACTGTTTCTTATATAGGAGGTTATAATTAGAACTAAATAGAAAATTCAGGCAAGGAGTTCTTGGAACAGTGTGTGGGAGATTACAGGTACTGATTAGTCGTAGATTGTCTGGGTGGTAACAGTCCAAAATCGGTAATTAAAGCTTAAAATACCAACCAACATCACAATGAGTGATGTTGTTACAAACACTTGTGCTTGATGATTTGCAGCTGAGTATTATAAGGTTTTCCATGCTTGATGAAATTCAGGGCCCACTGATGTGATACCTATCCCACTACCAGCTGCTTTAGAGAAAGTTCTCTTCTGGTACCTGATAGAGATGGGCTTCAGCCCTGAAACCCAGCATTCTGTATTAGTTCCAAAACGTATCTGCATTGCTGCTATTTATTTGTTTATTCCTACTCATTGTCATCATGGTGAGGATTCCTACATGTGTCTTCACTGGTAACTGAAGTGAGCTCCCCATTATTGTTTGTGATATAAGAACAGCCTTAGTGCAAAAAACTGTACTGTAGCTTCGTTCCTTTTCTGGAGATGGCAGGAAGTGTTCAGTCAATGAGCTGAGATTTTTGAGATGATTAAGAAGGGAGTCCAAAGTTGTCCTGGTTTTGGCTGGGATAGAGTTAATTGTCTTCCTAGTAGCTGGAATAGTGCTATGTTTTGGGTTCAGTATGAGGAGAATGTTGATAACACACTAATGTTTTCAGTTGCTTTAGGTAGACTAGAAGGCCTTGAGAAACATCAATCTTCTCTCAAGCAATGATTACCATGGTGTTTGTTTGCAATGACTCTTCCCTATTGTGAGAATTTCTTTAGAACAACTGAACACTGACTCATAGTTTGAAAAACAAAAAGTAATGTGAGTAAACACTTGTTATCTTAATTTCTGTAATAGTAAAAATGATTTATAAATATTTTAGGAAGTAAGACAAATTACATAAAGGGACTCTTGAGTGGTTTTCAAGCATAAGATGGTGACTATCCAACAGGAAAGGAACATTCCAACATGTTGGGGTCAGAAGTCAATGGCTGAAGAACCAACATACAATGCATAAATCAGTTTCCTACAAGGTGAATAACATAACTGCCAAAAGGGTATTTTCAATTTAAAAACCTTAATTTTTTTCCATTGAAATATTACTTGGTGTTCTATGCTGTAATACTACATAATATTTCATTTGGGATATTTAAATTTATAGTTTAACGTGTGTAATTGGGCCATAAATGCTTTGGACTGGATGAGACATCGTTAGCAAAATCAGATCATGTTTTTTGAGCCCAGTGTCTTTGGAAACCTAAAGAAGCAGAAACAAACAGTATGTATAAAAGAGTCTGATAACGTTCCAGGACATAACCAAACAATAGGCAGTGAAAAGCTTAGTAACTGATTTCTGCATCTGTTTAGTGTAAAAGGATGTGAAATAGCTGAAGCTGACTTGGTGGCTTAGTAGCTATACTTTAATGTTTAGATACCTTCAGTAAAGTTAGGCTGCTAGAGTTCCTAAGGACAAACACAAGAGCATTTTTCCTCTGTATGTTTTTTAACTTAAAAATTAACAGCATAGTATACATCCTTCTGAAGTCTCCTCTTTTTCTTGCCCAAGATACTCATATCTCCTACTGTGACTAAGTTCTTGATTATAATTAATGGTACTGTTGAATAGTCTTGATAGTTACCCCTACATCCCAATTTTATTTTTTTTTTTGAAACACAGCCAGATAGTCAGCAATGGAGACGTTATGTGAGGGAGAAGTCTGTAGTAAGATGGGGGCAATTAATGAGGTTTTAGATCACACTTTCCATATAAACGAACACTTTCTTTTTGTTAACCCATATATGCTTTCATGCCAGGAATATCTTAGGACAATAAATGTCACAGATTAATTCTGTCACATGTGAGAAGGCACTTCTCAAGGTACCTTTCTCAAAACATAAGAGACTTTCCTGGCCTAGAGTGGAAGTAATCCATGAATTCTTTCTGTTCTATTTTAATGTAACTAGATTTCAAGGAACCTTCTTGGGAGACTTTCTGCTGACTCCAGGTGAATTTTGCAATCTTGAACTAATACAAGGCTTGTTCCAGAGACATATATTAATATATATAACTCTGTGTTAATATATGTAACTCAGATAATTTCAATAGCATTTATTTATTTTAATTCATTGGCGATCTTAATATATGTGATATTGTTAGGATTGACATATGAGGCCAATGAAGCTGAATAGACTGTGATAATTTTAAAGCACTGACATTTTTTATTGCAGGAGTCTGGCATTAATTCATTGGCAAAGATGCTTTATATATTGAAATTCTACACAAATTACATGCAAAATGTAGTCCTTTCATATGTCAATATGCTGCCTATGGCTGTAATTATAGCCATGTGCACACATAACATTAATAACATGGAGGAAATCGGCAGTACCACAGGATTCTCTTCTATTTGCCATAATTGCTGTGATTAGTAAAAGGGCAAAAAATGCCTTTTCTTAGTCCATCAAAACAAGTTATACAGTATTTAAAGAATAAGATTTATATAGCTGCATTTCTCAGTAAGCTGTGAAGTTCAGCAGGGGTTTTGCTAAAATGATGCCTATATCCTCTGCTATTCTGCTGTACAAATAAAATGAAGCCATTTGTCAGGTTGGTAGAGCTCATAGGAATGTCTTTGTCATCTCAGAGTGAGTTCTCTAAAGAGTTTTCCTATTCCTACATAATTTATTCACCGATCCTTTGAAAACCAGTAAATTGCAGAGTGCAGGTATTCATGGCATTTGTGAATGGGCAACTTGCTTTTGTTCTTGCAGCAGGTGCAGCGTAGGTGGGAGAAACAACAAGATAAGCTGCAGTAAGTCTTACTGGTTCACTTAAAATTAAAACAAAACAAAATAAATAAATAAAAACCTTTAACCAAAGAGGGCTTGCTGCATGTGCTTATCATGTTCTGTATCTGGTTATGCCATTTGGAAATTTCCTTCACTCCTATTCACTAAGAATGGAAGTTACGACATTACTATATGAGCTTTCTAAGTCGTAAAAGATTGCATTTGTGTGAGAAGAAACTTTGATATGCAGTTGTCTGAGATCATGAATGCAATCATTAAATGAAAATAAGAGTTTTAAGAAGGTCCCATTTTTTTCACACTTCTTTTTATCTTATTTCTTCTGTTACTTTTTTTTTCCTGGGACTTGTACCTATGCCTGTGAGCAATCAGTTACTGTCTTGCAAGTATCCCTCCATGGTAGCTGTTCAAACTGATTAAAAATGGTTGATTATCTTTGCAAATTCTTGAGCTCAGATCCTTGCTTGATCATGCCAAGGTCCTTAACTAAGTGTAGAATGGAATAAAAAAGTTTCATTTGCTTATTTAACCAGGAAGTTCATCATGCCTCTGGTTTTGCTATATACAGTCTGTCGTCATGTTAGAATGGTAAGCTGCTTCAATTTGAGTTACCCCAGTTCTCCAATTCCTCTGAGGCCTCTTTCTTCTGTGCATATTATCATTCTACAGTAAGCAGAGAGTCACTGGCTTATGAGCACAGTGCATGAATATTTTTTTCCCCCTTATTAAAAATCACTGAAAGACATGCAGTCGAATTTGAGCCAAAATGGCAGAGACTTGTAATGCATAAGACAACAATAATAGTGATAGATTCTTTGGGGTTTTTTAAGATGTTAAACTGTACCAGTGATTTCTTTCTGTCTGTGTCCCTCAGCAAACTTCTAATAGGCATCTAAAGACACAGCTTTGTTGTTATCACTGTTACACTTTATGAGTTGGCACAGCATCAGGATGGGTAGGTAGTAGGGGAATAATGCTACTATAGGAGGGTTTGAAAAAAGGACTTAGCAATCCATGCTAGCAATTACTTCAAAAGTAGTAATCCAAGTGCTGTGCAGGCAGAAAAGTTATTTGATGACAGTGGCATGAGTGAAAGCACAGGTAGTGCTCCAGTGTCAGGGGTAAAAGCAGAGGTTGAGGCTTGAGTCACCATGAGTGATTTTGCCACCACTCAGAAACTCATTTACAAGCCAGAGGATGTTTGCAACACTTAGTCTTAAAAAGGGAAGTGAATTCTCCTTTGAAATCAGTCATAGTACCCTGTACCAATTATTATCTGTTGCTTTTTAATACACTGAACGTTTCCTTTTTTTACCATTGCTCTAATATAAATGTTAATGTAAGATATAGCCAGTATTATTATGTAAATCTTCTCTCAGCAGCTTTCAATAGTTATAAATCATCAAATGTGTTTTTAAATGTTAGCTTCTCTCAATAAATTGAAACAATTCACCCTCTGCACACTTTAATTGGATAGAATGAATTCTTAGTTTCAGTTTGTAATTATACACAAAACACCAAATTACATACAGATAAACCTATTCTGTGTTTGTTTGGAGATTGAGCAATCCCTGGAATTAAATGCTGGAAGCTATTCCCTCATTATCTGAGGAATTATTTTTATTAGTGGAACAAATCTGGACATAGTTAACTTTGTTTCAAAGACCAAATTACAAAAAAGCTAGAGGAGATGCATATTATCATGTGTTTCTGCTTTTCAGTCATTCATATAAAAATAAATTTTTGAGACGAAAATTTCTGTAATTCTTTTTTGCATAAAATTTCATATTTGGCCATGTTAGTTTGATAACTAACTTTTGTAATTTATGAAGTAAAATAAAAGATAATTTGATACAAATCATCGGGGGAGGGGCTTGTACTTGAGTATCTAGTAGTAGGACTGACTTTCAGCCTTGATCACACAAGAGTTTGTACATACTTCCATGTACTTGTACTTTGTATTTTTGAGAATATTTGTTTATATTTTGCACTTCCCTCAAGCTAGTGTTATCAGTTTAATTTTTTTTACAGTCAGTATCAGTTGCCAGTTCTCAGCCTTACTAAAGCAAGGCTGTTGCCTTTGAGCTCACCACCTTGTAAGAAACACTACATGCGTTTTAGAACCCAGGATTTTTGTCAATCTAGCTTTAAAGAGAATTGTGACGTTTCCATTACTACAGTCTTACTGCTTCACAGGATTTGTTGAGCCAGCTGAGATGACAATTCTTCATTACCGCATGGAAGGCTTGGAAGGTGGGAGAATGATATGACTGTTGTACCTGTTGCTCTGGAAATCTGTCAGTCATGACAGTTTTCACTACCTTCCAGTACAATAGTATTGTAGTGGCATGGTGACGTAAATGGCAACTTTGTAACAGCATCCCTCTGGAAAATCTGAGTGGGTGGAAGAAATTTTTTTTCACCGCAGTCTGAGCTATCCCAGCTTTTTTAATTGGTGCAAATGTGGCACAGAGTAAGTGGGGATGAAAGAGCCTGTTCTCTATGGACAGTGTTTCCCAAATAAAAATAACATTTTTCTATGGAGGTGCTTGAAAATATTTCTATTTCTATTCTGTTCACATATTTGCAAAAAGAAGTAATGTTTTGATGAAAAAAAGAAATTCAGGTTTGTTGTAAAATTGATCAGATAATGTAATGTAGAGAACAGTTAGAGTGCTTTCATGTATTATTCATTGTAATGAAATACATTCTTCAATAGATTTTATACATCTTGCACTGCTAAAATAGAGACTGTTTACATAAAATGATAACTACTAAAATATGTGAAATACATTCAACAACGTGATGCTTAGAACTTGCCAAGAAGAACATGTACTAATTCCTATCCACCTCCATTGTTACCTTAAGAGCAGCTCTCTCCATAGCAACTGAAAACTTTTCAAGGCAGCAATAAACTAATCCTCTCCAGCTTCCAGAGCACCATCAAGGAATTTTAAAAACATTGGGCTTCCAGCAGCTAAATACTTCTGAGGATTCAGAAGGCCACAAAGCTAGATACACAAGCATTCTTTTTCCCTTCAGAAGGTAAGAAAATAATGTTTAGAAATAAGTGCATCCTCGTAACAATGATACATATTCCTAATTGCTAACAGTAAAATATATCTAAACACCAAAAGATTTCCTAACATCTAAAAACATACTAACATTTATCTGAGTGAATGCCAATTTGAATTAAGTAGTTCTTTTTTCATTTTAAATGCTTTGTTAGCAGAGTTTCCTTTAAAATAGGACACACACGTATCATATTGCAGTTAAAAGAAGGTGAACTTACGTGTGGCTGTTTAACACATGTGCATTATCATCTAAAAATGTATGTCACTACCAGCATCTGCCCATCAGTAAAATCAAAACTTCTTTGTGGAAAACAGAAGTGAAACTCTTTTATGTTTCTTTCACTTTGATATTGAGACAGATTATTGTTAAAGCAGAGGCGATGGTATATTAGGAAGAATAGTGACAAGACAGATTTACAGTACAAAATGTCTTTTGCATCTAGAGTTAACAAGTAAAACTTGTTGCTTCTGGTGTGTTTGTTTTGTTTATTCACTGAGTTCTATGAATGAAATTATGACCTCAGTTTTGTAACTTTTTTGTCTGATCATAAAATATCACTAATTTTTAAGTAAATCCTGTTCATTCTTGTTTTGTATTGTGTAGCTGGAGTTTGGTAACGTTGGTAAAGTGTTTTGAAAATAAAACCTGCTCTATATCATTGCTGTGTAACAAAATTACTGCACATTTATATCAAAATTGGAATAGTAATCTTTATTTACAGCTATTTTTGCTACTAAAAACCTGTTTCACAATGGAATGAAAGTGAAAGCTATGGTATTTTCCTGTTCTTACTGAAGAGGATTATTAGTGAATGCAATAACATAACACTGAAATGAAAACCATACACTTTACTTTTATGAGGAGGGAAGGGCACTTTGAGTCAATCTCTTGTTGGTAATTCTACAGAAGTTTTAAGGCCATGGTTGTCTTAGTTTCCTGCTGTTCTGGGCTGTAAAGCCCTTACAGGCTCCCTGTTGTTCTAAAACGGCTTGTCACTGCAAATCAGCTTAGCCAACCAATTAATAAATCCTTTCAAACATATTGCATTCACACTAATTAAGGGGTTGGGGTTTTTTTCCCCTTTACCATTCAGATTCCTCAGGTTTCAAGTTTAAGCTGTGAAGTGCAAACAACAATTCAACATTCAGTGCAGATCACGCACTGCAGGAAGAGGAGATGTGTTTTCTGACCAAGCATCCAGCTCTTGGCGTGGTATGTTCTGCTTTCATATTCAGCGTGCTCATTGCTGAAGGACAGCCTGGGGAAGAGCATGGGCAGGATGGCAGCTATGCTCCCAGCCGAGGCTATCTGATGGAAGTTTTACGCGTTCTTTCAGCTGACAACACTGAGCTCCACATGAACCACTCACGAGAACTGGTCAAAATGTTACTGGAGAGAGCTGAGTGCCCACAGCGGATTTATGGCATGCAAGAGGATTGTAATCTGGTTAGTGCTTCAATTAATGAGGGATATCTTTACAGGATTGTCAGTGAGTTTTAAAATTATTTATTAGAGTGATACTCTCCTGAATACAAAACCTAAACATGTAAAGGACTTGTTGCATCAAAAAATTGTCCCTACTTTAGTTGTTTCATTCTGAATTATTAATATTTATTGTTTAAGCTCATGAAGAGATATTCAAAACATGACAGGCATTCCTTTAAAAATGCCATGCTTCAGTCGTATAACAGTAATAATTTTTCTTTGAAAACTGTCAAGTGTTTATTTTCCAACAAAGATTTTTCTACTTTACCCTGATCTAACTATAAAAGCATGAACTTGAATTTGGATCGCAGAGGATTTCCACTGTGGCAAGACATAGGTGAAAATTGGGGACCAGTTCTGCCACTTTTTTTTTGTTCTGGATTTTAGTTCATAAAAATAACACCCAGACAGGATTGTCTCAGATTTATGTGCTGCTTCACTGAAATATTCAAGTTTTAGGGGAGGTTTTTGGTAACTGGTTCAGGTCAAGGAAAATCAAAGGCAGAACAATGAATCCACAAATCCAAATTGAAACTGGAAATAGTCCAAGGTACAGCATCACAGAAGGTTTGTTTGTCTAGTTGAGTTGAGAATATTTTCAGAACCGATTCCTCATTTGACAAAGAGAGGAACTATAAGGTCATAGGTTTTGGTAGGACAGAGAGAGTGGTAAGTGAGCAACTTTGCTGAAAGGGGCTACAAAGGGCTTGGTCAGTCTTGGCTTTGATTAACGTTACTCTAGCTCTGGCATTGTTCAGTGACCTACATGCAGCAGAGTGTCACTTGATATCAGAATTATGAGGATGGTTATAAAGGTGAATGCTTTCACAGTATACTATTCTTGGCAGTGTGCCAAGCCAATGAAACAGAGGTCTTTTTCTCCTGTGCAGTAGACAACTACTCACTTAATTGGCCCCTTCTGCAAACACTCCCATTTTTCATATAAGGCCCAATGTGAAATCTCATACATAAATAATGTAGGGGCCTGTTATGCCCTAAATGGGTAATTTTTATGAAGGAGGTGATTGTGCAGTTTTTCTCTTTACACTTATAGGCAATGGATACGTACCAGATATGGACCCAGATCAAAAGCTGGGAATGTATTAAACAGTAATGGGTATAGAGTCCTCCTAAACTTCACAAAACAGGGGTCTAGGCCTTCTTTTCTCCCTCTTTGTTTTGCTTCTCTGGATTGCTGTATTTTGTCTTGTATTTGTGGAGAGCATGCCCACTGCATCCTTGGATGGAAGAAATCTAAGTGAAACTTAGCTGGGGCTTACTTTGGTCAGGACTTCCACTCTGTTTAGGCTTTGTCTTGGAAATTTCCTGTGGGAAGAATTTGAGTACTTTCACTATTTTCAGTACTTCTCAGTGTTGGCTGTATCAGTAACACCGCACACGTCCTGCACTGCCAGTGCCACATGAAGTCTGTTGTCTATAGAAAATCCATGAAAGAGAGACAGCATCTTCAGTCACATGCAGCCCACAGCCTACTGTGCTGAAATCTTCCAAGGTGATTTAACAAGATTTGGTAAACCAAGATAGCAAAAACTGTGCAAGAAGCAGTATCCTTGAAGACGGTCAAAATTTGAAACAGAATGCCCGACCTTAGCTTGGCATTTTTTTCCCCATACTTGTAGGGAATAACTAATTGATTTCAGACTCAACTTTCCCTTCTAAATCCAGGATTCCAGTCACAGAATCACAGAACAGCCCAGGTTGGAAGGGACCTGGAAAGATCATCTGGTCCAACCTTTCACATGACTTTCTTTTCAGATTTTTTTTTTTCTTTTTTAATAATGTCTCTAATGGGTATTTAAAAGCAGTGAACTTTAACAGTTTTTTAGACCCTTTTTTGGTTTGTTGTTACATATTGGCCCCAAGACTCTTTGGGCAGCTACTGGCAGCTATTGAATGGCATCTGACACTGCTTTATCTCCTAAGCACACAAAAGTAATATATTTCTTGCAGTGGTAAGATATTTTTTCCTGACTTCTGGCATCTTAAACAAAAGAAACTCAGCGTTCAGTGGCCAGGTTCAAAGTTGGCCTCTTTTTCATAGTAAAAACACATTTCTAAACCAAGGCCATGGAGATGGTTATGCCTTAAAATATTAGTAATAGCAAAATAAACAGTGGTGAACCAATTTATATTCTCTTGATACCTCTTCAAGGGTCACTCTCTATGGGTTACCCATATACTATGGAGTAGCTGCATCTTTTACAACACACCTGCTTCCTTCCAATTTCCTTTTCAGTCATCTTCCTTGCAAGAGCAAAACAACAGCCTCACTGATTACAATTTATCCTCACTGGGTTTTGAAATGGTATAGAAGTCCTTGAAAACCTTCCACTACATGCAGTATGTTTATTATATTACTATTGAGTGTTTGAAAAGGCTGGCTAACTAACTTGAGGTCTTTTGGGACAGAAAACAGAATAGCTATGTTCCTCCTAGCCCAAATACTAATGCTCAGAGATATGCATTTGAAAAAGAATTATATATCTTGATACAATTTAGGCAGGGCACAGTGGATCATACTGTAATCTAGTTTATTTACAGGTATAAATATCTAATTTGGCAATTACCATCCACAGTTCTCTTTTTTTTAGACAGTATTTGTGAGAATTTTTCTTAGAATTATTTCTGTTAAAAAGCAGCAGCTCTCTCAATTCCTCCAAGGAACATTGGCTTCTGAACATGACAATGTGTATTTGATTCTACTCAGCTTCTGTGTAGGAAAATGAACAAACATACAAGGTGAGCAACACCAACCAACATGTCATGCTCATAGCTATAAACAGTTTAGTCTGACAAACTAGGTTCTGTCTGGATTCATGAATTTATTAGAGTGCGGTTTTGATCCTCCCATAGTATGTTCATGTGTGGTAGTTTCCTCTCTGAAATATACAGTCTGGCTGCTCTACCATAATAGTTGAGATTAGTTGACACGGCTATAACATGCTTGGAAAGGAGCCAGTTGGAAAAAAACAGCTGCACAATGAATGACAACAGTTACAGGATCTCTTCAAGAAAGATTCTTTATTCTGGAATTCAGTATCTTATTTCCCATAGCCTGACATAGAGCTCGATTAGTATTCTGGTCTAATTTTAAAGACTGACTTTTGCTTGAGCTGGCAAAAGTTTCTAGAAAGTGTCTTTGTATCAAGAAAAATGGAGGGGTTTATATATATATATATGCATTAAAAAAATCTGTGCTCAGATAGAATGCCTGCACAGGGTGAGTATATGATTTCAGTCCCTCTTGAAATGCATTTGGAGGACTAAATGGTGTTGAAGACCTCGTACTGGCTCTATGCACTGGGATGAATTGTTCCAGTTTACAGAATTAACTGAGAAAAATAAAAATAGCTGTATGATTGCAGGGTCAATTAAGTCTCTTAACAGTGCATTAAATATGATATAACTTCTGTTTACATATCCTGAATTAACTACAGTCCAGATACAGTCTTTGTCTTGTAGTATAAACACATACAGAATGCACGGGTGAAAATATGAATAGCCCTAGCCCTTATCTAATATATTTATAACCAGAAATATAATCTGTTGAAGCCAGTGGAAGACTTTCAATTCTCTATAATGATTGATCAGATTTAGTCCTGTTTTGTAGTAAATCTTAAATCCCTTGAATACTTGACATTTCTTAAAACCAGAAGGGGGTCTGGAAAAAAACACGGTGAGATCTTGCAGCCATAGAACTGCAATGAATTAACTGCATCCTCCTCCTGCCATTCTATCAGCCTGCATCTGTGTAGGCATGGGTTCAATCCCTTAAGTATAAGAGTTGAATTCTGTTCTCCTCTCCAATTGTATTTGCAGATGACTGGCAATGTGTTACTTGAGTTGAATTTCCATTTATTTTTATGTTTTCACAGTGCCTTGAACCAGAGGCTTTGTTACTAATAGCTGGTGGAGATTTAGAAGACCATCTCAGCGAAGAAGTATTTGAGAGAATTTCTCTTATTCTTCTATACTACATTCTTCATCATAGAGATGTGTGTTCTTCAGAACTCAGCTTGAATAATAAGGATTATAAATTTTACCTACAGAGTATGCTCAGTTTAAGACATGATGAAGACTGTTATTATTTTTCACGGAATGAAACTGAAGATATTTTGGCTGCAGTAAGACAACATTTTAAAACTTCTGAAACCCAGGTAAAGAAAACATAAGTAAAAATAACTTCATATTTGTTAGTGATATAATGCCTTTAAGCTAGTTCAGACATTGTGTCAGTATCATGGTCCCCCCAAAAAACTGGTAAATAACAATGTGAGAGCACAGGCTGAACATTGGTCTTTTGTTGTATGTGATGTTTAATACTAGTCTTCTCCTTGACTTGCTTTTGGCATGTGCTACCTAGCACTTCCGGAGTCTGCTGGGACATGGTTGGGGAGATATAGTGCATATTAGGGACCATTCCTAATAGGTAATTTAGATGCAGTTGCTCTGCTTAGGGCAGATGGAAAAGAGCATAGCTGTGTGGATGCAAGACCTTACGCTTTGCTTCAAGGACAGAAAATACTTTCTCATCTCTTGTATTTACTAGTGTAGATATACTAGCAGTGATTGTATTTAAATGGTATAAAGCAGAACAGCTCCAAAACTGATCTGGCTGTATAGCAGAGATGATGAATCATTTTGCTGTGATGAAATCCTTGCCAGGGCCTGCACTTCCACGTCCATCCAAAGCAGGGTGGAATAAGGAATCTGTCCAAAGATATGATGGTTTCCTTCAGCTGGGACACATACATTTGTGATTAATTATCTACCAGCACGAGTATGCCTTGTAGAAAGACTGATATAGATAAGCTTAAATTTAAAGTTTAAAAAATAAAAAAGCATACTAAATATATTCAGCTGAAGACATCCTTTCTAAGTCAGGAAATATGCAGTGAGTTTTCTCACCACTGTTTATTATTCCTTATCTCAAGTAGGGTCTATAAAATAATAGAATAATATTCTAGAGTTCACAATCAAAAGAAAAACTTTTTTCCTTGTAATGGACAATAAAATAAGTTTTTGCCAGATTTGGTAACTCCTAAAGTACAGGTTGACCTCCTGTGAAAAGCCCCTTAGAACTGTTCGTAATATACAGTTAAATTTGGTTTATTGCAAAGTTTGAATTTGCCCTTTTCTTTTTCATTTCATTAGATTTTAATTTACACCATACTGTAGTAGAGTTTCCTACACAAACAGAAGATGGCTAGGATTCCTGGCTGTGCAGCAGGATGTAGAGGGCCTCCAGTTCCTCTTTCTGTGTTCTTTGTGTAATCATTTCCCATCATAAATTATTCATTGACCAGTACTTTTGGTTCTGAGTCTTGGTGAACGTGCTGATTTCCAAGAACTCCAATGGTATCTGGGCAACTGTAAAGAGGCATCGGTGGGTATTTGGCATGTCGAGATAGAATAACAATCCATAAACTGCTTTACTGTGTGGTCTGTTTGTTTATGCTGGCAGTATAATCAGTTGTCAAGCTTTTTCAGTAACTGAGACTTCACTGCTCACTGACACGGAGGAAAACAGGGGTTTTTTTATGAAAGATACTCAGAACGTTATAGACTATCTAATGCTTAGAATCACAACACTTGAGTTATGGAAAATGGCTGATGACGCAGGGTAGTAAAAGAAGAAAAGCATTTTTAGTGGCTCTTTATATGTTTTGGTTTCACAGAAAATATCCTCTTCTCAGTCATAATTATTAATCTTATTCAAATAATATATTATTTGAAATGAGGGATGAAATTTTGGGTTGTGGAAATTTAAATGTATATTAGATGGACAGGAAAAGAAATGCCAGCCTCCTCTCTGCAGTGTTTAAGGCATATATAGAGAGATGAGTAGGTATAAAATAAATTATTACTGTACTGGCTCATCTAGTTGACTTTTCAGTTTAGTTAATATCGGTTACAGACAAATGAACTTAAATAATTTTTGCCAATTTTTTTTTGTTTCTTTCAAAACCCAACCGTTTGCAATGAAAATAAACAAGAAAGGCAGAAATGGAAGAAAACAGGGATAAGTTTCCAGGTAACTGAGAGAGCTGTACCCTGCTCCCTCACTTCAGACCTGCACACATCCACACACATGGGTATACATGACTGCCTACTGCACCTGTTTGGTCACCCAGCAGGGAAGTCACCCTTTATCTGCAGAATTATATCTTTCCATATTGTCCCCAGGTAACTGCCCCATAACAAATTTTGGATTCAATTTAATAGATAGGGAACTAAAAACATTAAGAGAGTTCTTTCTGAAGTTTGAGATAAAGAGTTAAAGTCTCTATTATTTGAGTAGATTTCTTGTGCCTTAACAAAAATTCCTCCCTTTTCTGCCACTTTCTGGAAGTAGATATAGATGCAGTTGAGGAGGACATAGGAATAATAGCAACAGCATGAAAATAACACTAAGGAATGAAGGACTGTACTTCTTCCCCATCAGACACTGAGTAAAATTTCAGGTTTTTTATTCTATGCCTGTTCTCCTGGAAATGTCCGCTGTTTTGCATTTGCTGTCCTGCTGTCAATTAGAGCTTTAATCTTAGTATTTTTTCTACTCTGGCTGTCTGGGGAAGTGTTATCTCCAGTTTCTCCTCCTGTCACTCTGATTATTTAAATGTAGGTGACCAGGGTTGTCTTCATGCTGTTTTCTCCTGATTTCAGTGTGTCGATGTGAGTATTCTGGAGAAAAATGCTGATATAATGGACAGAGATGGTGCTGATGAAAACACTCTTCCACGCCTGGCTGCTTTAATCATCACTCTGGCTCTCCAAGGAGTCTGTATGGGGAAAGCAAGTTTGCCCTCCCCTGAATTCTTTATAAAATATATTTTCAGTTCTCTAAACAGTACCACTGAGCTCCAAGTGACAGGTAAGCTATTTATTCATCTCTAGTTAACTTTTGCAACACATATTTGATGTAAACTATCTTTAAGTGCCTAAAGGACTTACTGTACTTCATTTTAGATTTAAATGCCATTTCATTTTAGAGCTGTTAAGTAGTCTCTTCTAAATTTAAAAACAAGATTGGAAAGTAAACTCCTTA
Source organism: Buteo buteo (assembly GCF_964188355.1). Lineage (NCBI taxonomy): Eukaryota > Metazoa > Chordata > Aves > Accipitriformes > Accipitridae > Buteo > Buteo buteo. Next base: position 22,770,974 of record NC_134172.1, on the reverse strand, counting down.
TTTTGATAATTCTCTGAGAGGTATAAAACAAATTGTTACTGAGATTATTAAATGTGTGCCATCACATTAATTTATTACTTAATTACTACCCAAAAGAGCTCTGAGAGTGGCAATCTAGCTGTACAGTTCACTGGGGCCTCATTTACATTGCTTCTTTATGCAGATCTTTATACACTGCAAGACTTATTTAGGGGTAGATGGGATAATTCATGTATGGTAGCCAGATTAGGCACCGTAGTCACTCACACCTCAGTGTAGATGTACCCCCAGCAGAGATGAAATAGATACAGGCCACTCTGTTTTGACCAAATGCTCTCTGATACCTGCCTGCTGTACCTGAAAACATCTTTGTGGTTTGTGCTTCCCTACCCACCTTCTGATCTTAGTACCCAGTCAGTGAGTCTGGAATATGCAAAGTTCATTTTCTTCAGGAGCTCTGTTACTAGATGTATCAGAAATGCTACTTAACCATAAATAAATACAAGTATAGGAGAGTTCTGAGTGGTCCAGAAATTGAAAAAAATAATAGAAAACACAAGTGTTGAGCTCTCAGCAGCTGCTATTATGTTCTGTAAAAGACTCTGCATGCATAGCAATTTAAGAAGCTAAACCATCAACTCAGGGGCCTACTGTAGATTTAGAAAGTTATTATAAAAGACATCTACTTTTCCCTGTTTGTAGTAACTAAGAATAGCAACACTTTACAAGCTTTTCAAGCACTTTTAAAAAGTTACATTAAGTATGGGTTAAAACAGCTTAAAAATTTGAATTAAGCACAGGTAAAAACATTTTTACCACTCTTAGGTTACACAGAAGTACATTGAATCGCAGAAGTGAATAATTAAAAAAAAGAACAAAAGCCTCAGCCCTAAACTTGGACTCCTAGATTGTTCTTGCATAAACTGGTTTTGCAGCAAAACCCTTCCTTTAAATTTGCTAAGCCAGATCTTCTAACATAATAGACTCACAAGAATGGATGGAGCCATCTGGGCACAGTGCTACTAAATAGCTATAAATGGTGAAATCCAGGTGTCAGTGAAGACAATAGCAAGACTTTATGGTTGGTGGAGTTAGGGTGTCATTGAGAGAAACAAAAAAATATTCTTAATCAGTTTGTTACAGTGTAAGTATATTTTAAGCCTAAGCTAATTAAATTGTCCCTTTAAATTTATTTAAATACTTAATAGTAACTGCAGGAAAGGGCAAGGAACTGGCAGCACGGAAAAAAAACACCCAGAGTTGACTACATTTAGAAAACAAATCTAGATTCAGCTCTGTTCAGATCTGTTTGCTCAAGACAAAGAAAACAAAGAACTTATCACAAGCCTTTTTGTAAGATTTACCATTAAGATTATTCCATTTGCTTTTTCCGAACAACACCATTAAAAAATAAAGCATTATCTCATGGAAACATTCTTAATCTCATTGATCTAAATGCCTTTGAAATAAATTTGTGGCCTGCTTTTGTTTCAAATGGACAAACTCAGGTTTACAGAAACTATCACTATGGCTTCATCTTGAAAATGCAGGGGTGAAGGAAGGTGATAAGTAAGACAGGCTAGAGCATGCCTCCTCCTGTAACCCAGCATTTATTTCATTAGCAGGCACACCCACTGCACTCAAGCTATGTCATGGGATATATCCCTGCATTGTCTCAGGTTTGGATTAGGGCTCCCTCCTTCCTACTTCAGTGCTGTAAACAGGCATGCTTCCAGATTCACCACAGGAGAGAGAAAATCTGCTGCCCCATGTTCCACTTCTGGAGTGCGAAGGGCAGCATAGCATCCTGAGGATTGCTTTCAGGACACCCGATAAAGGATCTGTCTTTCTGGACTACCCTGGCCATGGCGTCTTAGCATGGTGTCACATTTACACAGGAAAATTTGAAGAACAGTGAAGCTATTTAGCAGTAGTTTGTAGATAACTTTGGCAGACTTCGATGATTAAATGGAAGATAAATTGCCTTTCTGTCACATCTGTTCCTCTGAGATAGTCATAGGCAAAACATCTGAGTGTGGTACTGTAAAGAAGGAAAGGCTGAGTACATAGGTGTCTTGAACTTCTAGAGCTATTAAGCGGAAATTCCCTACAGTACCAAACTGGGGAGAGAAAAAAGTATTAAAATGAGGTTGAATTAATGTTACAACTAACAAAATTTTAACAATTACTTTTGGTTTTATCTTTTTAAGTGTCTATTTTCCCATGGTAACATATCTGTTTTCTAATGAATTACTAGAACTAGAACAACTACTAAATGTGCTCGCAGCCAAAAAGACCTGCACTGTAAATGGACAATTCCACAGTCACAAAAGACGACGTTATAGTATGGCAATCAGAGATATTGGAACCGGAAATATTCTAGTCAAAGGAAACCATACAAAAGGAGACTATCTGAAAGATTATTTTGAAGATCGTGAAAGGAGCACAGATTGGGACCAGGTTAATTTCTTTTTATGTTGTTATAGTATTGGTTACAGAATTTCAGTAATAAAAGTTCAAATTGGTTTGCAAACACTACATTATTTCTGGGGTAAAATTTATTAGTTTCAAAAAGTCATGTAGATACTGATTAAAATATATTTTTATACGGTTATGTTTGTTTAAATATTAATTGTGGGAAGAACTTTATGGATGTTGAATGTGTGATTAAAGTAGCTGGGAGGAGCTAACAGAATGGCTAGTGTTGCATGGAATCAGGTGTTTCTTCAAGAAACAGAGGACTGTAGTACCATGGCTTCAATGCTTTCACACATTTATTAGAGATTTCTTGTGCTCTTATGTTGCAGAGCTTCTAGGGCCACTTCAGTGATCTTGTAGACAGAATGAGTGTTCGGTACTAAGGAAAAAAAGTAAATTAAGGTTTCTGTGTAAGTTGTTTTTAAAAGGCTTCTGTAAACTGAAGATTGGGCATTTCCAAATGCTTTTAATAGCCATCTATGGAGTCCAGAAGCGTCCTTTAGAAAGTATAGAGTCTATAGAACAGAACTTTAGCTACTACCCAGTATCCTCTTTGAGGGCTTTGAAGGACAGTGGCTCAATGCAGGTGATTTTATCCTTATCCTAAATATTTGAAAATAAGTAAATTTTGTTTATCACAATGATTAAGACGGTAACTAACTTCCATCCTTTAGACTGGAAGACATTCCTTAGACAAAAAAGGAAACTTCAAAGTATATACGTTCTATATATTTTGACATATATATTTGAAATATATACTTCAAAGAATATGTTTCTATTGTTGTCAGTTCTTTACATTGTCTTTGAGTTAACTTAAATTGTTTCTTCTCCATTTAGGAGAATAAGTGATGTGCAATTGACTTTGTGTGGTCATTTTATGGTGTGGAATTGAGACAAATGGCATCTGGTTAAATGCCATTCTGATAGATATTTATCTGTTTAATTTTATTGCATTCGGAATACAGACTCTATCAATATGTTTATTCCTTTCCAGCTGACCACAAGAGAATCATGCTGATCAGCATGAGGAGGCATGTAATGGGGTCTGAAAATAATTTTAAATGAAGGTCATTTTAAATGTGTTTCATATTAATTTTAAATTATGAAGGACAGAAATCAGTAGTGATAACTATCTCTACAAGAAGTAAAATTGTTCTCCAGCAATAGAAGAATTTATAATTGAACTTCTGATACTGACTGTAACTCAAAAGATAAGTGTGCAGGGGAGTTATCTGAGGCTTGGGAGTCAAACTGAGCCAAGTATTCTATACAGATGAAAAAAAATCACAAAGAAACATCTGGAGAGAAGAGAATTTCTCTTATGTATTAATTCCTAGTTTCTTGGGTTTATTCCATTCCTCTACTTTCTAGCTATGTCTATTTTCTTTGACATATCATTCCATTAGAAGGCTTTGTGTTTCAGTGTTGTGTTGATAATTTTGTCTCCTGCTTTCTGCACAAACCTATGATAGCCATTGTGCTCCATTAGTAACAGATGCTGCTGCATATGAGGCATTGACTCATTTATGGCTTGTGTTTGCTAACTACATTAAGATCTGTAATTTGATTTTTAGATAGGAGTTATATTTTGAAACATTATCACAGAGAAAAGGTCACTGCTTTCTTTTTAAGTCATCATTGTCTCTACTGATTTTAAAAATGCATATAAAACAAGTAGCAGATGATCTAATAAGAGCAGTAATATTAAGTTCCATTAAACTATCTCACAATATTGTATGTATTAATTTATTACTCCTCATTAAAGAAACATGGATTTTGGAAACAAAATCATCCATCCATCCATCTGTCCATCTGTCCATCCATCCATCCAGTTTTTCATATGAGAATATGCAAATTCTATTTACTTGTTTCTTCAATATCATCCTCCAGGAGTACACATATAGTTGCTTTACTAATGGAGACTTAGTGCTCTGCCTCTGTATGTTAAAAAGCTTAAAAGGCTAGGTCTTGCAACTGGAAAATATGCAGGTCCTTATGCCTCAAGTCTTACAAGAACTTTTTACTAAATAAGCATTAAGAACTATTTTTTTTAATGTGTGGGTTGACAGTTTATTTTCCAGATGAGATCTTCCTTTTTCATTTAAAATTCCTGATAACAAAATCACATTAAAATTTAGGTTCACAGTAATCCTGGACCTCATCTTGTCTATCCTACTTCTCAAAACAGGCCAATGTCAAAGTCGGATCAAGTTTCACATGGCTGCGTCCAGTTGAAGTCTGAATGTCTCCAAAGATGGAGATTCTATAGTCTTTCTGGAAAACCTGTATCAGTGCTTTATTGCCCTTGTTTTGATGGTTTTTTTGTTATAGCAAATTGGAATTTTGCCTCCTGCAAAATTGACTCTCATCCTTTTGCTGTACACCTCTGAGAAGACTCTGGCTCTATTTTCCCTATAGCCCCCATTAGATAGTTGAAGATTTAAGATACCCCCCAAACCTTCTCTTCTCCAAACTGAACAAACTCAGATCCCTCGGCCTCTTCCTGCACATCATGTCCTGCAGTTCCCTAGCCATCTTGGTGGCCCTCCATTGGACTTCCCCCAATTTGCCAATGTCTTTCTTGTACTGCTGGTTATTAAGCTGGACATAGTCCAGATGTGGCCTCCTATGTCCTGAGTAGAGGGCGATCATCTTTTTCCACTACCTGTTGGCTATACTCTTGCTAATGCAGCCCAGTATGCACTTAGCCTTCAGTGCCACAAGGGCACACTGGTGACTCACGTTCAAGTTGTCTGTGAGGACCCCAAGGGCTTTTTCTGTAAAGCTACCTTCCAGTCAGTTTTTCCTAGCCTTTATTGATGCATGGGGTTATTCTGTTTGAAGTGCAATAGATTTCTCTTTGCTGATCTTCATGAAGGTCTGTCAGCCCATTTCTTTGGCTTGTCAAGATCCCTCTAAATAGCAGCCATGGCCATCAGCATATTGACTACTTGTTCCAGTTGGATTTCATCTGTGAATGTGATACGGTGCACTGTGTTCTGTCACTCAGGTCATTGGTGAAGGCATGAAATAATGTAAGACCCTGTACTGACATGCTGCTCATAACCAGCCACAAGCTAGACTTCCATCTTGATACCACTTGATGTTCCCTACTTCTAGAGTCAAAACCACTGACTAGAACAGGCAAACTGAAGGTCTTCTCCAATATGGTAGCTCCTGAATTGTCTTCATGCTCTCCTTCTGCTTGGAGGCAGAACAGACTAGATCCAGGTGGCAAGATCACTTGTTATCCTGAAGACTTGAATGTGGTATTTATAATGAATGTATCAGTGCTCAATTCATTCAGTTTCTTAGTGAGCTACAAGGCATATTTTACTTTACTAATGGATGAACAAAGGCAGGAAGGTATGGATTTTAACTGGGTTATTTAAAAGTAATGATAATTAGAATATTTTTATTTAAATAGTTTGGTTTGGTTTGGTTTTTTTTCCCAAAAGAAACCTAAGCTTCAGTGATTAGGAAAAGAATATTTAGGAATCCCTTGATTCTCAGATGCAGACTTCATTTAAATGAAAGAAACAAATATTATTTTTTAATTGAATCACAACCAATCAGATGAGATTAAGAAATTAAGATTATTCCTTTAAGTAAAATAGCGTATTTGATCTGGACTTCTTCTTTTTAGAAGTTCTTGCAGAAATTGCCACTAGAACGGTTCTAATGCTAACTGCTCGCTAGAATTTTATCCTGGAGATGAAAAACCAATTCTTCATTAAAATTTTTCAAAATATACATGTTCCCAAGAAAAATTCTTTTTTTCAACAAAGAAACATTTCTAACAAGAATAAAAAGTAGTTGAAACTCTTAAGTAGCTCTAATAATACAATTATTAAGTAATCTTTAGACCAAATTTAGACTACATAACATCAGTTTGCTGACCTTAAAGTGACATGCCCTTGTTAAAAGAATTGAAAAAAAAACAATTTAGTTCCATATCTTAGTAAAGATGCAGCACAAGGACAAATTTCAGTACTGCCTTGATACAGGCAGTATCTTACATTAATAGCAATAATGTTGCTGTTAATGCAGTCTTATATTAATAGCTAAGAATGTGATTTGTTAGCATTAAAATATTTTTGTTAGCACATATGACAATAAAATGTTTAGAGATATTATTGTGTCAGATCCTCATGACATTAACAGGCTTCAATAGAAATTGTGCTACTTCATCCCAAAGGTTCTGATCTTTCTGAAATATATAGTAGTATCAAGTTTTAACTGGAAAACCAAAAAAGAATTAGAAGTAATTGAAGTAATTAAAGTAATTTAACCAGAAAAGAGTGTATGGAAATGAGTTTTTTTCCAGGCTGTATAATCCTGTGTTCTTCTCAGATTCCATTTTTAACCTCAGCATTAAATGCAGGTATATGCAACATATTCAGTAACTGTATATACTTTTCTACATAGGTTTGTTTCTCTGCCAATGAACTTGTGAAGATATTTTTTAAAAACAGTTCTTCCTCCATTTCTAAGGACCACTTCAAGCAAATCAGTCCAGCTATCATTCAGCAACTATTAAGTTGTTCATGTCAGCTTCCTAACTCCAAGCAGACAAAGCTTCCACCAACAACTTTGGAAAGTGAGTTATGTTGTTATCAGTGAAGTATTGTGAAAATTCAGATAAAGGGATGCAGAGGCCTAACTTCTGGAGACATTTCATTCATTAATATATTTAAACCAAAACATGATGAGATTTATGCACTCTGTAATTTATGCACTCTGTAATTTCATAGCATACCTGTCGGATAATAGTACTGTATTGAGAAGTCAGGGGATTCAATGGTCCCAATTTTATATTAGAATTCTATTTCAATGTGTAAAGTTTTAAGCTTTTTCTTCATTTCTTAGAGGGCTGCTTGATGTAGGCAGCAGGTGAGGCATGACAGGTCCTTATCAGTGGGTTGCTGGGCAGTAATGACCTATTTTGTGAAATTTCCACCAGGTTTATACTGGAATCATTTCATTGCTCTTACATGTAGCCTCAAGGTTATGTTAGTTGGCATTTTATACCATGATGTGGAAAATGCTTGATATAACTAAGTTCTGTGCTAGTTTTAAAATTGTTGCTAGTTTTTCATGTTGTGATATTTTACAGCAGAGAAGCTTTGGGGATACTACTGTGGGAAGAAATACAACCAGAAAACCAATCACATGGGCAGCAGGACTTGTGTGACAGAGCTGGAACAAGAACTGAGTTAGAGTATAATCAGATTGTTCCCAGTTGCAGTTGTAGCCCTCACAAGCCACTGCTTCCAGGGATTTCTGCCCCATCTGTTCTGCTGATTCAACTTCTCCTGTAACCAATCCCTAGTCCACCGTCTTGAAAAAAAACACTGAATCTGACCTGACCTAAGGCCTTCTTAATCGGCACTTAACTTGACACTGGTGAGGCTGCACCTCGAGTGCTGTGTTCAGTTTTGGGCCCCTCACTACAGGAAAGACACGGAGGTGCTGGAGCGTGTCCAGAGAAGGGCAGCCGAGTTGGTGAGAGCCTGGAGCACAAGTCCTCTGAGGAGTGGCTGAGGGAATTGGGGTTGTGTAGTCTGGAGAAAAGAAGGCTGAGGGGAGACCTTATCGCTCTCTACAACTACCTGAAAGGAGGTTGTAGTGAGGTGAGTGTTGGTCTCTTTTTCCCACGTAACAAGCGATAGGACGAGAGGAAATGGCCTCAAGTTGCGCCAGGGGAGGTTTAGATTAGATATTAGGAAAAATTTCTTTACTGAAAGGGTTGTCAGGCATTGGAACAGGTTGCCCAGGGAAATGGTGGTGTCACCATCCCTGGAGGTATTCAAAAAATGTGTAGATGAGGCACTTCAGACATGGTTTAATGGGCATGGTGGTGTTGGGTTGATGGTTGGACTTGATCTTAAAGGTCTTTTCTAACCTAAATGATTCTATGATTAAATGTGTTTCCTGTTTTTTTTTTTTTACTTTAAACCAGTGATATCTGGGAAGTGGTTACAAACCTAGGTGTTCTGATGTGTTACAGGGGACATTAATTTCTGGGATTTGAGAGCCAGGAGTGAGCAAAAAGGAATGGACATCTAACCATAATCATCTGCATTTAGAGCAGCACTTTTAGGCTACAAATCAATGCCTTCAGTACCTTTATCCTAATATCTACGTGGCCAGCTCTAGATGACTGGATCTTTTAGGAGCTTATAAGCCTTCCCCACACACTGCTGGCCAACAATCCTTATGGAGCAGCACTTTCCATCTCTAAATTCTGTCTGTACTTTAAGCTACACATGTTAAGCAGCTTGTGGGAATGAGCTGAGATATCATTCCATGGTGTACAAATTAATTGAACTATGAGTGTGAATTAAAAAACCGTGTTAGATAAGGGCATGGTGGAAACTCATGAACATCCAAGAATGATTATAGGAGAAAGAAACATACAGAATAGGAAGAATCATTATAGCTCCCCAGCAGGCAGCAATCCTTCTTTCTTATGTTATCTCTCTTCTCTTTACCTGAACACCTTGCAGTCTTTACTGCTTTTATCTTTTCTATGCTACACACATATGCCCATTTTTCAGATGGGGAATCAAGGGACAAAGAAGGACAGGAGCTTATCTAGGTCTTATACAAGGTTCATGGCAAATTCACAGTTGAGTGAGATTTGCCCAAGTCTAAGGCCATCAGGCCAGTCAATGACATTTTAGTGATCTCATAAAGGTGAGAGATCTGTGTAGATGAGAAAAGCTGAACTATTCAAACACAGAATGGAATTAAGAGCCCTTTCTGCAGCCCTTTCCCTGTGCTTTTTGGCAAAGGAAGGTTTCCATGACCACAGGGACACTGCTACTGGCTTGAGCCAGACAAAGGACTGCATGTTTGACCTATGTGTGACCTAGTGACCCGAGCATAGGCTCATTAATTTTATTCTCAGTTCTATTTTACTGACAGACTGTGCTGGTTTGGCTAAGTCACCAAGGCCTGACCTTCCATAAATATCTACTATACCCTTGTATTTGGATGTGCAGTCTGTGAAATTTACTGTCTGATTTTATGAGGTGCTGAACACTTGCAGTGCTATTAAAGTGTGAAACATTAAGTGACACTTTCGAATATTCTGGCATTAGTTCCTTTATGTCTGTTTCTCATCAGTGTCTTACCTCCATCATAAGACTTTCATGCAGATTAATCAGGATTCATGTTGTGCAAAAGGTTGGAAATGTGAGCAGCATGTAACTCTGAAGAATTATAAGAGCAACCTTCCAAAAATCCCAGTAACCTGGGAAAAATAGGTTGGTGGTCCTGATGTAGTAACTAGAGAAGTCTATGTCCACAGCACATTTGTAAACATAATTTAGACCAAAAAGTTTATGCTTAAAATCTAAATTAGATGCCTACATTCATCTGAGGTTTTAGGCCTTGGTTTGTTTACTAAATATGATTTGGTTAATAATGTTGTCTGTAAAGATACACAGGTGTGGCATGTGAGGATATAGAATAATAAGCATAAATCTGTTAAGAGAGGAAACAAATGCAGACCAGCATTCACTGTGCTTCTCTGTGTATCTCTAATCTGCACAGTCACAGTCTATTTAGCTCTTTAAGGTCTGAAATTCGGAAATATTAGACTGTATTATCTGTAAAGCCTGAAAAAAATGAATGTTTTTATGCTTCCAATTCTGTCATCTATATCACACATGACTAGAAAAATCTATGTGGCACAATGAATCACTTCTCCTCTGTGTGCTTGTACACAGCAGTGGCAAAACATAGCCTCAAAAGCAAATAGAAATACAAATACAAAACAAATACTCAAACACAAATACAAATATTGAATGATTAAAGGTGCACTTGTTTTGTTTCATTTGTTTTTCCCTACAGAATATGGTTATAGCACTGTTGCTGTTTTACTTATTACTATTGGATCTATGTTTGGTACAACCCTCATTTTATTTAACTCCTGTCAAGAAATCTATACACTCATTTTACAGCTGTTTGTCGGTTTGGCTGTTGGGACCCTTTCTGGAGATGCATTGCTACATCTTATTCCTCAGGTAGGTAATGCACACCTTTGTTTTTAAAATATTGACACATACGCACACGCATGCACATGCACACACACACACACACACACACAAAGTTTCATTTAAACCTGGCTAATGCTCATCTGCTTAAAAATAAAGCTTTCCATGAAATCTGTGAACTGACTACCCAGCATTCCAATTACATTTGCACTTTGTAGTTCAGAGAGAGATTCCAAGTAGTAAGAAGCAGAAATCAATCAATGATGAATCCAGAGAAAATAAGGTTCCTATCTTCACAAAAACTTTTGAGAAAACACACAAGTCCTGTGCAAGCCAGGTTTCTAGATATGTATTAAACTCTTTCATGAAGCAGATTCTGTTATGCTTTTTAGGAGAAATTGTTCAAGGGTTGTATGAGGCATCCACAGTCCCCTCCACACATTGTTCCAGCAAACCAGGGGCTATCAGCCTAATTAATCCTGCTGCCTAGATCTGTAAGAAAATGAGTTCTATGATTTTTTCCTAAATTAATAAAATAAATTTTAAGCATAGGTGGCATGTAAAACAGAACCAAATTTTCCATTTCATTTATTTTTGATTGAGTCTCCTCTGATATTACATAACTGTTATGAGTAGACTTCAACTGGTCATTGAATCAGGGCTTCACACCTTCACTTTAGATTCTGGTCAAAATGTTCTTCATACTGAATACATCACCTCTGGAAGCAGAACTGGGAGAGTGGTTTAAGGAAGGCAGTTCTCAGTGATTGTCAGACAAATGCGTTTCTTTAGAAACGCCTTTTGAATGTGAAAGTATTCTCCCTCACCAGTTTTAAGTGATGTATCCAGCACCCTTTAAAGTGCCCACTTTCAGAGCAAAGAAGGGCTACCGTGCTCTGCAGCTGGGGAAAAAATGGAAGCACACCCACCAGCAGAAAGCTTTATGCATTATTTTCAATGTGAAGTTTACATCTGAAGATGATAAAAGTAACTTTTTAGACTTTAAAGACAAATATACTCCAAACAAAATATACACCAAATATAATATATATGTGTAAAGGGCAATTTCATAAAACTGTCTCTAAAAATAGTTATTTTCACCATTGAGAGATGATGAAGTGTAGCAGAGGCTCGTAATAATTCATTTTATCCATCTACTATTCAGCTGATTAGCTTGAAACACAATTTAAATTTGAAAGAGACAGCAAAAGAAAATTTTGAGAATAAATTGAATTAACACATTATGGATTACTGTAGCAAAAATTAAAAAATTGACATTTTAAATTTTTTTACTTTATCTCTTTCTTTTAGACTCTTGGTTTACATAAACATGAAGCACAAGAGGTAGAACATTTCTATGAGGGGAAAGAATATATTTGGAAACTTTTGGGAATAATTGGAGGAATTCATGGATTTTTTCTGATAGAAAAGTGTTTCTTTCTTTTGGTAACACCACGTGACCAGGTAAAGCTTTGTACAATTTATCCTTTAAAACATCTCTTTTATTTTGAGATTTTACAGTGCACAAAACGTTAAAATGATTGGAGAAAATAATTATCATTTGTATGAATTAAATGAAGCATTAAAAATTGCTTTCCAAAGTGCTCCTGCCAGACTGACCTTCAATTTCTATTTTGCTTTCCTCTATGGATTTTGTATGCTTCATGAATGTGTTCCATATATTTATAACTCAAGAAGGGAACAGTTAATTGAATGTGTTCCATAAGCATACTTTCATGACTAGCACTGGAGCAGGTGAAGAGTAGGTATCCATATGAAATAGCAATGACAGTTGTTTACTCTAGGCTCTGTTTGAAGAGAAGGAAGACATAGATGTAAACACATGATATTATCAAGAACAATATCTTAAAATTTCCAAATTGTTTTTGACCCCTATCCCAATAGATTTGAAAATCTAATATGTATGTTGCAGTCAGTAGAACCCAATCTTATATTAATAATATCTCTTTGCTCACTGCCATACTTACAGTAATTCTATTACTTTATTTCAGTGTGGCTGTTGCCTGAAAATATGATTATGCACAAGGATATAATGTAACACAAAGTGTGATGGCTCATTAAGTTTCTCAGCATGGGAGGCTATCTTAATGTCACTTAAGAAGGCTAAGCCTTTGCTTGTTCTGTTTTACAGAGAATGTTTAATGACTGGCCTGATTTAGATACATAGCAATGAGTCCTTATTCCCACTATCTTTGAGTCAGCCATAAGAATATTATGTGAGATTAATAGAATGAGAATATTTTTATGATGGTGATGTTTTGTTTGTTTGTTAAAAAGTAGTCCTTTTTGTTATTTATTTGGAAAAAAGGGCTTTATCATCATCCCACAAATTTTTAAACTTGTTCTACTGAGAACTACATGAATTCTCAAAGTTAATTTTTATATCAATTTCAGCCTCAAATTTTAATCTTCAGTTTTAAAATATGATTTATCTGATTCACTTTTCAGGGTTTTTTTTAACCAAATAAATATTAGGAAATGTTGATGGCAGCCAACAATCTTTTTCAATAGGCTTTGTTCTGAAAAAAAATAATTCTTACAAATGCTAAACTTTCACAAAAGACTGAGAAAGACTGCACCTGTGTTCATTGGGTTTCAGAACTAATTGCAAAGCATCTTCATTCAGCAGGGCCTTTCTTTAGTTAATGGGCACTGGGGACATTCCCATGATCTTCCAGTGGAATCTGAATTAAATGAACATTCAGGCAGAGGCAAATCTACTTCAACCATACAGTTGGTAGGTTACCAATATGACGTACTTCCCTGATTTTAAATTCTTCTTTCTCTGTTCCTCAAAAAATTGAACCAAATTAATGTAATAAATCAGTATTATTTTTCAATCTTTATTGATTTGTCCTTTATTACGTGACATGATTGTCAGGAATCTCTGTATTTTGACGTTTATAATGAGCTTTTACAGAGATTTCAAACACAGATTTTTACAATAACTTTTCTTAAGTGTGTATCAGATTGGTATAACAGTATACTTCTTGTACCACCTTTTGTTGATAAAATTCTTGAAGATTTTCCTCCTCCCTTCTTTTTAAAAATTTATCCTATGTAAGGGTAGACTGTCCCATGGGAAAAACTTCAGGATGTTCTGCAGTGAGAGTTAAGTGCATAATTAGTGAACAGATGAAATCTTGGACTGTTCTTGGGTATTTTTCTACAGATTTGAAGAGTAACATAAACAAGCTGGATATCTGGGAATGGTGCTTACCTATAAGAAGTTACATAATTTTCTATTGGTCTGTGGAGGGTATCCAGACAGATATATCTTTGCAAACTAAATTGACTCATACCTTTTAACCTGTTTTCTCTTTTTCCAACAAATCTCTTCAGTTTATATGTAGTATCTAGATACATAGGTTCCTGGTTATTTAAATCAGAATCTCCAGAGACCTTCTGTAATGTGAACTCCATTTTACTAAAGCAGTTGTGATGGGTAAGAGCCTCACGAGCCACTGCTAATCTCTCAAACATACTTGGGAAACTCTCAATTAAATGCAGAGCAAACAGACAAGTGAAGAATATTTACTAATTTGTGAGCCACGTCATAGCTTCCTGTTTATGATAATGAACAACCCTGTCATTCCTCACAGCTGCAAGATCCCCCTAAAGTTATGTATAGAACACATGAACTAGCCTGGCTTAGCTAGTTTGTACAAGAGCAGCCAATTTTTCAGAATCATGTGAGTAATAGTAAGACAAACACTGGTTGACTAAGAAAAGCTTATAAATCCTTCAGGTCACTGATTAGTCTTGCAGTTTTGACTCAGAGTTCAAAGGAGTGGCATGTGAATAAATATTATAAGAGAAGTGGAACAATTACTGGAATTCATATGATTGGCTGCAATCATGGGAATTAAAGGCTTTTATTTTTCCTTTAAAATGTAGAATTCAAAACCAAACCCTTTCCCTTCCCTCCTCATGCTTCTGCAGCACATATCCCACATCACAACCAAGCTAATACCAGCCAAGAAACATATCCTGTTTTGCAGCCAGTACACATCTCTGCTATAGTTTTTGGAGTGGTGGCTGTTGTCCCTGACAAAGCACTCTTTTGTGCTGCTGTTGACTCTTCACTGGCTGCCATAATACCTTTGATACGCTTTTGGGGCCGAAAAAAGAAAAGATAGTGATTATAAATTCAGTTTTTCTAGTTTCAAAGA